>NC_137454.1:42898538-43338538 GCF_964235325.1 Thermobia domestica | reverse complement strand
ACTCAGAACGATGTGCTTATTCTGTAGAAAATATGAAAACTCAATTTAGGCGCCACTCAAAAATTTTGTGGCTCCTGATCCAACTGGATCAAAAGATCGAATATATTTCAACAAAAACTTTCTTGTAGTTCTTATATTCTGTAGTTCTTGTAGTTCTTATATCCTGTAGTTCTTGTAGTTCTTATATCCTGTAGTTCTTGTAGTTCTTATATCCTGTAGTTCTTATAGTTCTTATATTCTGTAGTTCTTGTAGTTCTTATATCCTGTAGTTCTTGTAGTTCTTATATCCTGTAGTTCTTGTAGTTCTTATATTCTGTAGTTCTTGTAGTTCTTATATCCTGTAGTTCTTGTAGTTCTTATATCCTGTAGTTCTTGTAGTTCTTATATTCTGTAGTTCTTGTAGTTCTTACATCCTGTAGTTCTTGTAGTTCTTATATCCTGTAGTTCTTATAGTTCTTATATTCTGTAGTTCTTGTAGTTCTTATATCCTGTAGTTCTTGTAGTTCTTATATTCTGTAGTTCTTGTAGTTCTTACATCCTGTAGTTCTTGTAGTTCTTATATCCTGTAGTTCTTATAGTTCTTATATCCTGTAGTTCTTGTAGTTCTTATATTCTGTAGTTCTTGTAGTTCTTATATCCTGTAGTTCTTATATTCTGTAGTTCTTGTAGTTCTTATATCCTGTAGTTCTTGTAGTTCTTATATCCTGTAGTTCTTATAGTTCTTATATTCTGTAGTTCTTGTAGTTCTTATATCCTGTAGTTCTTGTAGTTCTTATATCCTGTAGTTCTTGTAGTTCTTATATCCTGTAGTTCTTGTAGTTCTTATATTCTGTAGTTCTTGTAGTTCTTATATCCTGTAGTTCTTGTAGTTCTTATATCCTGTAGTTCTTGTAGTTCTTATATCCTGTAGTTCTTGTAGTTCTTACATCCTGTAGTTCTTGTAGTTCTTATATCCTGTAGTTCTTGTAGTTCTTATATCCTGTAGTTCTTGTAGTTCTTATATCCTGTAGTTCTTGTAGTTCTTATATCCTGTAGTTCTTGTAGTTCTTATATCCTGTAATTCTTGTAGTTCTTATATCCTGTAGTTCTTGTAGTTCTTATATCCTATAGTTCTTGTAGTTCTTATATCCTGTAGTTCTTGTAGTTCTTACATCCTGTAGTTCTTGTAGTTCTTATATCCTATAGTTCTTGTAGTTCTTATATCCTGTAGTTCTTGTAGTTCTTATATTCTGTAGTTCTTGTAGTTCTTATATCCTGTAGTTCTTGTAGTTCTTATATCCCGTAAATCTTGTAGTTCTTATATAATATAGCCAAACCCAAACTATCAGTTAACTCAGTATGATGTGCATATTCCGTAGAAAATACAAAAACTTGATTTACAAACATTTTGCGGCCCGTGATCCAAAAACTAATTATTGGCCAAGATTGCAATTTTTTGATCCAGTTTTTTTTTTCTAAAATTCTTGTTTAAGTCTGCAAATGGATGAGAGATTCGTATTCTGTCAATCAGAAAGTTATAATCTTACTAAACGTTGTACTTATCCTTATAACGGTTAATAATGTACCCCCGTATCCCTCTAACACATCATCCATACTAAGTTTATGGAAGTGAACCAAGTATTTGTGTTTCCTCTGAAACAAAACCACCAAAACATACCTGAACTTTCTTCCTTTACGTCCAGTGATTCAAAAGAAATGCGTGATACTATTGTATCATACTTTGCCACTTCCCTCCTTCTCCCTAGGCGGAATTTTTAAAAATTGATCATGCTTTTACCATACTCGGAAATAATTATTATATCAAAACTTAGACATTAATTATTTTATATTGGACATTAATTAGTTTGGCTTTGCATAGACTTCAAAATTTTTCACAATATGACGCGGAGGAGAAGAGACATAAACAAGGCTTTTCCCATAGCCACATAGAAAAAAATGGCGGGCGGGGGGTGGTGGGAGATCTGTGTCGCCACTTCGTCACACACTGGTCTCCGTCTCCTGCACGACCAATCCAATGGTTACAAAGTTCTGAGTTTAGAAATACCCGAGCAACACCCAGTATCAACAATTTTTCGATACTAATTGAGAATTGCTTTTCTGGTGGTAGATTCTTTTCCATGCTTAGTCCTACATTTCCGTCGAACATCTGTAGAACTTTTTTGATTTCTCAAATTGTAGATCACTAAAGGCCTTCTCAGGTTGAGAAAGACCCATGATTAATCTGGCACTCTCTACCGGCAGAAAATGGAATTACTGGAAATACCTGAAATACAAAAAAAAAAAACTTTACTTAAAAACTTTACTTATTAAAATGAAATGGTGGAATGAAGAAAGTGGGAGGAAAGGGGAGAACCCCGAGAAAACCCACGCACACGGTGTTTGTCCACCACAAACTTCACTTGACGGAGCAGAGTTTGAACCCGGGACTCCAAGCACCAGAGGTGAACGCCCTTCCACCTTGCCACCGCGGCCCTCATATATATACTACCACTAATTTTTATAAACTACAGTAATTTTGATAATACAAACATCCGGAAACGTGACTACACAAGTCGTTACTGATTATTATCAATTATTTGTCGGGACACGGTGGCAAGGTGTTCGAGCTCTTACCTCTTGTGCGTGGGGTCTCTGTTTCGATCCCCGGTAAGTTTGTGGTGGACAACATAGTGTTCGTGTGTTTTCTCGGAATACTCCCGTTTGCTCTCACACTATTATATTCCATTAATTCTTCCATCATTATTAACTTGCCTTAATCATCACAACCCTTAGCCTAAAGGGCATAAACGTGGGATGTTAAACCGAAAGATTTGCTTTTGATCAATTGTTTGCGTACGAATTTATGTTCAACACAGATAAATTAATGTCAATTCATGACAAAGACACAATGTCAGATTCATTCTATCTAAATTTAACACAACACCATTAATAAAATTGTAAATTTAAATTTCTTTTTAAAAAAAATATATTTAACTTATACAGCATGCGCATAAATTTACTCATTCACACATACAGACAGACACACACGCACTTATATACAGCATTTTTTTTTCTAATCCTAAAGTCCATGTTTTGTGCAGAAGCTATTCTTTCATATGTATTTCTCATAATTAATTCAGAAGTTTTCTTATTTAACTCAAGTGAAACATAAAGTTGTTGTATTATGAAAAATACAAGACAGATGTAGTAATGTATTTTACAATTCGTTTCAGCTTCGAATGCTATTTTGACGTTTACAAAGCATTTCCCGTTTATGCCCCTCCCTTTCTTTCCTTTTCAGTACAGCACATATCATTTCTTTTATTTCTGTGTCACTCGAAGAGCAAAAAGAGTAAGTAAGGAAAAGAGGGAGAGGAAGACAAGAAACTTTTTTTATTTTTTATTTTTAAATACAGGAGGAAGGAATTAAAAGGGGGGAGGGGTTGTTGCATGGATGAAAAGACAGAAGCGTCATGGAGAGTCTACAATTTTGCTCTTTGTGTACCAGCAGGTAGCGGCCATACTTCATTGTTGACTAAAAGGCAATTATATACCCGTCTAACAATAGCCAAATCTATACGAGCCTCTGTTTCAACCTTTCCTTGTCTTATTGCTAAATAATATTATTGCCAGCTGAAGTAAGCTTTGAGGTTCTCTCTATATATACTTGAGTTAGAACTCAGTATCCTCCTCCTACCATTGTTGCGTTTTATACAAGATGAAGAAATGAATTGGTGAAGGCTGGAATAATACGAATACAAAGGCAAGGCACCTGGAATGCAACCAATACGAAATTCTCCAAACGTTCTTTCTACATCTTTTGTGGATTAAACTCCTGTTGGGTTTCAGTCACGAGTTAGTCATGCGTTTGAGTTCTAGTGGGGGCACTCCAAAAAAAGGGGGTGAGATTTAGGGGGAGAAGAGAAGAAGTTAGAACTCGTGGCGATAAATAACAATGAAATATAGGTGAGTCTTGTCGTGAGTGACAAAGAATGCATGCGTTACTAAACCTTCACACAGTATATTACAAACGTATATATGGCATATCTTCTTCTCTTCTACTACTACAACCACTAAAATGTTCACTACAAGAGAGGTTCTTCAACAATACAAAAGAGGTAAAAATTACCAATAAAGGAAGTCCCATCAGGGAACACTTACAAGATGTCACTCACGCATTATTAGCTAACAATGACGTAACAGAAGGATGCAGTTTAACTGTGTTTAACTACTCTCCTTTCTTGGCTACTCAAATGCCTCTCCCCCTCCCTCTCCTCGGTTATATATATATATATATGATTGACATTTGTATCCTCACACCGCTGCGGTCTTACTCGTACCACCACCCTATCTTCATCGTCTTCTCTTCTGGTCAAATACCAGTCGATCAAACCAAGCCAACCCTTGCGTGTGTGTAGTTGCCCCATTCAACCCCTTTATGTATATATCTATATATTATTGAGAGTCGTTCGACTGGCTGGTCGGGAACTCTCCCCCTTTCACAGTCATTTCACTATACATCTCCGATGATAAATGTCAGCAAGAAGAAATGGAAAATATATATGCCGCCGCCAAAATATGTGTGTATATATATATACATATATATATGACTGATTTGATGATAGGAGTCCTATATGCAAATTAGACTTTGGCAGGTCACACAACACGTTAAGCGAGGGTGTTTTTTTTTTTTTTTTTTTTTGTACTTGTTAGCGCGGGAAGACTAATAAAAAGAGATAGCGATAACGGAGAGGAGAAAAGAGAATATTGATAATCAAAATATAAAGTTGAAAGAGAAGAAAAAAAGTGAGGGAAGAGTTGTATGAAACAATTAATTAGTAAACAAATTCTTTGATCTGTACATATCAGGATGATGTGTTTGTTGAGGTGGGGGAAGGGAGGAGGGAGATATCCTCACCATCCAAATCTCCTGTTTAGTTTCACGGTGTTTGCATTGAGAACTGAACAAGAGCTGGCTGGTAGGACAGATGTTCCAAACTTTCAAATTAAAATTAAAAAAAAAAAGAAAGAAAAAAGCGTGATCTTCGAGTCGCAGAAACAAATTACGTTTCAATATCTAATATAATACATCACTGTGTGTTCATATCATATCAAACTTCCATTCACTTTTTTTTAACAAAAAAATTTTAAAAAAACTAGGAACTATAGAAATGTGCCACGATGATGTTTGGTGTCTCAGTCATTGTATACCATGAATAGATCACTCTCTGAGGGGACTGTTTAATAACGTTAAAAAAAAAAAAAAACGTTGCGTATGTGTATAGAAAAATAAGGTAAAAGTGAATCCCTGAAGCATATAATAGTGATTTTGAAAGCATATATGATGGTTTATGTCATCTCTAATTTACATTCTTGTCTTTCTTTCAATTAAAAAAAAAAGAAAAGAAAGAAAAAAATCAGAGATGAAATCCAAATTAAACCAAATGGTAACTAAACCATTTGCTTCTGAATGCAAATAGAAAGAAATGGAGAAAAAGAAAAATAAAAGGAAAGAAGAAAGAGAGAAAGGAATAAATTAACGAATATGGATAAATAGATGAATCTATGTACTTATCTATTTCGTTGATCAAAAAGATTATTTATTTTGAACGCGTTATACCCTTGTCGTTTGCCATCATTATCAGAAGTGCAACACGCATAAACTTATTAGCTTTTTAAATTTGATGAGAAAGTGACCGAAAGAATGAATAACAACTCCAATAAAAAAAAAAATCTTCCTACCTATTATGGTGGAGAATCTTTTCAACATTAAATTTTATCTATAAATATCAGTTTCCCATTCTCTATTGAGTTTAAATTATGAATTGAGTACTGAGAGAAGAGGGTATATGAGGGTATATGTATACCTTCCTCTTACTAATAAAACGTATTCAAGCAAACGTATTTAAATATGCTATTAATATTAATAATAATATTTTATCTAAAATAGTAAAATAAGAACAAGAAGACAAATGTATTTCCCAGTTACGTGGTCTTTAACAAGCTGAGGGTAAAAGGAGACCATCTTCATTTTATAAAAAAACGGAAAAGAAATTAATTAAGGGTAACATTTATTTGTTTTTGTTTATATATTTTTAACTAAATACTGGAATCTGTTGTTTACTGGCTGGAGTTCAAGGGTTCGGATCCACTCTGATCCACTAAGATCTATCGTCATCAACTCTGACTCATGATCCACACCCTCCTCTCCACTAACTAAAGAGTTTACACTTGCAATAAAACAAGGATATGAAATTATCACTATATCGGAGTTAGAGAATTTCTACGATCAATCACTCAAGCATCGCTCTGTTACAATAGTGGTGGATTTGATCTTCACGATATAAAATGGTAAAGTGTTTATCATGTTATGATGAATTTCAATTTAATTATCATATATAATTATATCCTTGTTGAATTACAGGTACTTTTCAGTGGAAAATAGGATGAAATTTGAAAGTCTCAAGTCAGGATAAAGTAGGACAACGTAAAGCTTTTAAAAAAAAAAAAGTAAAATTCGACTGTCTTGAAAGCAGTGATGAAAATTTTTCGGAAAATTTTGAAACGGAAAATTTTCCGATTCATAAAAACATACTCCACTTATTGCTACATCCTTGTGTAGCCGTGATGTGAGGTGGAAAATTTTCTTCTATATTTTTCCGGAAGATTTCCCGTTCTTAACAAATATCAGTGATCAAGTAACAATTCCTCAGTATTCATAAAATTGATTGAATTTACGTATAGAAATGTTAAAAATTGAAAGATCGTTTAAAGAATCTGAAAATTTTCATGGCTCAGACAATTTTCAGTGCTATGTAGGAACAAGTGAAACAATTTTTCATGAATCGAATAATTATCTGTCCTGTACAGTGATGAAAATTTTGCGGAAAATTTTGAAACGGAAAATTTTCCGACTCATAAAAACATACTCCACTTATTCCTACATCGTTGTTTAGCCGTGATGTGAGGTGGAAAATTTTCTTCTATATTTTTCCGGAAAATTTTCCGTTCTAAAAAAATATCAATGATCAAGTAACAATTCCTTAGCATTTATAAAATTGATTGAAATCATGTATAAAAATTTTAAAATGTGAAGATCGTTTAAAGAATCTGAAAATTTTTTATGGCTCACAATTTTCAGTACTATGTAGGAACAAGTGAAACAATTTTTCATGAATCGAAGTATTTTCTGTCTTGTATGGAAAAATTGAAGAACTTTTTATGAGTCGGAAAATTTTCATCATTTTGAAGCAAAAAGTAAAACAACTTTTTGTGAATCGAAAAGTTTTATTACTCTGTAGAAACAAATGTAAGGAAAATGAAATATTTAAGTTTTACCTTCCACGGTTATGCCGGTTAGGCTAAAGGAGACGGTGATGGTGAGAGATGAATGAAATGGTGGAATGAAGAAAGTGGGAGGAAACGGGAACACCGAGAAAACCCACGAGCACGGTGTTTGTCCACCACAAAGTCCACACGGTGCAAGCTGGAATCGGGGGTGAACGATCTACCACTGAGCCACCGCGCTCCCCAACAAATGTAAGGAATTTTCATGAATCGGAAAATTTTCATCACGATGTAGAAACAAGTGAAAACACTTTTCATAATCCGGACAGTTTTTGATCTTATGTATAGTGATGTTAGGTGGAAAATGTTCCACTATATTTAACTGCACATTGAGATATACAATTCCTGTAGAGGAAAATTGGACAGCAACAAATTATAATTTTCTAATTAGATTTCGGGAACAAGAAAACTTTCTAATATTTCAAGTTGGGAAGTAAAAATTTACATAGTGTTTCTCTCCCTCTCTCTCTCTATTGTATCTATTTATTTATAAATGTTGCAGAATGTAAATCTATAAAAGTAGTAAAGCTATGAGAAAACCGTCTTATGCGTATTAAACTGACGAAATCTAATATTGTAAGATCAAAGATGGATCCTGAAGGAAGAACGCATTGAAGTTTTTGAAACATTCTTGAAATGAAAAATCGTTAGATTTCACTTCATGAAACTTTCTAAGACAATATTTATTACCAATAAATTTTTACAGCTAAACAACGATGTAGGAATAAGTGGAGATGTTTTTATGAATCGGAAAACATTCACGACTTTTAATAAATTGAAATTTTAAACAATAGAATGGAATATTTGTGCTCCAGGAACTCATGTCCTCTGCACTTTGCATACACACACACACACATAGAGAGAGAGAGAGAGAGAGAGAGGAGTTGAATTGAGTTGATTTTGAGTTTAACGTCCCTTTCAGCAGCGAGACTATATAAGACGGGACCAACTGATTAACGTGAAATCCAAAATACATGAGCTCCCGCTGGGAATCGAAGCCAGGTCTTCCATGCCAAAGGCGCGTATGCTAACCGCTTAACAACGAAGGAGCTCGCAGATGAAGAGGGAGAGAGAAAAACTCTGTAAAAGTTTACTTCCCAACTTGAAATATTAGAAAATTTTCCGGTTCCCGAAAGCTAATTGGAAAATTATAATTTGTTGTTGACTAACTTTGCTCTACAGAAATTCAATTTTGTACCTGAATGTGCAGTTAAATATAGTGGAAAAATTTCCACCTAAAATCACTATACATAATATCCAAAATTGTCCGGCTTATGAAAAGTTTTTTCCACTTGTTTCTACATCGTGATGAAAATTTTCCGATCTATGAAAATTCCTTTCACTTGTTTCTACAGAGCAATAAAACTTTCCTATTCACAAAAAGTTGTTTTACTTTTTGCTTCAAAATGATGAAAACTTTCCAAATCATAAAAAGTTCTTCAATTTTTCCATATAAGACAGAAAATATTTCGATTCAGGAAAAATTGTTTAAATTGTTCCTACATAGTACTGAAAATTGTCTGAACCATGAAAATTTTCAGATTCTTTAAACAATCTTTCACTTTTTTACATTTCTGTACATGAATTCAACCAATTTTATGATTGCTGAGGAATTGTTACTTGATTACTGATATTTTTTAGAACGGAAAATTTTCCGGAAAAATATAGCGGAAAATTTTCCACCTCACATCACTATCAGTGAGTCATGGTGGGTGTTGAGTTGCAGTGGGTCACCTCTTGTTAACCTACGGGCCACACTGACCCACTCATAAATCATAAACCACTTGACCCACAACCCACTGACCTACTCAGCGCCGTAAATTAGATTTTTTCTGGGGGGCAAGCACTAATAAGCGTATTTGGGCCCCTAGAAAAAGTTGTTTTCTAATTATTAGCCCCCTCTTTCCATCTTTCTCTTACTGTGTATGGGACCCCCGAGCTTGTGGGCCCTCCCTCACGGCAAGGTCTGCGGGGCCGTTAGTTACGCCTCTGGCCCGTTCCATACATGACATATTAATTAAGGGGACAATATTGACAGATCTCAAAGTCATACGAATAAATATTATTTCTAGGGCCCCTAACAGTAGACAGTTTTTACTGAAATGGGCCCACGACACATTTTTGTTTTATTTACCTTTTGTGTGTTGTTTTGTTTATGTATTTCTAATGTAGTGAACCTGTTCGATGCTTCATTTATAATTTTATGTTCGTATTGTATGTGGAGTAAGAAAATTTTGTCTTAAAATGGGCTCCCCTCGAACGACGAGGAGCTTCCCTGGCTGGTAATTTCCCCCTGCCCCCCACAAGTTACGACCCTGGACCTACTCGATCTCTGGTTCACGCCTGATATAGCATTTCTACTGAAAGGAATGCAAAACTCAGATTCGTCCATTCACGTAATACGTTGAATAGAGCACGGTGGCTTATAGATATATAACACTCTAATCTAGTGTGAGGGGTGTCTGGATCGATCCCAAGCAACATTATGAGTTTGCGCTAGACAACATCGTGTCCGTGGGTTTTTCCTCGGGGTTCTCCCATAGTCTCATTCCACCAATTCTTTCATGTCCACCATCTTCTTCAGTCGAAAAGACAATCGTGTGGCCTAAAAGGTGCACGATGTTTTTCTATAGTTTCTGCTTGGTCCAGAAGTTAACAGATTAACTTACAGACTCTCAAAAATTGCAAGATTTTTTTTTCTCCGTATAATTTAACTTCCATGCATATATTTTTATTATTTCAAATTTTTTTTACTAAAACAATTATTAGAGTAGGCTTATATATTTTTTACATGCTAGTTTTACGGCTAGCTCCCCCAAAGGATTACGCCCGTTGGGAAAGAATGGAAAGAAAATGAAATGAAATCTTTAAGTTTTACGTCCCACGGATATGCCAGTTAGGCTAAAGGAGACGGTGATGATGAGAGATGAGTGAAATGGTGGAATGAAGAAAATGGGAGGAAACGGGAGAACCCCGAGAAAACCCACGAGCACGGTGTTTGTCCACTACAAAGTCCACACGGCGCGAGCTGGGATCGAACCAGGGACCCCAACTACCGGAGAGGAACTCTCTACCACTGAGCCACCGCACCCCCCAGAATGAAAAGAATTTTAAATAAAAGGTAGTATATTGTTGGTCGAAGAGTGCATTCTTTATTTATTAGTTTCAATAGCAAACAAACACACACACACACAAATTGAAGGTAAATGTAAAATAGAGGTAAATATATATTTATATCAGACATTATAGCATTATGCTATACGTAATCAGAAGGATGGGGAGTAGCTGTGGTTTGAAGTTGTGGTTTGAGATGATATGAAGGACATTATAGCTTTAATGCTATAATCATAAAATGAGAGAAATATGTGAGATGGAAGTGAAGTGCATTTGACATCATAACAAGTGAGATTTGTTAATGGACGGATGAGCTTATCTTCTGATCCTGGGGTGGCTCAGGACCATGATGGAGACAATGTAATCCGTTAGAACGAATGGCTTACTGTGCAATAGAGGTTTGCACGAGCTCGGGCCGGCCCTACAAAACATAGATCTATTCGAGCTCGGGCCGTAAATTTTAAAATAGACAACCTATTTCTGGGGCCTTTTCGGGCCTAACTTTGTAAATATACTGTACAACGATATCTATTGCACCGTTCTTTCTGAAGAACTTTTAAAGCACGACTGTAAAATGAAATCTCTAATTGCTCTAAATAAAAAAGCACTTTTGCATTAATTATTAAGTTTCTATAATTCGGGCTCATTTAATTATCACACGAGCTCGGGCCGGACTCAGGCCTAAAGGCTAAAACATACTTCGGACTCGGATAGGACCTCACATTATGAATTCACGGGCCGGACCGGAAAGAGCTCGGGCTAAAAATTCCGGCCAGTGCAGACCTCTACTGTGCAACATACGATGGAAATGTGAGAGGTGAATAATCTTCAGCTTTATAAGCAGCAACGGCTAATGATATAAAGCAAATAAAAGGGAAGGGAAAGTGGAGTATGATGAAGGGGATATGAAAGGATGTAGTCTATATCAAAGTTCATTGTATCTAAGAGAAGAGTGTATCGTTTCTCGAAACGTTTAGTGATATGCTTGAGTCGGAGTGTTTCGAGGTGGTATAAAATATGGGGAAAAGTTAGGAGTTCGTAGAGTTCATGTGTAGGGCTGATGCGGAACTCAATACGTAGGGCGTGGCTTTCAAGAAAGTTTAGTTTCTCGTAATAAAACGGAAATGCGTTAATCCAAGTCACAAACGCGTATGTTAATACTGACCGTACAAAAACCTTGAGTTTAGTACTAGAGGATTTGAGGCCCCAAATCGCGCCAGTTAAGCGTCGTAATAGATGCAATCGATTATAAGCTTTAGTGATAACTGTCTTTAAAAAGGATGCCAAGTAAGGTATTTGTCGCTGAGCCTGCCTTACTTAAAATAATACAAAATTTACCTCCTCCACCTGTTTCTATCTTGTGTCATATCCGCTGTGACATCACTCTCCACCATATCGGTCTTAACACAATCTTCCCACTCCTTCTTTGGCAGGCCTTGGACTCGTTTCCCATTTAAACGGCGTGACAAACATCTTGGCATTTGAAGGCGGCGCTCCAAATTCCCTTTAAATGCTGCTAGCAAATGAGAGGCCAGCGGTATTGCCACATTTATTTTGCACACATCCACGTCTGTCCCTTGTCACCTGATCGCTCTGTAGTTTGCTTACCCATAGCCACACCCCTTTACCACTTGGCAACGTCACGCCAGAGCTTGCGTTTTATTCGTTTAGCTGAAATGCCAAGATGTTTGTCACAGGTCTTAGTTTTATAGCATCCATTCGATGAGCTATGTATTCCAAAGGTCTTCTTCTTATGTGCCCAAACCATTGCAGTCTACTTCTTTCAGTTTTTGAATTTTTCCACTATTGATCTCACCTTTACTGTTCCTCGGATCATTTCATTCTTAATTTTGTCCTTCCGCGTCAGTCCATACACCCACCGTAGCATCTTCATCTCTACAACATGTAACTTCTGTCCCTCTCTCTGCTTCGTCGTCCAATATTCTGCTCTGTATAATGTGTCAGGTCTCACTACTGCTTCGTAAATGTTTCCTCCTACCGCTTCTCCCATTTCGTCCCACCGCTGCTAATTCTACTGTGTACATCTTCTTCTAATCCTGTATTTTTCTACAGTATTGATCCCAAGTGCTTGAATTTCCTCATTAATCATTTAATAACATAATCTAGGTATTCTTGTAGTTTTGTGGAGACTGATCAAGGAGCACTTCAAAACCAGAGTTGAACTCATTAAGTTTTTAGGAAAAGAACGTTTGAATTTTCTACTTGGAATTATACAGAAAACATTCTTCGCTTTGTACTTTAAAAAATTTGTCTCAAAATAAACAAATAAATAATCGTATAGAATTTTGAAAACAATAAATCAAAACTTAAGCAAACAGCCATTATAGAAACAATACCCTTACGTGCAGAAGTTGATTATTGAAGATTCTCCCATGATCCTTTGTGAACAAAACAAGTTTTTAATGTCGTCAATATGTTGATAGTCTCTAATGAGGCCGTATTTTACCCACGAAATCTGATTTAATATAACTTCCGATAACAGTAAGCCTCTTAATGAGATTTATAATTAGATCCATGAATATATACGTAGCTTTATTAAGTATTATTAGATTTAGATCTCTTGATTTCTAATTTAAATTTGATATAGTTTGTGAAAAGTTGGACTACATCATACAATTGTGCAAAGTTTTCCTTAATACAGAAGGTGCTGTAATGATCTGTATTCTCTTAGAAGCAGGAAAAAGACAATTCGGTACAAAACAACAACTTAACTTGTGCGAATAGACAATTCCATACAATGGAGCTCTTGAAAATGTACTCGCTTTTCTCTGGTTTATTGTTTGAAGACGTGGGGGCCACAATGGTAACAGGCGATACTTGATTCCGTTGTGGTTGAAACGGGATGTCAAGTTTTGAGAAGGTCGTAATTCACATCCACAAAGACAATTTGGCGTCGCCATGGAGGTTTCAGCACAAAAGACAATACACTCGCTGCATGGATAAACGGTTCGTTACAAGAAACACAAGGCTGGTTGGCATGGTGCGTGAGAAACTTCACTTACAACCATCACAGTCGAATATTAATAGCACTTCTGTGGAAGGAAATTACTACATGGACTTTCATAGCAAGTTACTTTTTAGTAAAAACAGAAGATGCTTTTATATAGTGCTTTATTTTTTTTCTAACATTTTTTCTTCCAAACAGTGCCTTAACTTGTGAGTGGGCAGTGAGAACAACTGCCCCCTCACTTAAACTCCCTGTCAGTCGAGGGAGGCCCAGTTACTCCATATGATGCGATACGAACATAAATGTATTCACGTAACGTGAAATAGGATCATATCAAAAAGCCTACTATTAGGACCCCCAGAAATACAGTAGTATATAAGGCTTAATTCCTAAGGCTTAAAGTTGTGTTAAATATTGTCCCTTCAATTTATTTAGACTTCAAATTGTCAAATATTGTCCCCCCAACACACACGTACATTCATCTTAACACATCATGGTATGGTTAAAAAATGAAGAAGGTGCTTTTTGTATTTTTGTAATTATTATTTTTTATATACAAAAATATACAGTTTTAAGTTTTATTACAACTTGTGTCATTGCTCGTAAGTTACAACTATGAAACTTTTAAAAATTTATTAATAGAATCATATTAGCACATACATGATACGGTTAAAAAATAAAAAGGGTGCTTTTGGCATTTTTGTAATTATTTTTATTTTGGTATTTTACATGTGGAAATATAGTTTTTTTTTTTTTTACAAATTGTGTCATTACTTGTAAGTAACAACTATGAAACTTTTGAAACTTTTTAAATAGAATTACAGCACACAAATGATATGGTTAAAAAAATAAAAAGGGTGCTTTTGGTATTTTTAAAATTTTTATTTTTATTTTACGTGTACAGTGTTTCAAGTTTTGTTACAAGTGGTGTTATTGCTCATAAGTTAGAACTATGACACTCTTGGAGCTTGTTTTTATAGTCATTTTAGCACATACACGATATGGTTAAAAAATAAAATGGGTGCTTTTGATATTTTTACAATTATTATTATTATTTGTGTTTTAAATGTACAGAAGTATACAGATTTACTGTTGTTAACAGATTATGCTTTTCCTCTGAAGTAGTGATGGCCAATTCCGGAATTTTTACTTTCCGGAAAATAAAATCGGAAAAATTTCTGAATTCGGAAAAAATCTGGAATTCGGAAAAATTCCGGAAAGTGAAATTTCCGATTTCGGAAAATTTTGGCCATCCCTACTCTGAAGTGACAACTGTCACACTTTAAAACTTTTTCAAATAATCATCTTAATAAATATTAGGTATACTTAAAAATAGAACTGGTATAATGTGTAGTTTTGGTATTACCATAATATTATATTTTTGTACTTTAACTATGACTTTCAACTTTTTGCCAATTGTACCATCGCTTACAACTATCAAACTTTTGTAACTTTTTATAGGATTAGTTTGCAAATACTAGGTATGATTAAGTAACAAAAAGGGATGTTTTTTTGTAATAATCTTGCGGTTTTGTGAATGGAAAAATATAGGCCTAGCAATATAAGGGGTTGAATAATTATTACAAAACCTATCAACAGAAATAAGAAATAATAGAATAATGTACATAGATGAAAACAATAAACTTACAAAACAGGTTACAAAACAGGTTACTTCTTAGATAGATTACATAGATTTACATAGAATTACATAGATTTACATACAAAAGGTTGTGTCCTATTTTTTACAGCTCATTCTTTTCATTGATGACATATCTTCTTTTAATTTTGCTTTCAGTTTCGTAAGTCCGGGCTGATTGGCTTGTAAGAGATGGAACAGGAACTTCCCAGATGATATTTTCAAAAGGTATCCAACAAAAGTCTTCATTTTCTGGCCAGTAGAATATAGAAGGCGCAGAACGATTCATGAATTGCACTCTGACGTACAAAAATAATAATTACAAAAATACCAAAAGCACACCTTTTTTTAATTTTTTAACCATATCATGTATAATTTTTTTAACCATAATTTTTTAATCCTATAAAAAAGGATTCAAGAGTTTCACAGTTGTAATATACGAGCAATGACACAATTTAAAAAAAATAACTTAAAACTGTGTATTTCCATACATGTAAAATACAAAATAATAGTAATAATAATAATAATAATAATAATAATAATAATAATAATAATAATAATAATAATAATAATAATAATAATAATAATAATTACAAAAGTACCAAAAACACCCTTTTTATTTTATAACCATATCATATATGTGCTAAGATGATTCTACTTAAAAAGTTTCGAAAGTTTCATAGTTGTAACTTTTGAGCAAGGGAACAATTTGTTAAAACCCTAAAATTTACTTTGTATGCCCATTAATGTTAGACAGTGTAACCTTTTGCAAGGTTACTTAGAATCTACTGAAAAAGCAAAAATTTAGCTTTCATTTGACACCTGGGTGAGCCCAATAACTTCAAAAATAAGGAAGTTATGGTAATTTAGTTCTATAATGCTGAGTGCCAAAAAGTGAAATTGAAGCGAAATTCACATTTTTCAAAAATTTCTCCCCGATCCATTTCTCATCCAAAAAATCGGGAAAAAAATAATTTAGCATAATTTCATTGGTTTTTATGTATGAAAAAAAATTGAAGAGAATCGGAGACATTGAAGCACAGTCCTCTAGGTGATTTGACATGGAATGACCCGTAAAGGATTGCGCAGAACGGAAAATAGTTAAAAAGAAGAACAAACTTGAATCACTACCAAACTGGAAAAAAGAAGATGATGGTTATTCTGATGGTTTAAAGATGAATACAAAAAGGGGGCTCAAGAGAAATTCGAAAAGGTTAATGAAAAAACTAAAGGTCTTTAATTGTATAATGTATTTTGTTCGACAATTTCCGTAGAAACGATTGAACATATTGACGGATAGGGACATAGTTACTATGACGGAAGAACATTCGTGAATTTAGTGTTTCTCTTGGGCTTAAATGAGACTTCAGTCTGGTCGGAACGCTATAGTACAACCTTTCCCAACCTGTGGTCCGCGGACCCCGAGGGGTCCGCAAGACGTTATCAGGGGGTCTGCAAACCAATCTAAGAAAGTCACACACAGTGGTGAGAAATACATCATTTTAATTAATAGTTAATCGAATTAATTGTGACAAATCAATTTGAGTGAAAAGTGAACTCGACCTACATGAAGTTGCATATACTCCAACGGTGTTTTCGTGTTAACTTGGTCAAGTTAGAAGCTTACATTTTATTTTATTCTTATTCAGAGAAATGCTTTTTTCTATACCTGATAGGTAGGTGAATGTGGTTTAGTTTTGTTTACGTACTGGATTTATTTATATGTTTGCAACTTCTTAGTCATTTCTTTCAAAATACAGTATTTTAAAATGTGTATGGAAAGCTTTGTTTAAAAATATGAAGAATATTCGTCTTGGACATTAACGACTCAAATATGGGCCCTACAAATTAAATAAATGTTCAATAATTGTAATAAGTAGAAGTAATATATGTTTATTGTGTTGATTTGGATTGATGGGACGGGCGCAACTATTTTTCTAGGGAATCCAAAATTTAGGGATGCGCGCGAGACAAAATTTGAGGCTGTCTCGTCTCGAAAATGTGCTGTAAAAGTGATGTCTCGACTCGAAAAATGTATTCCTCTCTATTGGAAGAGCTGTGTCTCGACTCGAATCTTTTCAGGAAAATTCTGTCTCAACTCGTCTCGTGCGCATCGCTAATCCAAATCATGCTTGTCCCCCAGGAGAAGGTTCAATTTTGCGATATTGCTTTCAAACTTGTGATATGTGATTCATAAGTAAGAAAAGCCTTATAAAACAACAATGTTCGTCCATTCGTCCATCTGTCGACAGGATAAAAAAGAACTAAAACGGTCACACACACACACACACACACACACACACACATATATATATATATATATATATATATATATATATTAAATGAATTCAAGAACCAGAATAGACTCCGTGTTCTTTCGTAGCTTTCAAGTGTTGAACGGGGTTGCCGATTCGATTCTCGGTGGGAGAGGATTTGAATGCACCACGATGGTTTCTAAGTCTAGGGTCCAAAATAGCGTCGGTATGCTAAATAGAGACGCTAAACTTCAAGAAACATACATACAAACAGAACTCATACAAGTCAACCATTTCCGGTTGATCACCATAGAGCAAAAGCTTAATACATACACTGAGAAAAATCCGTTCTCCGGACAGCGGTATATTGTACAAATGCACGGAATCCTTGCTTACTACAGAAATCAGTACGAAGCATACGTTATTCCTATGCTATATACGGACTGCCTAGGGATGCGCACGAGTCGAGTCGAGACACAGCTCTTTCAATAGAAAAATATACATTTTTCGAGTCGAGACATCACTTTAACAGCACATTTTCGGGACGAGACAGCCTCAAATCTTGTCTCGTTTGCATCCCTAGCACTGCCCTTAGATGTTACATCATGCCGTTGCAGGATGCCTTACATCTGTTTTCCGTATATCACATGCATAGGCCCTATACTTATGTTACATCTTTCAGCTATATGTTATATACGTCCATTTGTATGTGAGATCCTAACCGCTTATATTGTTTCATACGAAAAGTACGTACAGATGGAACACTTATACAGAAAGTATTATAAAACATTAGTTTTCAGTTATACGTCTGCTATAACTAAACTATAGGAATTCAAAAACTATAGGAATTACGCATATAACCTACCCTTTTAAGTACGCCACCTACAATTTTTTTCTGTGTAGTGAGAAGTATTTTTTTCTTTTTTTTTTTTTTTTTTGTAATATATGTACTGCCTCAGGAAAAGGATTCACGTCCACCCTTAAACCGGAGGAGGTAGACTTATACAGCCATTTTCGGTCTCAACGTTGATCAACATGGAACAGGAACTTAATTGATACGGAACAGAAGCAGCTTTTGGAATGGATTCACGATCATATGTTCACCCTTAGCTTTCTAGCAAAACCGGAAGCTGTAGAAATTTGCTACTACTTCCGTTTTAAATTCTGATCTCCTTAGACCAAGAACAGTACGTATTAGGTAGCAAGAATAGCATCTCAAGAATATGTTCCATCTCCGATCGTATCTTTGTATTGGAACCAGATCTACTACTTCCGGTTTCAATGTTGAATTCCCGTAGTATGGAAGTCTACTGTAATTTCCCAATGTGAAGTATGAAAAGTCTTAAAGAATATCTATGTCCGTTCGTTCATTTGTTTGTCAATAGGGTCATGACAAAGGTGATAAAAGAAATCGAGAAATAAATAACACATTTTTTAACTCTATCTCTTCCATATCTAAAACAAATATTTTAAGCATTGTTTTCCTGATAGGATATCAGTTTTTTTTTAAAATTCTTATCAGATATCTTCCACAACAATCGAATACAAATATCAGATAAGTGTAAATGAATTACATCACTTCCAACCTGCGAATTTGGGATAGTGGACGTGAAAGTGCGATTGTAAATGGAGTTAACTATTCCAATCTCATGGATAGAAGTGGAAATATGGTCAATTAAGGCTGTATTATTCCGCGAAACCTGTGGACGGTCTTTAAGTAGTCCTAAATGTTCTATGAGATCTGAGTATTCGGAACATTCTACGAGGATGTGTTGATTTCTGAGTGGTAAGTTACGGAAACCGAGTCGAAACTAACTTTCTGAGTCTGTCCTTAACCTTAAACTGAAATAACACGTGAAAAATCATTTCAAGTCCAGCTTAGGCCAGACATATTGAAAAGTTTCTGCTTTTTATACCAGCACTTCACTAGGAACAGAATAATCCAATATTTTCTGAATTGCAATACACTTCTAGAACTCTAATATAATTTTAAAGTAATATTTTGACGATATTTTTAGGATATAATTCTGGTATTTAATCACTTCTTTATTCGGGGCCTTATCTACTACGTATCTGTCTTCGCTAAATTTGTGTATTGCAATCCAACAAGCAATTATCCCTGCTATTGCAAAGATCGCAAGTTTTGCGATGCGTTGAAGCAAACTAAATCGTAATGGAGTTTTTCTTCCAAGAAAGTTTGCAGCCTTATTTTGGGTTGAATAATCATTAATTAATCTTTAAGTGCCCATTTACCTAATTGCTGTGTTAAGACTTACACCTCAATAGCTTAGCTCCCAATGAAGCTAGGAAGATAATTTTGGTTATCAATGTTCTGAAGGATGAAGCTTTCTTGATATGCTTTTTATGTATATGGAAGATATCACGGAGGAGGGGAGGGTAAATTTCATATTTTTGTTGTTATAAATCAGATTATTTGGGGGGAGCCATTCCCCCTTGGAGTATACTCATAAAAATGCTATGTGAAGCAAGTACTCCACTACATGGTAATACCCTGTATATATACTTCTTACTTATATTGGGGGAGGAGGCAGGGGCAAAGTTGGTCAGTTTTTGAGTTTTAGTTTTTTAACGTAAATTATATTTATTTTCAGGACGGTTCCGTATAATACAAGATATCTTTAAACTGAATTGGTCTAGAAGTATAATTCTCGTTGCTGTACATGATGTGCATATAACGTGGTATGATGCCTTTCGAAAATGATATAGGGACGTTTTTAAAGGAATTTCGTTCTGAATTTTTATCTCCGTTTGCATTGCAGGAATGCCATTATTTTCATATTATTGTCACAAGTGGGTTGCCTACACATAACATCATTTTGTCACGTAGGTTGATTGCATGGGTTAACAGGGCTCCCAAATTATTTTTTATTATTATTTTTTGGAGTTTCGTTTCATAATCATCTTCTTCTTCTTCTTCTTCTAGGAATAGGACGGGACTTGCATTGACCCCTAAATGTTACATAGTTGTAATCTGTGTTCCATAAGCTTTCCAACAATATAATCATGACTCTGTGATAATTAGGGGAAGTCATCAGCAGGGGCGGATTCAGGACGGACTGGGGGGATTATAATACTGCTACTTAGAGCTACATTTAAGAGATACAAACTCTGGGATGGGTTTTATTTATATATTTATATTTATATTATATATTTATATATTTCGTCTTCTGGAGGGGGCGATTGCCCCGATTGCCCTCCCCTGGACCCGCCCCTGGTCACCAGGACCCCCACTGTGAGAGTCTACGATTTCGTTCAAATCCGTGGTGGGCTTAGAAAGGTTAATATAGTTTAGACATTGATATTGTAAGAGAAGTCTCGTCTAAAAAGGGGGACTGGTGATGCTAAATCTACATGGAACTCTCAAATCTATTATTTAATCCTTGCAGCAGATACCCTCACAATTGTGAATGCAGAACACACTACTTATAAACATTGTGATTTCCAATATAGGCCTACTCAACCGATGGCAATTCAGTACCTGACAACTTATCATTCAGACACTCACAAATGTGTTTGTAGCTAATTTGTGTACTAAAATCCTTTGATTTGTATTTTTTGACAACTGAAAGTAGCATTCTAAATTTGTGAGGGTATCTGCTGAAAGGGTTGTCGGGATTTTCTTAGTATTTTTCTAATAAATGTTAGTATCTAGCAACCCTGTGTAGTGAACTAAAGTTTCCTCTTCGCCTGAATCGTTTCTGCTGTGGCCCAGAAGAACGGAATTTCTCAAAAGGCGAGGCACTGTATTGTGTATATGGGCATGCCTGTGTGTTGAGTTCTACGTTTCTTTTCTCTCTCTCTCTCTCTCTCTCTCTTTCTCTTTCTCTCTCTCTACATCTATCCTTCTTTTCCTTGTAGTCAAAACCTTCGTTCGTACTATGCTCTCGTGGCTAAAATTGCTTCACTTGTCGACACCAGCTACAACCTCCTTCCATTTCTTCTTGGATAAAAAGAAATAGGGACGTTCCAAAGAGTATCGAGATGTCGTGGGATTGGAATTGCCCCTCCAAATGTTGAGTGAATTTTAAAGGATAACAGGTGGAAAAGATATTTCGGGAATTGAGAACTTGAATTTCGTTTAGTGTGCTGATGCGGAATTTTCTCGTTTTAACTTTACTTTCTTTCCTCTCTCTCTCTCTCTCTCTCTCTCTCTCTCTCTCTTTCTTTCTTTCTTTCTTTCTCTCTCTCTCTCTGTATTCTACGTTTCCACTTCTTTTTTCTTTCTTTTCTTTTTCATTCCACTACACACAAAGCATACACGTCTCACTGTGCGCAATGTCCTAAAAAATTATTTTCCTCTTCGTTACAAACTTCCGCCTGATCGTTATGAGTTCTCCAACTCAGAACCAAAGATTAATGCAGAAAAACAAGTAGAAGTGTCACATGTACACCACGTGAACAAGTTTGTTTTGTATAGCATGATATTTCTTCAATTAATATTGAAACCTGGTGTGGTAGTAGATTCTACCACTTCCCGTTTTGGTATGGGGATTAGAGTGGGGATTGAATATATTTTTTGAGACATATATTGGATTGCAGAAAATTGCTTCTCGCTTTCTATTACTGGTTTACTATATAGTGATTAACGTTAAACCGGAAGTGGTTGATTTCTTCCACTTCCGGTTTGAATAGAGGATAAAGAGAGAAGATAGAACAAATTATTAGAATGTCAAAAACAGTTTTCAAGATACCACTTGTCGCTATCTTTCATCGTTTTTGTTCGATGTGGATCAATACTGAAGCCGGAAGTTGTAGTGGATGTCCACCATTTCCGGTTTTAGTAGAAAGTTAAGGCTGGAAATGGGAAGTATTCTTGGGGCGCTTAATTGATAAGAGAAACCGCTTCTCGATATTTGTTACTGTTTTTGTTCTACAGTGATCAATGTAAAAACCGGAAATGGTTTATATTGCTACCACTTTTGGTTTGAATATTATTACCTCCATCAATTAAGATTATTCCTCCCGGGAAGACGGAGACATGGACACATGGACACAGTAAACTAAACATCCTACTATCATGAAATTAAGAAAATCTGTACAAATGTTAAATGGAAAAGTCCAAGTGTCTTGTGTTAACTACTTATATCTAAGCCTTTAAGCTTTCTCACTATGCCAACTGTTTGAATTTTTTTTTTTTTTTAGGTAACACTTAAACTAAACTCTTTGTCGTTAAAGCTACAAACGGCTGCAGAAGGACCACAGTCCAGTCGGTGATGTCTAGTTCATTATCCGTCAATAATTGAAATGGTTCCTCAATTTCCTACTGATATTCGATTAACACCGAAACTTATGTGCCTCCACCGACGCAGTGCTGGAATAAGTCACGGGTCATGGAGTCACGTAAGTCACGACTTTTTGTCTGTCATCCAGGTCTGGGTCTCGCTCCTCTGACCCTGTGTTTCAGTGATGGAATGGGTAATGGGCCACCGAGTCACTTATGTCACGGCCAGTGTTCCTTTCAGAAACAATGTTCCGAGAGGGCACACTTAGTATTCCGGGACGCACTGCTGGTACTATTATATTATTGACTTTTTTTTTTTTTTTGTCTCCTCTGGGGAAAGTCCCCCCAAAAACGTTTGGAAGAAACACTGGTCACGACTTTTGCCTGTGTCATCCTGGTCTGAGTTTCGCTTTCCTGACTCGGTGACCCACACAGACTCGGCGACTTAGAAGCAGCTCTGCATCATTACTGCAGAATTTTAAGGTTGATTAATAATATTCAATACTTGAAATCGTACATTCATTTGTTCGATTTTCGGTGTGATACGTATTTCTTAATCGAGGAACCATGTCCTAAATATTCAAATATAACTTCAAGTTTATTCGTTTTTCCAGTCAGAAAAATAATAGTGTTTTTTTATATATATATATAGAGTATATAGAAAGAATTAACAAAACACTGGTTGAACTCAGCGACATCTCTTATATTCTACACAAGTGTACAGATTCCCTATATTAATCTCTGACGATCTCTCATGAGAAAAAAAAACTTAACTCTTCTGTGATTCTAACGTGTTTATACTCTGGTATACCTTGTAGTTATCTTTCAGTACAATGTTTTGACACACACAGACCCAAACAACGAGCGAGAAAGAGCAGTAATAATCTCGCATATGCTCTCCATGTGAATGACGATGTTTCGTCGTTTTTACGTCATATTGGGTTTGTCCGGGTTATTCTGAATCATAGGTTTGTGCGGTCTCTCCAGATCATGGGTCAGTCCGGCTCTACGGTCTGAAGGATCACGAGCCATGAACTCAGTAACCCGGGCCGTCACTGAAACCGAAAATCGAACCAGAGACCATTCGCACCAAACATATGCTCACTAAGAATTCGATTATGCGAAAGAATTAACACACACACACACACACACACACACACACACACACACACACACACACACACACAAATACTTGTACATGAACAATTTTGAAGAAACAGGAAAGTTTTTAGTATTTATAATTTGCTGTTCTATTACTTTTCTAACTTTATTTAATTGTGTTGTAAAATTAAAACATCAAATATTTTACAGATTATTTATAAATATTAAATTTACATCATGGAATTACAAGTTTTACTCCTAATTGAGGATTGATCTCACAGTGTTTCGAACCGAAAAGTACTTTACAAAAACACACTATGAACTTGATACCCATTCTGATACATGAGAATCTATTGTTAGTTTAGTATCAATAAGTTTATTTTTTATCTTAACTAATCCTTATATGATGAAACAAGAAGGAAATGCATGCTTAATTGTAATGACATGAAATGATTTAGGTAAAAAGAATTAAAGAGGAGATGAACTACTTAACTTGATCGAATATTTGAGACAAAGAAGGTTACTACGAACTGCAGTGCACTGAACCTACTCACAGTCAATTTGCGACAAGTCAACTGCCCGCAATGATGATTATTGATTATAGAGTAATTTATCACTGGATAAGAAATCAGAAAGTTAGATGTTTTATCTTGATTATACATTTTCTATAGTACTTTATCAGTCAGTGAAAAAAAAAATCAAGAAAATTAGTTGTTTTATCTTGATTATACATTTTCTATAGTACATTGTATAGTGAAAAAATCAAGAACTATCACTAGGTGAAGAAATCAAGAAAATTAGTTTTATCTTCATTATATATATATATATATATATATATATATATATATATATATATATATATATATATATTTTATAGCACTTTATCACTGGACGATAAGCTGTTTTATCTTGATTATACACTTCCTATAGTACTGAATCAGTGAGTGAATAAATCAAGAAAATCAGATGCTTTATCTTGATTATATATTTTCTACAGTACTTTATCACTGGGTGAATGAATAAAGAATACAAGTTTGTTTTTATCTTTCTACACCTTATCATCACATAATGAAATCACGATATTGAAATGTTTTATAGTCTTTTTGGATTTATATTTGTCGATGATTGGATGATGATACTTCTGTCGGTATTGATTGGTTTAAGTTGATCGTTTAAAGGCAAATCTAATTTGAATCGATTCAAAATATCAACAAAAATCAAGAAAATGTGCTATTTAGTTACCGTACTTACTCAATGTGATTGTATGGTACCTTATGAAACATGTAAAATTGAGTTACGATGCAAATGAATTAATAAATAAAAGTTGAAGTTAAAACATTATATCAAGGCTACCAAAGAATGATTGGTATCATGAAATAATTCAATCGTTTTATAATTCGTCGACTTCGTAGAATGGTTAAGAGACTTTAATTTTGAATTTTGAGTTGTGCTTGTCAAGAACAAAACTTTTAAGATTTCAGCGCAGATAAATCAATCCACTTGAATAAATTACAGAGAGAGAGAGATTGTGATAGTTTTCTAGCACGTGACTTACGGCCTGCAACTTCTTGTAGATTTTACTAAAAGAAAGGGGAGCAAAGTACTTGTTAAAAAATAAAAACAATAACATCTCTTGTTACAGACTATACTGTTATTGCTGTTCTCTATATTAAGAAATGAATTTTCTTAATTATCTTTATGAGAAAATACCCTCAGACACTAAATATCCTTCGTCGAGTGAGCGTAGGCGAAATGGGAATAGGTATAACAGAATTACCCGTTCCGCCTGCGTCTAAGATGAGATAAATATAATAATGAAAACCGCTGGTTAGGTCAGAAGGAGAGACGGGAATAGCTCAAATGGGTGCCATTAAGTTCTTGTGATCTCACATCGGGAATCGAAGTTGAGGCCATGTGAACTAAAGGTGCACGCACTACCTACTAGACTCACGAGAAGACCAGAGACTGACAAACTTCAATAACTACGTACTTGTTAATAGTCAAACAGAACAGTTCCATTCAAGATAGGTTATTAAGAAACTACGAAAGAAAATGACAAAGAATATGGTAAGAAATCTCAATGTATGTATACTGTATCAAACACACAGAATTGTAAGAAAGGAAGAGATTTTCTTAACGATAACCTTTATGTTTTTATAACTGTATTTAATCATCATTAATCTAACATAGTGCTGCATTTGGCTGATCGTTTCGTATCATTACAAAGAAATTAGTATTATTATTATTATTATTAAATTATTATGTCCCTGTTAATACAATATCTCAAGTAAGAACTAGAGGGCAATCGTGGTTGATAACAATAAAATTATCTAGCTGTGGTTGAGGGGTGAAGCACGTTCTAAAGCTTAAAAACAAAGTTAAAAGATGAAAAAAAAAAAGAATTTTTGAGTGTTCCTGCAAATTAATTTTGAAGATTTCAAAGTAAAGATGTGCACGTTTCTTTTACAAGTAGGAGGGAGAAGAAGCGGGGGAAAATATAGCAATACAACATGCAAGCAGCGTTTGCTATCGACGACTTGTCCCAAAGATAGAATTGTGGAGTAGAGAACGAACGGGTAATCTCCGTGCAGATGCTTGTGCTTGTCACCAACAGGACAGTTAATCCCTCACAAGTACCGGCTGCTTCAAGTAGCTTACATCATCAGTGTTGAAAAGTGATTTTTTTATTTTAAAAAAAGCGCCGCACAAACTTCTTTTGTCATATAAATTTGCCCCCAGAATATAAGACGACTATTTTACGCATTTCCCCTTATTTCCCCCCGCATCCATCCCTTTCATTACAATAGCACTTTTTTTCTTTAAATCCTGTAGAAGCGGAACATTTCGGTAACACAACGAATTTCAGAATGTCAGTCCCGATTTAGGAAAAAAAATAAAAGATTTTTAACCTTTTATTCAAGATCAATTTGTCAATGACAAAATATGAAGAGAGAATCGAAAGCTTAAAAAAAGTACTTTTCCCCCTTTCTTTTAATACAATCTACAAGAAGTTACAGGCCGTAAGTCACGTGCTCGAAAACAATCACAATCTCTCTCTGTAATTTATTCAAGTGGATTGATTTATCTGCGCTGAAATCTTAAAAGTTTTGTTCTTGACAAGGGTAACTGGAAATTCAAAATTAAAGTCTCTTAACCATTCTACGAAGACGACGAATTATAAAACGATTGAATTATTTCATGATACCAATCATTCTTTGGTAGCCTTGATATAATGTTTTAATTTCAACTTTTATTTATTAATTCATTTATATCGTAACTCAATTTTACATGTTTCATAAGGTACCATACAATCACATTGAGTAAGTACGGTAACTAAATAGCACATTTTCTTGATTTTTGTTGATATTTTGAATCGATTCAAATTAGATTTGCCTTTAAACGATCAACTTAACCAATCAATACCGACAGAAGTATCATCATCCAATCACCGACAAATATAAATCCAAAAAGAGTAAAACATTTCAATATCGTGATTACATTATGTAATGATAAGGTGTAGAAAGATAAAAACAAACTCGTATTCTTTATTCATTCACCCAGTGATAAAGTACTGTAGAAAATATATAATTAAGATAAAGCATCTGATTTTCTTGATTTATTCACAGAGTGATAAAGTACGTAGAAAAATTTATAATCAAGATAAAACACCTCATTTTCCTTATTTCTTTATCCAGTGATAAAGTGCTGTAGAAAATGTATAATAAAGATAACTAATTTTCTGAATTTCTTCACTGAATGATAAAGTACTGTAGAAAAATGTATAGTGAAGATACAACACCCCATTTTCTTGATTCTTTTCTCTGATTGATAAAGTACTGTAGGAAATATATAAATCCAGATAAAACAAGTAATTTTCTAGATTTCTTCACCGAATGATAAAGTACTGTAGAAAATGTATAATAAAAATAAAACCTATTTTTTTTATTTCTTTGCAAGTGATAAAGTACTGTATCCTTATAATCATTGCCAGCAATTCACTTGTCTCAAAATGAGTAGGTTCCGTGCATTATAGTTCCTAATAACCTTCTTCGTCTTAAATAGTTGGTAAATTAACCATTTCCTCTCTCTCTCATTGTTTTCACCTAAATCATATTTGCCTACGTTACTGCTTTCTTGTTCGTCCTCACAACTCCATAACGTTAAAATTAAGCATGCATTTCCTTCTTGGTTTCATCATATAAGGATTACATATAGCGAAGATAAAAAAAACTAAATTTATTGATATGCTATATCCACTGATAGTCAAGATTAAGACAATTTAATGTAGTGACTTCCTCAATCATTGTTAAAATATAGATAACATACAAAAAAACTACTTTTCCCTCAATTTCTTGATTAAGCGATGAAATATAACGATTTTTTTAGTGGTGGAATATTTTCTTCTTAGTTCAACAATTTCTCGATTGATTTTCGCAGCTTTTCATTCTTTCCTATTCTGAGCCAGACTTTCAATTTCTTTGTAGTTTTTCGTCCCTATATATTTCATTATTTGGTTCGTATATTTCAACCACGGTCTTATATTCCCTTTTGATATTCCGTCCACGGCTACTACCAGTGGCGGATCCAGGAGGAATCGGGGCGATTCCCCCCCCCCCGTCAGAAGAGGAAACTTTCTTATTTTATATATATAAATAAAACCCATCCCAGAGTTTGAAGCTCTTAAAAGTAGCTCTAAGTAGCAGTATGACAACCCACCACCCCCCCAGAAGTCGGTCCTGGATCCGCCCCTGGCTACTACCTTGATTCTGATTCTTCCATGTCTCATAATATGTCCAATCATTCTAACTCTTCTCCTCGGAACTGTCTTTAACACACTCCTTTTTCTTCTACCATTTTCATAACTTTTACATTTGATACCTTATTTATCCCTCAAATTTTCATAATTCATCTGCAGCACAACATTTCAGAAGCTTAAAATTTTCAGTTTTTCTTCTTTTCCTAGGATTCATACCTTACAGCCATTCAACGTCACGTTCTTTACACATACTTTCAACAATTTTTTCTTAAGTTTTATGTGAATATTTTCGGTTAGAAGTTTTGTTTTTCTTCCAACATCGTCACCCGAAGTATTCTGAATTTTAAATCTTACTTGTACATATTATCGTTTATTATTTCACTGCCAAGTAAGACAACTCCTGCATCTTTTCTACCAGATGATTTCCTAATATGATCTTCATTTTTCTTCCTGTTTCTTTTCCAGCGCACCTTATAACATTTATTTCCCTCTTGCTGATCTTCAAGTTGAATGTGCTCCTATAAACCTTCTACGCTTAAATTAAATCTGCTTCTATTTTCTCACTGTCTTCCAACAGCGTAACATTGTCTGAAAATCTAAGCATTTGTATTTTCTGACCATGAATAATTATTCCTGGGCCGTGAGTATTCTTGATTTCTTTTATTGCTTCTTTAATGTAGAGATTGAACACAATTGTTGATAGTGAGCCTCCTTGATTAGCTCCTATCTGAATTTGTTTGCTTTTCCTCTCTCTCCTTTTATTTCAATTCTAACCATATATTATTTGTACAAGTTATGTATTATTCCTTGTTCCTTATAGTTTGTTAATGATTTCTTCAGAAACTGGAACATTTGATTCTATTCTACATTACCAAATGCTTTCTCCAAATCTACAAATGCAACGTATGTTGTTTTTTTCAAGCGAATTCTTTCTTAATAAGTCTCCTTAATGCAAGTATTGCTTCCCGAGTTCTGGCATTCTTTCTAAAACCAAACTGATCCTCTGCCATCTTGGTTTCAAATCTCTTATAGATTATTGTTGTAATCTTATCGATATTTATCTTTCTCACACTTCTTACCACCTGTTGTTTTTGGTATTACGACTAGTTGTTCTTCTGGAAGTCTTGGAGCACCATCCCTTCTTCAAATATATTGTTTATTAATTTTTATAGCCTGTCCTGAACTAACGATCCCACACTTTTTATCATTTCTGCTAGTATCTAGTTTATGCTCGGAGCTTTACATGTTTCAGGTCTTGTAATGGTCGCTCGAATTCGGATCCGAGTACAAGGTGTCCTCTTGCCTCTTCTTCTACTTCTATATTTTCCAGTTCCTCTAATTGCTTTCGCTTTCATAAGTATTCCTTCCATATTTT
Source organism: Thermobia domestica (assembly GCF_964235325.1). Taxonomy (NCBI): domain Eukaryota; kingdom Metazoa; phylum Arthropoda; class Insecta; order Zygentoma; family Lepismatidae; genus Thermobia; species Thermobia domestica. The sequence goes on along the minus strand of NC_137454.1, from coordinate 43,308,765 downwards.
CAGTATATCTTCAGCTTCAGTCATGGGTCTCCTTTAGTATACAAGTATTGCTTGTTTTTGGTCTTCGTGGTTTAAAGCTCCTCGTATCTTCTTATAAGACACATCCACTCTCCCCCTTTCTATCATTTTCTCAATTTTCATCTTATCCACTGCTCATTGGCGAGTCTGCGTAATGAAGATAATTTATTTTCTTGATTTTCTTATCTATTGACGAAATACAAAGTGGCCCAAAAGTAGGTATACTCTCCTGCATTGATGAAGTATAACATTCTAGTTCATGGGTTTATTTGTTTCGGCTGTTCCGAGTTTAAATTATAAGTAAAATGACATTACGAACAAATAATAAAGAAAAAAGTCACCTGATAGGTAACAACAAGAAATGATATAAAATGCAATGAGCTGGCCAGTACGGTACTGTATACCTACTTTTTAGCCACTCTGTATAATGATTTAAAAAAAATTTCTTGATTGTCTCATTCAAAGATGGTACATATATCATAGTGAAAAATATTTTCTTGATATCCTTATCCCGTGATGAAATATAAAGAAAAGCAGCTTGTTTTTGAGATTTCATTATCTAACGGTGAAAGACATTCAAGATTTAAAACATCGTCAAAGTAAGACAAATGAGTACAATAACTGACATCAGCATGAAAACTTTTTCCGACTTAAAAAGGGACTCAGATACATATCAATTACAGTATTTAACAGATCAAGAAATAGAACAATGAGGGAGTGAATCTTCCACGATTTTAATTAAATCAAGTATTTTGAGTGAAAATGTATTAAATCAAACTAAACCACATGGTGTAACAACCCTTTTAGTGGGCTTAAGCAACTTCAACGCCATCTGTTCGCGACCTGCTGAACTACGTCTAGTCTAGCGACAAAGTCATCGTGCCGCGTCGTGTCTCTCTAACTGACTTAACCTATGGCGGTCACGTGGCTCCCCAGTTTGTCTCACGACGCTGGGTGGACGTCGAAAATTGGGAAACATCGGCCTGGAAACAAACCCGTGACCACGCGGAAGTCCCGACGGGAATTCAACGTTCTTACCATTAGACTACGTTCATCCCATGTTTATTAAATACATTCAGATTGATTTAGATTTAGACATAGTGTGAGTTTAGTTGAAGATTAGAGATTTTAATTCTATAGTTTGCAGTTGAAATTGGTAAGAAGGAAGACAGAGAATGACTAGTAAATATATGTTTATAAAAATTTTCCTCTTTCTAAAAATATATATTGATTTGTTCATCACTAAACATAGCCCTTAAGAGTCTTCATCCCGGCGAAATTAAAATACCGCTAATTTTACAGTAATTATGTGATATCTTCAAATAGATAAAAGATAATTGAAATATGGAACAAGAGCGACCTAGACAATATTATTTTGCGTGAGATACCGTTATCACAAGTCACCTAGTGGCTATCCATTTTCAGCTGTTTAGAAACGCGAAAATAAATGCCGATTTTCAAAATGGCTCGAAATCGAAAGCAGATAAGTGAGTCGTGATAACGGTTTCTTATGTAAAATAATATTGTCTAGGGCGCTCTTGTTCCACATTTCGATTATCTTTTATCTATTTGAAGATATCACATAATTACTGTAAAATTAGCGGTATTTTAATTTCGTCGGGATGAAGACTCTTAAGAATAGTTCGGTCTCTTTTTTGGGGGAAGAATCTTTCAACTCTATTTCGTCTTGTGCTTCTTGTATTTACAGATAACCTCGCGATGTTGATTCTTCCATACGGTAGGTCACAAGAATTCTGAAGGTTAAAAGTACGCACTGACTTACTCAACGATACATAACGTATTTCCACTCTCTTAGAAAAAAAAAAAATCCCAGCACAGCATACACTCTTGTAGATGTCTTTTGTTTGTAGATAGAGAACCTGTCTCACTAATGGAAATAAACACATGAACTAAATTGAACATACAGTTTTTTTTTGTTTAATATGTCTTTCTTATTTAAAAAAGAATACATAAAAAAGAATCTTTGAGACCCTGTTCAAAAAAATAGAAAAGAAGAAAACTGTAATGTTGAATCTGAAATTCAACACAATGGTTGCCATGGTCATCGAATAGCTCAAACATCTTCTAACTCCTTTTTTTAGACATTTCTGTCTCCTCACCGTCTGACCGTAAAAAAAAAAAAGAAACAAAAGAAATCCGAACGTGCTTTGTTTAGTGAAACTTCAACATGGCTGTCACTTAGTCCCCTCCCCCCCTTCGAAGTACACATACAGGGGACACTGGAATGAAACAAATAACCGATAAGATGCTAGTCAGCATATTTTTCTTGTTCTTTACTAAACCAACATGAAGAAACACAAGAAAGTAAAGGTAAAGAAAGAAAACAGTGAAAACCCTGTATATAGAGAAGAAGCACAGAAAATAAATGAAAGAAAATATTTAACACGGCTGTTCTTTATTTGACCTTTTTGGCTCAATATTTATTTCTTCGCTTCGTTCAAATGATGGGACAAGATGGAACACTTTTTACTAGGTTTTTCTTTACCTATGTTTCTTTTTTTTTACCTGAAGTGAATTTTTTGAAAGAGCTTATTTAATCTGAAATACAGACACCGACACATAGTAAATATACTCTCAATTTTTTTAGTATCAGGTTTCATCCTGAACTTACTCTTAAAACATGGGAGTCTACTGTGAGAAGAGGGGCGTTTCTTAAAATATTTTTTTACTTCTTTAGTTTTCCCTTTAACTTTTTCATTTTAAAAATAAAATCTTATGCATAAGTGTTTCTATCTTCTAACTCCAAGAGAGTCTAATTGAACGTTTTAGTATTTTAGTTTTCCTAATGATAAGTTTTAAAAATATAAATAATCAATTAACCTGGATAATCATTTATTTCTTAAAAATAGGGCGATTCTCTGGCAAGTGGTCCATTGTCAGTAAATTTTCAAAATTAATTTGAAACTATGATGTTTATGATTTTCTATTAAGAAATAGTGTAACTATATACTGAGACACTTAAAATAATTTTTGTAAAATATACTTGTTAGGTTTTGACAACATAAACTTTATCTGTTCTACACCATGTTCAATGCTGTCCACATATCACAATTTTCAAATAATTTTCAAACCTTTTTTTTCGGTATATTTTTTTTAATTTTAATTTTTTTAATATAACAATAAGATATTGTTTTTTTTCTATCACAGAAAGAGTTTTAGAGAACAGGTGAAAGATTTTTAGTACATTTAGATGGGAAATATAAAACCCCAATGCCACAATGATATTATGAAGATACAGAGCAAGAAATTACAGATATGAAAAAATATAAGCTATTTATGCATTATGATTTTATGAATCCGTTAAATAATGGATATTCTATACATCAAATATTTTCGAACTAAATGCTATTTAAATCAGTAATTATATGAACAATAACAGAAAATATAAAGTGGACCTTTGGCAAAAATTTGACAATTTTGTTTTATTTAATGATTGGTTCTGGTAGGCTAAAACCGTAGTTTGCTCATGCCATGTTTTGCAGTCCCGTGCGTAACGGAAAACGCATTTTTTGTATTTCCTTTGTAATTGTAGAAGATAATGTATTGAAACTTTTGCCCCAAAGTAGAATTATTATTAGCATCTTAGTGGTACTTATTTATTATTTTTTATTATTATTATTCTCCATATTTATTTCATGATGTATAGAAATGTCCCATGAGTAACGTTACGCAAGGGACATTTACAGATTTATGCAAGAAAGTGAATAAAATCAAATTATTAAGATTTCAATACGTGTTTATTGTTATTGAGGTTAAACAATGAAGAATAAACTTTTATATTAACTCAAACAAACATGAATTTGCTGAGAGAAATCAAACCAAACATAACTACCAAAAACGTCTACGTTACGTTACATAGAAACATGTACCACGAGGCTTAGAAACAAATTATTATGATAAATTACATTTATTCTTTTCGTTAGGAGACAAATGGATTAGCTTCATCTTTTCAAAAAAACATCTGTTGGTTCTGGAAATTTATAATACATGTTTTCACCCCTTATCAGCAAATTAGATGCTGGAACTATATTTAAAACTTGATCAAATGAGACATAAGATACGTTCTTTTTATCAAAACAAATCTTTGTACAGTCCGCAGCAAATAACCTGCAACATGAGCATCTATGTTTATTGTGAAACTACGCCTAACATAGGGGAATCAACATAACGTCTAGGTGGCACGAATCATGCCAGGAGAAACCTCGACGTCCTCCCCTGCATACTTATTTTGGAGCAAAAGACTTCGTTGTTTCACAATAAAATTACATGATATTGTTGCAGGTTTTTTGCTGCGGAATGTACATCTGTTTCCATGCATTTCAGAATTGTGCCTCTAATGTCCCCATCTTCCTCTACATTGTACATCACTTTCAGACACACATACATACTAATATTGAATCCTATTTCTGGAGGAACTACAATCAAATTCCACTAGGAGAAATACACCTGCTCTAATATTGTCCACTCTGAACTCGAGGGTCGGAGGGTTGGAATATCGTAATGAAGATCGGCTTCGAAGTTTTATTCTGACTTAATGTCGCTCTGTTCACTTGGTGAATATATCGTTCTGTATGCTGGCACTCTTTTCGTTTTCCTTAAACCAATCTGATTTGAATTAACTTGTTCTTCTTCGCATTTTAGTGTGTTTTCCTCTTCGAAATGGCCAACAACAAAACAATGCGTAATGGGTTTCGGCAAAGGATCGTGAGAGGAAGACAGTTAGTCTTTTACCTTGCCTAAAACGGTGCATTCTCACTTTATTTTTCAGTCTTACCTTGTTCTTATGTTACGTCTAAATTTTCTAGCCCTTCCAGCGTCACTCGTTGCTTCTGTTGATCGATTCAGTTCATCACTGACAATATTATCTACTTGGAACAGAGTTACTTTCATGTGAATCCATTATTAATTACTTATTTAAAAAAGTAACACTAACAATCTTCACTGTGAAGTAACAAACAATCATATCAAATAACCAAAAATCAACTGCTTACCTTGAATTCACGTTCCCGCATTTCACCTGACAATGGCAGCGTTCAGTTGTACAACATTTATGTGGTTTGTACGCCACCAATCAGCGCTCAGACAAGTAGCCCAAAGACATGGTAATAACACTAAGCGAGTTACCTAGCAAAGCAAGTAGCATTTTGATACTTTGGAATGTAATTTAATTAATTTAAATTAAGTTATGGATGTAAAACTTTTATGATTGTTAGTATAATCTCCAAAGTTAATGTTAAAATATCAATCTCTTTACTAAAGATATTGCATAATAACAGTCTGAGAACAACCAAACAGGTGCATGGTTACTTTTCTGTCCCGTGCGTAACGGTGAGTCAAAAAAGAAAATATAATGTGACGCTAATTTAATTGTATTTTCCAATTTAAAAACAATGCACAGCAAGGAGAATGAATGTAGAACATACGTGATGGCATATAAAATTAAAATGTTGTCATAAATCACAGAGAATATCCAATGAAATCGAGATTGTCAAATGAGCTTTTTGTCTGAGTCCCGTGCATAACGCTTAATTTTGGCTTATAACTCAAATTTTTAATTGTTTTGAGTCTTCCATTTTATGTAACTATGCACTAATAATTTCCCCCCCTAATTTTGACATACTTTTTATTTTATTTGAAAACATATTTTTGTTTAAAGAAGCAGGTTTTGTGTACAAATTGTTTCGTGCGTAACGCTGAGAATCGCCCATAGCAAAATAAACTTTTCAAAAATATACAATTAAGGAAAAAAATCTTTTAGTGTAAAGCATCACTAACAAATAACTTGTCAACATTGCATGTATGTTGCTATACATTTGTCAATCTCCAGCAAATTGCTACGGCAATTACAAGAAATTTGGTCTAAATTTTGAAAACATTTTATACAGTAATAAAAAATATGCAAAATTACAGAATAAATGGAAAACTTGTGTAAATTATTAATGAAAAGCAAATATCTGAAAATGTCTGAAATGTTGTAGTAATTATAATCATCATTACCATAGGTATTCCGCCATTATTGACAGGTTTCTTGCCGGAACTAAGAAGCTTCCATGCTCCACGGTCTTCCATTAACCTTTCCGTCTTGACGTACGATTTCTCTGTTTTGATATCATCCATTAATTGTAATCATCTTCGCCCCTGCCTCTATTTCTTGCTACCATATCCTCTAAAGCGTCCCTCATGATAGTTTCTTCTTAGCCAATGTCCCAACCAGTTTGTCTTCCAGTTTGTTTCCAGTCTGAAAATGTGTTTTCAGACATTTTCAGGTCTTTGTTTTCTGCTCTACCCAGCAGGTAAACCATTATTATTATTATTATTATTATTATTATTATTATTATTATTATTATTATTATTATTATTATTATTATTATTATTATTATTATTATTATTATTATTATTATTATTATTTTAAATACAAATTCCTTAATAGAACAAGATGATCGGAACTGGTAACTCATAATCGGAATGGTAAAATGAAAATTTTCAGGGTTTACGAAACCAATATAAAACCAAGAAGTTGAAAATAATCTTTATGAAAAAGTTGACTTGAGACCCTACGGATGAATTTATTGTTCGTTTCGACCAAATACTTGAAAATTTTACAAACCTCACGTCATATCAGGGCCGTCGCGTGGACTGTAAGCGCCCGGGGTGAGAATTATCAGGCGCCCCTCTGCACCAGTGTTTATGAAAAACTACCAGTTTATTCTGTACTCCTAGAACTAAATATGGAATGTAAGATAAAAGAATTTGTTATTATGTCCAAGTTTTATAGTGAATATTGGCTTTTGTAGTTAAAAGTTCATGAGAACGTAGTTTTGAACTATTGAAATCGAATGCCATTTTTGTTTATTTTGAATTTGATATGCTGTACATCAACATAGTAATAGCATAGAATATACAAATAGCATAGAATTAAAGCCTAATGTGTAAATGATAACAAAAACTTCGCAATTTTCTGACTTTTGCTTAAAACCAACAAAGTAAACCTTTCTTTCCTTGTGATTAACACAAATTTTTCAGTAAATTTATAGTGTTAGATTATTGAAGTAACTTTTTCAGGTGACAATTGTAATTATTTCATTTCATTTCATTTATTTGCCTGCTTCATTAGCTTACAAAGCATGAGAAATTCTCATGTAAGCATTACAGTTGTCAGAAAGAAAAAAAAACATCCAATATTGTCTAGTACCAGAAGTATACGTCATACATCTTTCTAAAATACAAAACCACATAATAGGATATACTAAGTATAAAAACATTACAATTTACATCTAATTAGGTAACTGTTTGTACCACACCAGGCATGTACTCACGGGTAAGTATCTGTAACCAACTCTTCAGTTAATGAGTCATTTAAATATTCTTTAATTGTGTAATAGCACTTTTCAGTGAGTAGATTATATAAAGTCTTACCAAGAATGGAAACATTGGTCATATTTTTCAAGTACAGAGGAAGTTTATTATACAATCTGACACAATTCATGTACACGGTTTTGCTTATATTAGCATATTTTTGATGCATCACAAATATGTCACTACCTTGTCTTGTATTATGGCTATGAACATTTTTGTTAAACATAAAAAGATGTTTGTTTTTCACAGTAAAAAGAATAGATTTATAGATGTATAAGCTGGGGAGTCTTAAAATTTTTGCTTCTATGAAAACCTTTTTTTTTTACATGTCGATTTTGTGGGTAAAAATTATTCTAATCGCTTTCTTTTGCAATCGGAAAGTGCTTAAACTATTTTCAGCAGATCCCCAGTGTATTATGCCGAAGTTAATTAATGAATTAAATTTGGCGCAGTAAAAGCTAAGAAGTGCTTCTCTCGACACAGTACCTTGAAGTTTGTATAAGGCAAAACACACGCTGCTTAGTTTCTTGTTGAAAGTGGAGATATGAGCAGACCATGAAAGATCATCACTTATGATTACACCTAAAAGCTTTGTTATGCAAGAATATTGGAGTAAGTTAGAAGATATTTTTATTAGAGAATAGGGCCCAAAATGGAACCTTGAGGAACACCTCTGATTACAGTTGATAAAGACGAATAAGTTGTTTGAAACCCATCTGCAGCTAATTTTGATATTTGTACCGCTTGTTGCCTACTGGATAAATGAGAGAGAAACCAGCTGTGAGCTACTCCTCTAATACCATAAGCATACAACTTGCTTAAAAGAATAGCATGAACAATTGTATCAAAAGCTTTGGATAAGTCGATGAATAGGCCAACAACATATTTACTGTTTTTTAATTCAAGAGCTATATTGGACAAGTAATCAAACAAGGCTGCTTCAATACTTTTCTTATTTTGAAAGCCATGTTGTGATAGTAAGTTACATTACTTCAAAAAAATTGCAGAGTCGTGACTTCATCACATATTCAAAAATTTTTGAAAACGTGGAAAGAATGGAGACTGGGCGATAATTTCTTACATCATGCATATTCCCCTTTTTATGGAGAGGAATTACTTTTGCCACTTTTAACACTGATGGAAAATATCCTTTCTCAAGAGATAGGTTTACTAAGTAACAGAGATGATTTACAATGAAAGGAAAACAAAATTTAATAACAGTCACTGGAACTTCATCAAAACCTGAAGATTCCGAATTAGACATCCTACTCAATATTTTCCATAACTCCTCTACTGTTGCTGGAATTAAAAAAAACGTATGTGAATTCATTGGAAATTTCATCGAGTCGTCATAACTCGCTTGTATGGGATCAGGTAGTGGTACACTATCTAGGAAATAATCATTGAAGACATCTGCAATCCGCTTAGGTTCTTTAATAATTTCGTCCCCAACTTTAACATACTCAAAGTCGCTCTTTTTGTTGTTTGTTCCACCATTTAACATTTTCCACATAGTTTTAGTTTTATTAGTAGAATTAAGTATTGTGGAGCTATTTGATAGTAATTTAGCTGTTTTAATTACTCTTCTGTATATTTTCCTGTACTTAAAAATATAATTTCGAAACCTGTGAGGAAGTGATGTATTTATTTTGAGTAATCTATTATATCTAAGTAGGTTACTTTTAGAAATTTTAATTCCTTTAGTTAACCACGATTTAGTGGACGACGTCCGGATTTTACGAGTAACTTTTGGAAACGCCATATTGAAGTAATGTATGAAAGTTTCAAAGAAGTATTTAAACTTACATTCAGTGTTAGACGTATTATATATGCCATTCCAAGACTCGTGAGAAAGCAAGAAATTTAGATATTCCATATTATGACTGGAGAAAATTCTCTTTGTAACTCTGTATACTTTAGACTTAAGAACATTGGTATTGCTTAAAGTGATTTTTAAAATAATCGCATCATGATCAGAGAAACCGGGATCAAATACTTCAAGGTTATAGGCAAATTGATTTTTACTAATGATGAACTGATCTAGCGCACTTTTATTTTGACATGTCGGTACATCCACTAGCGCTTGGAGATTGTACACATTCAGCAGATCTCGTAGATCGGATTTCTTTTTTGTTTCCACTATCCAATTTACATTAATATCACCACAGATGATCATTTTCTCAAAGTGTTTTCATATGAAGTCCAAAAGACTTTCGAGTTTCTTTAAGAGAACAGTAAATATGCCGGATGGCGACCTATAAATGCATATAATACAAATGTTAACACTTGGTAATTTAATGGCTACAGCTTCAAAGTCAAATTCACAGGTAAATTTTGTAATATCTATTTCAGAAGCTTTTAGACTGTTGTGAACAAAGATGCATACACCTCCACGTTCGTGTGAAACACAGAGAATTTAGTGATAAGATTAAAGTTTTCAAAATTGACCTCCTTAATAAGTGTATCATTTAGCCAATGTTCACCAAGACAAATAACTTTACATTCTTTCAAATCATCAGCTAAAAGTACATCAAAGTATTCGAGTTTATTCTGGATTCCTTGTACATTCTGATGAAAAATACTTATTGCATTGGCTATCTTGGGTTCGGATTTTTCATCTGGTGTGCTAAAAAAACTTACATTTTTTACGTTATTTTGTCCGGCTGCAAACGATACTGTATTATCATTGCTAAGACCTGTACGGGGGAAAGTAAGAGGAATGGGATCCCTGTTCCTGTTCTGAGCCTTATTTTAAATTTTCACATACATGACGCTTTCCTAGATTATTCAAATGTAAACCATGATGGGTGTGAAATTCTCGTGGAAGACTACTTACATCTAATAACTGTGCATTTTTAAATCGACTACAAACTTTACTAATGATGCTATTTGTTTTATGTACCGGTACTTCTGAGTTAATACAAGAACTCTTGGATAGATCATGCCAGTGTGGTAGATTAACTACTATTACATTTGTATGAGTAAGAGTGCTGAGTGTAGTCTTCAAAACACGGACAGCATCTTTAGACTCATTTTTGGATACATCATTAGTGCCTTCTATAAGTACAACAGTATCAGTATCTGAGAATGATTTCTGGTCCACACATGAATTTACAACGTTATTTAGTTTTGCACCAGGCTTAACAATACCTACTACGTTCATATCATCACACTCCTGCATTAATCTGGAAGCAAGACCACGACCGTGACTATCTCCTACAATGAACACCTTCCCTTGCACTTTTTTTTTACCCGATTTACTGAAATTGAGTTTCCATTTTCAACACCAAAACATGACTTACTGCTTGAATCCTGTGACGGAAATCTTGGGCGATCCTGCTGCTTTAAACGATCTACACGTCGCACTTGAATAGACCTATTTCCTAGGCTAACTTGCTTTACACTATCACACTGGCCACTTAACTCACTGAATCTGTTTTTTGTTTCAATATTATAATCATTTGTAGACCTGATACTTTATTACCCAGTAGTTTACCCTTAGTATTTGTGTTGCACACAGTGCCGTGTCTTTCTGCAGCTTTGACACTCCATTGGCAATTTGCTTTTGCACTTGTGTTGTGGATAGGGCTACAAATGATTTACGGAGGACTAGTATTTGCACTATATTGTGATTTCCAACTGGAAAAAGATGGTATCTTCGTGCTGTTATTAGGTTCACTAGTATTTGCTTATCACTGTTATTTGTATTTGCTTCAATTGAATTCTACAGTTATAATTTATGTTCAAAATCAAAATGTACGGTTTGTTGTACGGTTGTATGTTTGTTCTGCAAGATGATGTTAACGATACGTTGTTCCAAAACATGTAGTGTGAAGATCATATAATGATAACATAAAATACTAATAAATTAAAATATAAGTGAGCATAATTAACTGCATAATGACATATACATACTTTACTCAAACATTAAATTAGCATTCTCTTGACTTTTCTGTAAGCAAATGTGGACAATATCTCCTTGAAATCTAATTTACTATCTTCATCATTTTGAATAGCTACTATGGCCAATGAACTAAGTCTTTCCTTGGCCATTGTTGAGCGTAAATACGTCTTTTACAGTTTTAACTTACCAAAATATCAATGGAACAGACATTCTTACATAAATATATATATATATATATATATATATATATATATATATATATATATATATATATATATATATATATATATATATAATAGGAAATTATTTTTTAAAAAGTAGATTTCTATTTGGAAACAACAATGTTTGTGTTGTTGACATTGTAATAGTTGACAGGGACACAGCCAGAATTTCGATTCGGGGACAAGAGGAAAGGGTGTCTGGTAATTCACCCCCCCCCCCGCAGTACGTGAGATCCGGCAGTACTCTTCGAAATTTTTATTAAAACTTAAGCCTTAAAATTGCATTTAATGCCTTTTTAAAAACTCTCCTCACTTTAAACAAATATAGGATACCCTAAATTTGAATTTTATTAAGATTATTATTTTTTTCATTTTAATGGGGGGGGGGGCTTGAGCCTCCTTCATGACTACGTCCCTGATAGTTAATAAACACAGTTGTATAAGGTTAATACAGAATTGAAGGACTGAAAAGATACTTATTCTGTTATTAATTGGAAAATACGTGCGAAGTTGTATTTGTGATGCTAACCGGTTATTATCAAGTGGTGTCAAAATAAACATATAAACCTAATTGTAGTATTGCGGTTACTGTAGTATTGTAGTTATTGTGGTATTACTTGAGCATTTGTTGGACGGAAGAGGAATAAAGAAATGTTATTGAATTCTACTGAAGTTTCTTCAGTTTGTACCAAACTGTCATACGGATAAGAAGTAAGCAGTAGCAGATCTCGGTCAGTTTTCCAAGATAAAATTTCTTCTCACAGATGGCTGGAGAGAGTTCCCGTTCAATAATCCTAGACGATGTTTTACATCGCCGGTAATTTTACTTAGCGGTGGCCTCATCATTATTAAAATATCTGAATTAACATTATTTTTTAAAATCATTTACCAACATAATCTGAATGTTTTGAATTTTTTTTGACTTGTCGTCCCGGTGCCCCTCCTGGTCGCGGCCCTGCGTCAAATACTTTATTTGGGGTATTGAGGAAGAAAGGGATACCGTAACCAGATTGATATATGCAGAAAAACGCTATAAATAAAATTTTCATTAGCTTTATCTTTCTTCCCAGAGTCATAGAAAGGACTTCGGTTAGTTCTTTGTGAAGAATAAAGTTAAAAAAAAAAAATATGAAAATAATTTAATTAGTCAGTTATAAGGAGTATATATATGAGGAGTTGTGCGTCCTGCCAGTATCAGAATTTTGTGGGTTGTTTTTTACACCTGTGCTAAGTGGGCATCTCCCAAGATCATGAGGAGTTCAAACACTGTAACAAGGAACGATTCTCAGTCGTTCAATGATTTTGTGACATTTAAAAGTTTCCAAAATAGGCTATAAGGCGGGTTAGATCATAGATATGTACAAACAGCTGCTATAAAGTAAATTACACATAAATAAACATATTTAAAAAATAACTGAAAAATATAATTTTGATGTCACTGATGATATAGAATTTTGTTTTTCGGTAATGAGTTATTTTAATATTTTGATACTCTGTAAACAACAGTTTGATGGAAGTATATTTAGAAAGGCTTGTGTTTTTAAGAATTTCATCTCACTTGTGTGAAAGTTCTGTGAAGGGGGATGAGAGACATATCGTCTGCAGGGATTCATACCAGATGTATACTTTCAGGTTGTGTTGCTTCTGTGGACAATAGAAAAACATCATGATATCATTCGTTTTAAAGTCAGGAATCTACAGTTAATACAGGACAATGGAGAAGAGTTGCATTTGTATAAATTATAAATTACTTCTGATGCTTCATATAACATTATGTGTTTGCATATGCACTGGAGGCGCATATGAGGAATTCATGCCGTAAGTGCGAATTGTTATATTAGGGGGAGAAGTGAACTAATGAAGTTTGTGCATTTGATTGTACAGTTGCAAGAGGAAAATGAGAGATTGGGTATTACGTCAGATCAGTCAGTGTCAGCGGATAAATTACTGCTTAAAACAGTATTAAATTTGCATTCTATGACTTTTCAGTATACATGACCTGAGTAACACTCACGGACTCCCTTTTGTTGGCGATGGAGGAAGGTAATACGTACATGTGAGTGTGCCCCCTAGAAAGTACCTCCCTGGTGGGCCCCTGTATTGCAGTACGACCCTGAGTCAAGGTGTTAGAGGAAAATGAGAGATTGGGTATTACGTCAGATCAGTCAGTGTCAGCGGATAAATTACTGCTTAAAACAGTATTAAATTTGCATTCTATGACTTTTCAGTATACATGATCTGAGTAACACTCACGGACTCCCTTTTGTTGGCGATGGAGGAAGGTAATACGTACATGTGAGTGTGCCCCCTAGAAAGTACCTCCCTGGTGGGCCCCTGTGTTGCAGTACGACCCTGAGTCAAGGTGTTAGTTTTAGAACAATTGAATGTACCCCTCGATCTCTTCGGCTTATCTGCACGCTAGCGACATATATTGGCGTAATCTTGGAAGTAGAGCAGCTAGCGACAACTATCAACCTGACTGTGAACTACAAGTAAGAATTAGCGTAATTGACATACTGAAGCGTCTTGCGTTTATAATAATGAATATCTAATATTTTCGCCTAGATGTTTATGCAAGCATAAATCTTCAAGGTTTTAAAGCTTCAATGTTAGTGTCACGCACAGAGTTTTACAAAAAAAGATTTAAAATATTTAATCTGATTTTCACGAAGCTTTGCACTCCTTGTAAACAGTGCAGACTGCAGTGCACAAATGTTGCCAACTTATTAAACAAAAAATGTTATATGCAATTTTGTGCTAAGAAATGAATAAACAAACTGAAGGGGTGAAAAACAATGAGATTAAAAATAAAATGGCATGGGCTTTTTCTCTCGTTTGCCATTTTCTCTGGAACCATTTTCTCTCGTTTGCAGTGGCGTACGCACTGCTCTCCTGAATCTTTGAACTGCTATATAAACGCATACACGCATCAGGAGGAAGAAGGGCAAAACGTTGAATTTCTTCTACCAGTGTAAATTACAACTAAAACTTACTATCCCCACTCCTAACGTTTCCTCTAACTGAGAATCTACCTAAAAGGTTAGGATTCAGAGGCACTATTACATGATGACTTAGTGTTCCTACTAGCAGATCTATGGTTGGATGGATGGATTAAAGTTTATAGTCCCCTTCAACAACAAGGTTCTATAAGATTTGGACCTACAGCCGAACAAGTGATCCGAACTACATGAACTTCCTCCGGAAATCGAACGCGGGTCTCACGCCCGACGACGAGTACGCGGGTCATATAGCCACAAAGGAGTTAATTATCAGATCTAGAAACATGTGCAGTTGTACTCACGACTTCTATTCAAAATTGAACTCTTGGGGGGCCGCGGTGGCTTAGTGGTAGAGCGTTCACCTCTGGCCCATGGGGTTCCTGGTTTGATCCCAGTTCGCGCCAAGTGAACCTTGTGGTAGACAAACACCGTGTGCGTGGGTTTCCTCTGTGTCATTCAGTTTCCTCCCACTTTCCTCATTCCAACATTTCATTCATGTTTTCATCATCACCGTCTCCTTTAGCCTAGCCTGCATAATCGTGGGACGTAAAACTCGAAAATTTTCATTTCATTTCATTTCAAAATTGAGCTCCTTGTACGTTTCCATTATAGGCGAGCGAGTGTTTGAAACAAACAAGCAATTGTTCATTCTGCAAGAACTTGAAAACTACTGAGCTTACTTATTTATTGAATAGAGAATTTATTATTTTATTTCCTTTGTTATATGTAATAAAATACTATAAAATATATTTTGAATCCTCGTGTCTTACCCTTTCATTTGATATCTAACAGAAAAGTTATGCCATAAACTAATATCAGTCATGAGAGTATGAAGACTCTATCGACATCTTATTCAACAATTTGAAACATTTTAGATTCTACATAGGAATAAAGACACATTATTTAACATGCTCATAGTACCTCCTCTTAATTTCACTACAGCCAGAAAAAAATAAGACTCAAAAGTTATGAACATTCCTATCCAATATTATAAAAATTCTTAAATGTTGAGGATTCCTTTGTACATTATTTCATTTCTGGCACAGAATATTCGGTTTTTGCATCTTTTAAATGGTCATTTATTCTGATCGCATTTTAAAAAGGCGATATACAAATTATAACTGAAAAAATTAGCCTCATATTACTTCGTAGTGAATCACTAAAACAGGTTTTATCCTCCTTAACTTCTCTCTATCCCCCTTACTCTCTCTCTCTCTTTTTTAATTGACTATTTCCTCATCTCTAATGAAAGGTCAAACAAAGATCTGAAATACTATAAGGAACTTATTATCTTCAATAAGAACAGCGAGCTCACTTTATTTCTCTTCTTCATTTTCTTAGCCCATTTTCATGAAATGACACAACTGTTTGACAACCATTCTTTGTGAAAAACTGAAAAATAACTATGAGTTAGCAACATTGAAAATGAGACTAATAACAGTTTATTCTTCCATGAGCAAATAGTACACAACAAATGCAATGTATTATGGTAATTAATGTATTGTTAAGGTACAGTAAGAACATTTAGGATCCGACTCAAAGTATGTATCTATATGGGATCGAAATCTTGAATCAAAATCGAGTTTGTAAGGGAAAACCGTTACAACAAATGACAAAACACAAGAAGTGCGCGGCACAATTTAAAGATGTCGCCCATGAAAGCCAGCAGGTTACCTGGTGCTCCGAGTTATTCTGTTAAACATAAACAAGGCAAACCCGTAAGTGCAGAAGAAAAGCAAATACTTTATCAAACGATACCAACGTTGTTCAATTCACTTGAAGAAAATTAAGATCTATAATAGCTAATTTTCATGTTCTCATAGAATATTTATTTACTTACTTTGTAGTACTGAAGTTAGTATTTGTACATTCGCATGCTAAGAAAGCACATCAATAAATTGAACTAAAGGGGGAAAAGTACCATCTGTTTTTTATGGAAATGCTTAATGATTTAGGTAACAGATGAAAAAGAAATAATCTCCGATAATGATAAATATGCTTGCTGTTACGTACCAGCGCCATCTCTTTATTGTTCAGTTGATAATTTGACATAACTCATTGTAACTTCATATATAATTACAGTTTGGAGAAAAATAACAATGTTCAGTTGCTCTTAAAGGAGGGGGGATTATATAGTATTTGGTATTTTGCCCTATATCACGGCAATGGTGTGAGAGTGAGACGAGTAATGCACATCGCAGTAGCAGAAATACATGCACGTGCTGCAGCAGAAATTTGCGGGAAACAGACGAAACAATTTCCTCTTCACCAATCAGCATATAGTCGTGCGCGCAGTGATACAACATCAAGTTACGCGGTTTGTTTTTGAAAGGTGCAAAGGACTGTGAAAAACGCTTTAAACATTTTCATCTCCATATTTATGCAACCTGCACCTCATAAAATGTTTCGAAATTCGTGAAGAAAATACTTCGCGTATTAATACTTCAGCTAAACATAACAGGGAATAAGAAAATTAATTTCTTTCACCTAGATGTTTATGCAACCCGTAACTCTTAAAAAGTTTTGAAGTTCGCGAAAAAAATAGCATTAATACTCCCGTGAATATTATTTCTTCCTTCAAATAAAGCTTTAGATATAAGATGTCGGAGTTGAAAACAGTGTTCCGTGAGGCAAGTGAAAGAGTGTATCAGGAAACAGAAGAAGCGAGAATGCCGCAAAGTAAAAAGGAGTTTGCCATGCCATTACTGCGGCCTCACACCCAAGTGGTTGAGTGTCGACCAAGAAGGTGGAGACTAACCTAGGTCTTGCCACGGAGAATATTTACACAAGTTAACCAGTTGTGGAGAATAATTTCCAATGCGCTCCGAAGGAGAAGGGGGAAGACTCAAACCATGCATCCATGAAAACAAAAGACATTTTTACTTGAGGCAATTGGAGAGAAAAAAATAAGGGGAGGAAATAGTAGGAAGGAATGTCCTGTTCATCCAATGAAAATATTGAATTCTTCTTTTGTCTTGTTTCTACACTTAAAACATCAAAGACTGTCTTGAAATTCATTGATTTAAAAAGCTCTGAATACTTGTATATTAAAGTAAGAAACGTCACGAGTGCTCAGATAATATAAAATAGAATCATTAGAGTATCACGATTTTGTCATACACTCATTAAGCTAATGGATCAATTCTCTATTTCATCTGCATGCAATTTAAGTCTTACAGTAGGATATTGGACACTTGACAACTATCACGTAACGAATCAGTAACTATGCTAATTAAAGAAAGAGCCAGAACTCATAAGGCACGCGAGCTTGGTTATTATTATTATTATTATTATTATTATTATTATTATTATTATTATTATTATTATTATTATTATTATTATTATTATTATTATTATTATTACTAAGTGGTGAAAGGGAAGGAAGCGTCTTGGGACCTATTAGTTAGGTACTACCCCAGCATTTGCCTGGTGTGAGTGAGGAATACATTATTCAGGATGGCTGCCCAGAAAAAGCTTTTTATACTTTTTCGACCGAATGCCCCTACCGGGAATCGAACCCACGCCGCTAAAAGGGTAACTGAGTTATAACCAACATAATTCTTTTTATAGATTTTACCTATTGTGCAATCAAGAATAAATTATAAATAGATGTAATATACTTAGACATTCCAACAGCTTTTTAACGCTATCACTAATAAATATCTTATTAGCAAATTATCGTATTGTACCGTACCTCAATTAAAGAGTGAAATTAAACGAATGGTTACAATCCCTTATTGCCATTTGTGACAATATTTTATTGATGAAACAATTGACTTACAATGGCAGTATAGTGTATAGTTTTGTGACAATATCATTATTCATGTGTGAACATTCAAAAGTATTGAGTTCAACGCCAGACATAGTATGTTATCGTAACTGCATAATAGATAACTTATAAATTCACTCAATGCTAAGCCAATTACAACAGAAATGAGCTAAATATTTAAGTATTAAAATTTTGAATGTCACTTTCAGAGACCTCCTAATATCATGTTACATGCAAAATAGATACTTAAGTTCTCTGTTGTCATACTTTATCTTATTGGATATTTCGCTTGGTTTTGACGAAAACACAATGGTCTCTCTTACGGTATTTGTAATTTCGTATAGACCTTTCCATTACGATGCTGGATGCAGGATCCAGAATGCATTTCTAGTTGCAAACTTAGTCATTTTATATGGACTATTGTCCTTGTTTGTCTTAATTATTTTTCCTTTTTAGTTTGCCAAAAAGCTATTATAAAAGTTTACTAAATCTTAGAAAAGTTCTAATTACATTGTCTGAAAAATATTGTTGTTAATTAATGATGTAAAAATAAGTATTTTTGAACTTTAATTTACCTTGAGGTTTGCTTTCGTCTTTTTCGTGATTTTATCCGAATTGTTAATTACTACTGAAAGCATTGTCATTTAACTACAGCTGATTCTTGACTATTTTGCTTCTGCTTCCAACAATTTCTTGATTACAAATACTGTCCTTGCGATTTTTAAAAAATAATGCTATGCACGTATCCAACAGTTAAGATATTACGAAAAAAAATTCCATTTTCACCTACCAATTTGCCATTATAATTTTTATGAATAAAAATTATGATTTTTTAAAAATTCTTAGTGCATGGTTCCATTACAATATATTGGTTTATCGACCTTGCACACTCACTGGTTTAGAAAGTATCTGTCAACTGCCAGCATATAGAGTTAAAATTAAGCCTATACAGTGTCGCGCAGGCTATATACAAAATGGAATACTGCAAGGGTCGATCTTAGAGTTCCTTTTATTTTTATTCTTAAATGACCCTTCAAATAAAAATCGAATACTCTAATATTATTTTATATGCTGACTATATGAAATTATTCAGATTAATCAACGGTACGTATGATACTTACCACAACAAGACTTGCATGCAATAAATACGTAGTGTAAAAATAATTTATTAAAAATCAATGGTGAGAAAAACAAAATTGATGACAAACACAGATAGAACTCGATATTATGTTAGTAGGAAATGGACATTACCAAAGATCGTTGAATTACATTTTATAAACCGTTAAAGTTTGTCGTAATGTTAAATCTATTTTACAAGGAGTAAGAAGAGAAGTAGGTTTTATATCACCTTCAGTAACTTGTATTTTAAAGAGACAAACCACACGAGTATGTATATTTATATAAACTTCTTGCAAGACCAAAATTAGGGTTTCAACAGATAATACGGAATAGCATTTTTATTACTTTGACAGAATAGAATCTGTGCAAAAGTGTCCATCAGGGTTCTATGTTTTAAATCTTTATGTATATGACCCGACTTAAGCACTAAAACGCAGAAAATAATAATAATAATAGTATACCGCATAAAAGCAGAAAATAATTTATTACTATTATCAACAATACATCTTGAAATTATGCCAAGCAAATTAATGCTTACATGTTAGTATAAAAACTAGGTTGATACCCTTGTGAAAGGCAACCAGTAGAGAAACAATGTATAGCGGGTTGATGGACATTTCAGGCGCTTTTCTTTAATCATAATGACAACACCTATTGCAAGCTGGCAACTTAGAAGGTTTGTGGATCCACAATAAGGCGTACTCGAATATGGAATTATAAGGGGAAAAATTGCATTTGATATCATCTATCTCTTATCCAAGTTTGCCACAAACTCACCCCCAACATTCTATATATTAAAATACTACATTTATATGTTTGTATATGACAATTCACTCCTTTTGAGAGTCTTCCTGTCCTTTACTTGTGTCCTTGTGTCCTGTACTTTATCATAAAGGAACTTGCACAGATATAGTGAGAAGTAGTAAGGGGATTCATGCTCATATTAAAACTATGCGCTGGGTAAATAGCAAAGGTTCAGCTAGTAAGGTATTAAAGTGTTTGATTTGGCACGACTTTTTAAAATTTTATATAGATATTAGTAACAAATTACTTTGTGCTTTTAAGCGCTTTATTATTATTACTTTTGGCTTTTAGTGCTTTTATTGCTTCCTGGCTTTTAGTGTTTCTTTTAAAAATTGGTTCATATTTTCTTTTTACTTTTTAGTGTTTTTGAAGTTGATTATTTTACTTTTAAAAAGTTTTCATTTTTCGCTTTTCTGTGGTATTTTGAAGTCAAATATTTTTTAAAAAGTTTTTTTTTTAAATTCACTTTTTAGTTGCCCCAGTAGCTTAGCTAGACACTTAACCTAAAGGTAGGATGCCAAATTATTACAAAATGGGTCTCCCTACGAAAAGGTCCTTGAACAAATGTGTAATAATTAATTATCAAATTTTTTTATTTTTTATTTTTTTTATTTCATTTTATTTTATTTATTTTTTTTTTTGGTAGGTAAGAACCTTCCTTTCTTATTTGAATATTTCATTGCATTAATGAAAACTGCACCAAAATCTCACATAACCTGAAAAGCAGTGAGCCTTTAGTGATGGCGTTAGAGCCCGAAAACACATGGTATATGAATGAACTGCAGCAAATCTTGCATAACGTAATTTGACAGTTGACTTTTTAAGGTAATAGTTATGAGGGGAAGAAGATGTGTTGAATTTTTTTATAATCAGGAGTAAAGTATTTCATCTATGAGTGAGTGAACTATATTTTAAAATTTTTATTTCAATAAAAGCGGAAATTCTGCGGAACTCCGTGAAAAACTTTGTACTTTTTGCGGGCAAAGATACGGTATCCAAAGCAACAGTCAATAGGTGGTTCAGTAGTTTTCGTTCTTGATATTTAAATGGCCAAGATGCTCCTCGTAGTGGACTGCTAACCACGGAAAAAGTGGATGGTATTCTGGCAAAAGTTGAGGAAGACCGGTACAAGCAGTTACCACATCGCCAATGACCATAGCATCCATCTACCAATTTTAAACCATTTGGAGAAAGCTGGATATAAAGGTGTACCCAACCCCTTGGTTATATGCAACCCACCTTACGCTAATTATCAGGTTACCGCGCATTTAAGGCAATGTTTTTCATCAAGTGTTGCAGCAAGTATTTAAATTCTAGAAAATAATTAACTATTTATTAAAAATTTTCGAACATTTTACACGTAAGAACCTTTCTTATACGATTAATGAAAACCACCTTGAAATATGATCAATGGTTGTCGAAATAATCACATACATACCTACAAACACATAGTCTGGCGCACACCCAGATTATTTTTTTCTTGGGAAAGGTCCAACGTTCGAGAAATTCGATGCTAGAAGACACTACGTCCATGCAGAGCCGTAGCTAAGGGGGGGCCAGCGGGGCGCCCGCCCCGGGCGCTGATAACAAGGGGGCGCCGAACGAGCAAGGAAAAAGAAAAAGTGGTGTGGGACATGAGTAAAAGATGAGTCGCGCCCAGAAAGTATTGGCGCCCCATTAGATTAATATTGCTGTCGGTTACCAATGAAATACGTAGATTTCTTTAAAATTTTCTTGCTCGCTTCGCTCGCAATCCAAGAGATTAAATAAGTCACAAGTTTTTACTTATTACTTGAAGAGTTATTATAGATTATTTCTTAATTACATGTGGTATACAAGGTGCCGAGTAATGACTTATAGCGTACTCAGGAGCATTTTCAAAACCAGAAACGAGCAAAGTCATATTCGGCGTTTTGACAGTGATGAGTTTGCTCAGTTCAAAACGTTTTTCTACCCAATCGGATTAATCACGAAGCACAGTGGGGCCAAAGCACTGAATTCTTGGCAAAAATAAGAATTCGTAATATGAAGCAGAAAATTGAAAGAAAACCAATTAGTTCGGTGTGTGCAGTGGCTACAATAATGTTATTTCGACATTATTTCATCAAAAACATAGTTTTACATCATAAAAGGAAATATTCCTTATATTCGCTCTTAAATTATGTAACAGATTATATGATTGGCATAAACAAACGCGTGGGCAATATGCTTTGGTTTGTCAATTTACGATTGGTTTACATTCTTACACATGAAAGGAAAAAGTGTACTTATTCATTTTACAAGTAAAGAGTAATAAAATTGAAGAGAAGTTCTTGCTTCTCAAATTATTTCAAAGTTGTGGAGGATTCGTTATGACAATGAAGATGCAAGGACGCTTCAATATAAAAATTATTTCATCACAAGTTCTCGACATGAATATATTATCAGATGTATTAAACATATTATGATTTACACGCATGAGTAACCTGTTTCATATATTGCATCGTGCATTACGTGAGCTCATTTCAGGGCTTGATTGGAACACTCTGAGTTCGAGCGAGCGGAGGCTCATTATTAGTTGATTTCAATGTCACTTCTGTACACGCATCACAAAAATCACAATACTGAATTGATAAACATCATTTTTAATATTGATCTATCTTATGGTCCATAGATTGTTTATATGCTTTCAGTACCACAGTATTTTCCAAATATGATATTAAGTAGGGGATTATCATAGTGATGTGATAATGATATTAGCATCAACATCATTTGAAATATGATTATTGACTACACATCACATCAACATTCTAAATATACAAAACGATACATACATATCGGCCGTGTCACCATTTTCACCAGCCATTGAATATCTACATGCAATGGAGGAACAGTCGCATTCAAAGTCAATTTCCTATCTTCTGTCACTAAGCAGCGCCTCTCCGGTTTCAGCGGATAACCAAATTTACACGTCCCATGAGTTCATTGTAAACTGCTATCACTTCTTTTCCTGCACACTATCTTATGTGTACACTATTAAGGTTTCATTATAACAAATTATATCGAGTCAATCTTTTACTTCATTTTTCGAGTTTTTGCTAAGAATTGTCTGGTTTGGCCCCACTGTGCGACGGTGAGAATGAAGGTATGAAAGTGAGAAGAGTGAAGAGACACATTCAAGCTGCTGTTTGCGCGGGAAAATTAAAAATAAAGGTAAACGAGGGGAACAATAACATTTTCGAATTTCAAGCAGTTGTAGAATAGGGGCTTAAGGGGTCAGAACTTAGCCAAACGAAATTCGATTTTTTCAGACTCTTATCACTACCAATCATTTATTTTAAAATCCCATTGACATATCAAATGCTTCCAATTTGGAGGTATTTATTGAGGTCATTTTTCATCAATTTTTTTGTATCGCCAGCATATTATTTTGTGCATAAGTGTCTAGTTGTGTGATGTTTTTATCTATCTACATACATATAAAAGGTACGTACACACACTCTTTATGTATGTACGTGTTAGTGTATTTTAATATGTTAATTAATAATAAATACCTTAAATTCAGAACTTTCGTTCATTAAGAAATTAAGTAATTACTATAATTTCAGACATTTCAGCAGCCAAAGTACATTTTAGATTTTAATCACCTCCATCGATCAATATTTAGAAATTTACAAAGAAGGCTCCTTCTGAATTTTCATTACCTTTCACAAAATATTTCTTACCGTAAAAAGATCGAAATTTAAATACTATTGATGTGGTCACATACAGAATAAAATTAAAATTTTACAATTATTACTGGAAATTAATAGTCACATTTCGAACAATTTAAAAACACATAGTTTTTAATATATTGAAATTTCATTTCTTATCGATAGTATGAAACGCTGTAAATAGTCGTAACATTCCATAACTGTTCTCCTAGTGAATCTGTATACAACTAAAGGTAGTTTTGTCAAGTTTACCAAAAAGTCCAAAATAACACTCTTGAAAACAGCTCTTATTTGAAAAAGGATACATAATGATCGTTTTTAGTTGTTGCAATGGTCTTCTAAGAAGATTAATAACAACAAAGGCTTCTTTTCTTATATATATACAGGGCCGGTCCAGGATCGTCTGAGGGGGAGTGCACCAACATCCATAGGCGCCGACTTGAAGAAAATATTGGGGGGGGGGCAAACAATGAATAAATATATCATTATATTCAGTCGTTTTATATCAACTGCTTGATGAAGGCCCCTTCTGCCCTACCCCCACGGACCTCTTTCCGCTGCATCCGCTCCGCTGGGAAATTCACGACCTAAGTGAAATTTGTCTCAAGGCATTAAAACAAATTCAAGTTCAAAATTTGGGAACTTCACTGGAAGTTTACACACCACATTGATCTTCACTTTTCATATCAGTGCTGTCAGAGTGTTGGTTGAAGCTTCAGTGCTCTATTAAACACAGTTTTGAAAATGATGTTTTCTATCGAATAAGAAGACTGTTCTTAATATTGAATTAAAGGCACGACAAAGTTTACGACAGAAATTCTTGCTGCTCTTTGTTAATTTTTCCTCGACTTTATTATATTGGGGGGGGGCGAGGACCCTACCTTTAAATATTGAAGGAGCCAAAAGTGTTCTGCCCCCCAAAGTCGGCGCCTATGCCAATATCTACCAAAATAACCAATCACACTGAAACTCTTCAAAGTGACAGGCGACAATATCCTTACCCCTGAGAACTGATCCATAGAACGGGGGAGGGGGGAGTATTTTAAAGAGGGTCGCAAGTTTTATGCAGGAAAAAATGTTCTCTCCTCGTGGTTTCTGTTTTCTTCCCTACTTGAGAAATGTTATATTGTTTTGCTTGGTGAATACTTTCCCTTCAACCTTTAGAAAATCGACTTAAACTCATTTTTTTTCAAAACTCTGTCCAAACGGAAACACGATAGAAGAAAGTTTCGGAAAGTGTTGCTATTTTCACTGGTAGCTTCTCATTTTAGATACTGTATATTTACAACGAAGAGGGTTGCACGTGCACCTTTGCACCCCCCTAAATCAGGCCCTGTATATATATATATATATATATATATATATATATATATATATATATATATATATATATATATATATATATATATAATGATTGGTAAGATGAGTGTAGGGGGCGCCGAATTCTACTTCGCCCCGGGCGCCGAAATCTCTAGCTACGGCTCTGCGTCCATGTAGTATTAAACTGGTGTTATTCTACACTCAAAGAAACAATAAATAATTATTAAGTACTGCCACATATAGAATATTCTCGAAAAAAAAAAATCATAGAGCTGGAGTCTCTATTTCAAGTGTGTCCCTGCTGGCGCAGATGTTGATGTATTTTTTCCCGTACCTCCCTTTTAAAAAAAAAAAAGGAGAGACAAGTTTGCTGTGACCAAGATCCTACAACAGTTGGGTACGAACAGGGTTGCCACATTGACGGGCTTCGCTGTGCACTGTCTTGTTTGTCATTCAATCGAGGTCATTCACTTTTTCCCCCAAAGCAAAGGGAAGGTCATCTCCGGAAGAGGACGAAGTATGTTTCACATATTTTCCCAGGGTATACTTGAAATAGAAAGGCTGAAGGTTGTTTTTTAAAAAGTACAAATGAATTGTAAGATCAAAATGAATTGTAGGATTTATATCAATCATTTCTATGCTAAACAAGTATAGTTTTATTTACAATGTATACAAATATATGTCAAGTCATCAAGTTTGGGAGGGTCCTCTGCATCATATAGATCAAACTGAGAATATTTTTTTTTCTTTTAAGTCGATTAAAAATGAAATTAAACTACTATAAGCAATGAGCATTGGGGGATGTAAACAGCCTTCTGAACAGAAGAAAAGTCTTGGATAAAGTTTGCATGCAAACGATTCTGGATAATACATATATTAGTGAATATCATTCACGAAATATTGTTTTGAAAGTCGTAAATGAACAGCATAAAGAACTGTACAATTTTAGTTCCTCTATACTGGAAATGCAATTTTTTAAAAAAAAAAAGAAGAAGAAGAATGATGTGTTCTTTAAATAGATAAATTTAAACCAACTGTACTAAACAAGTAAAATTTTGCAAGAACTAACCGATTGTTTTCAAACGATAACTTTAGCAACCTGAAGTTATAATCAATATCGTGCCTTAGAAAATCAATGCCCGGGGCGAGAGTATACGACAAGACCCCCGTAGACCCCTACATATAAGTGAGGTCAACAGACCAGTCGCGAAGCGCCACCATGGAAATTGTGATAATTTTCAAAAATAAACCGTACTTTTCCTTCCATTTTGTTAATTAAAAGCTATCAAGGTTTGTATGTGTACCCACAACATAATCTGCAGTAAATCCTAGAGCTTTCATATTGCAAATTATTGTCAGGAAATGCCTCTGCGGAAATCAAAATTTTCTCAAGGATAGCAATGAGGTAAGTTCTCCCCTCCCTAATGATTTTGGCGTAAATAGACCGGTGGGGGGCTTTTAGCAAGTGCCTAGGGACGCAAGAAGTTTAAATCTGACCCTTGTCAAATTAAATATTAGATTGAAAATATTGCTATTGATCTAAAATATTTCAAGTAATTTTTCCTCTGTTCCTCCTTTCCTTCTTCTCTTTTCTTTCTCCTCCCGAATTTTGCCCCCTTTACTTCGGCGCTCTGCTCGCTCCCTTCCCCACGTCATGGCACTGGTTATAATGTAATGCTAATACTGTTATTCCAATCTTTTCTTTATTTTAATTTCGTAGATTGAAAGCAAGCCTGATAATTTTAGCAGTGTGACAAGGGAGTTATTCCGCTTAACTGTTTTTTTTTAATCTACGTTTATATACGTCAGTGGCGTATTTAAGGGGGTGGCTATCGAGCTCAAGCTCTCCCCCCGAAATAAATTTGTTTTATGCAAAACTTCATTAAAATTTTTCGGCACCCAAAAGGAAAAATAAGTGTTTACACACGTGTTGTGCGTAGCCCCCCGAAACAAAATTCTAAATACGTCACTGGTATATATCTACATATTAGTTCTCCTATTTATCGTTAGCGAAAATGCCCGTTTTTTTTCCCATGGACAGAACAGTATGCAATATGCAACGCAGTAGAGTAGTGTGGGTTGTCTAACTTAAATGATTTCTGACATAGAAAGGACATGAACCTTTCAACGGGATTTCCTAATCAAACCTAGTCCATTCGATAAACATAACAAAGATATGTTCATGCACAAATATTAGGTGCCATAGACAACGGAGGTCCATTGACCCATAAAGAAAATAGTAGACTCGCAGTGAAATAGCTTTTGCATCAACACTGTTCTTTGAAAAGTCATGGTTTATAGTTCATTCTCTTCAGCATGAAACAAGCTTTCCAGAGGTGCTATGTATTGGGGCCCCTAATGTACTTGAACAGGGAAAATTGGGAGAATATCGAGAAGATTTCCTTCAGAAATCCCTCCCATAAACTTTGGACCCCTCTGGAGTAGCCCCGGGTAAAAGCACACAATCCAAATGTATCTCAGAAGATAGCATAGGGGATAAGAAATATGTATACCAAGTTTTGTATTGATAGACGGAATAGATATGAAGGAAAAGCTTGTATACCAATACACGATTTTCCCTCATACCTATTCTGTCTAGCAATACAAAACTTGGTACACACATTTCTTATCCCGTATAGTATTTTTCGAGATACATTTGGATTGTGTGCTTTACCCGGGGCTACCCCAGAGGGGTCCAAAGTTGATGGGAGGGATTTCTGGAGGTTAATTTTCCCTACATTCTCCCAATTTTCCCTGTTTATGCACGTTAGGGGGCCTAATACGTATCACCGCTGGCAAGTTTGTTTCGTGCTGAAGGGAATGAATTATAAACCATGAATTCCTAATTAACAGTGTTGATGCAATACCTATTTCACTGAGAGTCTACGATTTTCTTTATGGGTCAATGGACCCCAGAGACTTACTCCGTTGTCCATGGCACCTATAATTTTTTGTGCATGAACATGTCTTTGTTATGTTTATCGAATGGACGAGGTTTGATAAGAAAGTCACATTGACAGGTTCGTGTCCTTTTCTTGCAAGATACTCCATCTTTTTTGAACCTCCAGAATGTATTACACCCTCTTCAAACACTCCCTCCCTCAAACTGAAAACAGAAAACAGTGTTTCGTTCGCTATTAGATCCGGTGAAGATCTATTTGTGCAGAAAAATCTGGTGCTTCTAGATGACTCTTTTCTTGTGCTACAATTTGATGATACACTCTCACACACACATACAAGAATATACAGTGGTGTAATGCTATAATTTTTGGCGCTTGTACACTTCCTCATTTTCAAAAGTATAGCGTATACACAAGACTACTAGGCGTATACAAGCCCCGATATACTTTCATTCTTCCGTAAATTTAAGGTGAGTATACGCTGGACTACAAAAATTTTAGATGGGTATACGCCCCATTACATCCCTGGGAATATATGTTCTTTTATACAGGGTGGCCCATAAGTATGTACACTCATGTCCAAAATGATTGTCGCATATCTATAACTGTCTTCTTGTAAGAATATAATTTGATAATGATTTTGCAGGGTACTTTGAATACTGATACTTTGTGTATAATCGGGAAATGTATATTTGTGGTGAATTTCATAGAAAAAGAATTATAAATACGAGAATTAGAATGAGCAAAACAAAATGTTGCTAAATGAACAAGAAAAGTTTTATTTTCGTTTTATCGTTCTTATTTACTGCTCTTTTGACATGAAATTTGCCACATATATGTCTTTACCGACTATACACATACTAACATTATAAGAACTGCCGGGCGAATTCGTTATCAAATTATCATATATTCGTAGAACAACATATTTATAGATATGCGACAATAATTTTGGACATGAGTGTACATGATATTTGACTGACTGTAGTATTTGTAATTCTGGACAAAATGTTTCGATATGGAACCACTGTGTAGCCAGAGAGTAAGGATAACGATCACTGGACTTAGGAGGTGGAACACTATGCTATACCAGTGCTAGTGCAAGAGTAGCTTAACGAAACATTCACAAACCGCTTGATTGGTCGACGTAGGTCTGTGCAGTGGCCAGCTCGATGTTCCGATTTGACTTCAGCAAACTTTTTCTTATGGGATGTTTTAAACGACAAACTATCAACATCACATAGACAATTTGGCCGACCTACAAAAAACTATCACAGAAGAGTTCCACAGAATACCAGTACGGGTCTGTCATGCTTCTTGTGACAACGTTGCTCTTCGTCTCCAGGCAGGTATCGATTTGGATGGGGCATTAATGGACCATGCCATGGAGAACAGAGATTAAAATTCTTGTAAGGAAAGGTATGAGGGTAATGCGTTTATGTTATGTTATGTTGCTAGTTTCTTTACTGCAGTTTTTGAAATATCATACACAGGTGTAAACATAATTATGGGGTACACATATACATATTAGTAAAGATAAGAATTATTATTGTTTTGTATCTTAAGTTACTGTAATATTCTGTATTGACCCCACAAAATATGCTGTATTTTTGCTAACAAGCTGTTTGCGACTTAGAAATAAAGGTTATTATTGTTATTATATATATATATATATATATATATATTGTTATACATTTTTAAATAATATTGAAGCCAATAATGGACAAGTACAATGTAAAAATTTTAAATTTATCATAAAATTTGGATTTTCGTTATTCGTTCGTTTAAGTATTTTTATTTTAAAGTAAGAATGTAAAGTATATGTATTTTAAGGTAAGAAAATCTCCTCCAGTGCTTTACCGGGAGATATGGTTCCTAGTATTGAGGCTACATTACCTCTCTGCACCGCCATGCTTATTCTTTGGATTAGGAAGCTGGTTTTGGTTAGGAAGCTTTCATCACCGGATAAGTGTGATGCGTTTTCCTACTTCCTTTATGAAGTTTAGGCCTTCCCTTCCGCACGAACCATCGGATTCAACTGCAACTGATTATTGTTATTATTTTATTAGAAAAGTAACGCATCGTTGACTAGAACCACTCACAGTAAATCTAATATAGCATATTCCCAGTATTGTCAAAAGATGCTTGCAAATTCATTAAAAAGAAATATCTCTACAATTTTTATGAATTTAAAGTTTGATACAGTAAAGCAAACGAAATAAATATCAAACAAGACCGAGAGCACACGGATATTATATTCTATAAAACAACACAAATCTAAGAAGAATTTGACAATATTTCGAAGCCTCTGCAACAGTCGTGAGAGTTTAACAAGAAACCGTGAAAATGTCGTTCTTGGCTATAGTTAACAGCAGAAATATATTGGTCGACAGGAAGAAAAAATAATCCAAAGTGTATCGTGTATAAATCTTGGTTCTACGCGTATATATTTACATATAACTAAATAAATCCTAACTATATATAAAACTACATGAACTGACATAAATTAAAGGGGTACTCCCGGTTGACGTGGAAAGTTGAAATTTGGCGTAACTGTAGTTTTCCGGAACTAACATACAAGAAAATTGCCAAACGTGAATATTTTTAATTTTTAGGGGATCTAAAGGGGAGGCGAAGAAATTCCACATGTTATCTAAATGGACCTTTTTTGGACACACAATCTCATATTTTAGGTACTTGGAATTGCAATAAAACCTTGAAATTCTATATGCTTGTACGTTTTTGTTAGCTTTACCTAAGTAAATCATCAAAAATGAAAGTTTCCAACTGTATAGTTGTTCTATGGGGAACTAAAAAATCTTTCCCATCATATTTATACGGGACATCATCCACACCCCAAAATGTTTAGCACTTCCGCCAGGATTAGAATGATGAACTTTGACATGATTGTAGCCTTCCAGTACTAAGCCACAGGAAAACTGCCAAGAGGGAATATTTTTAGTTTTTAAAAGGTATAAAAGGGGATGAAGAAATTTCCCTGTTCTTTAAATGGGCGTTTTCTTGGGGTATAAAATCTTATCTTTTAGATAGTTAAAAAAGAAAAGAAACTTAAAATTTGGTAGAATTGTGGGTTTAAGAGATGCGAGACCGTACGCCGAGTAAACGCGGGAGTCTGGGGGACGAAGTCCCCAGCTGGCCAAATTCAAGAAATTCTAATAGCAAATGCAATAGCAAATTCAATCTTGATGCGATGGCTGATACATAAGATACGCGAGGCCGTAGGCCGAGAAAATGGGGGATCTGGAAGCGGAGCCCCCAGCTAGCCAAATCTAATATATAAAATTAAAAATGACTATGCTGTGATTTCATAACTCTTGAACCATCAGACCGATCCCAAATTTTCAACATAGATGAGGTTTGGATCTGGAATGGTTTCTATTATATCATTTTGACCGACATTTGTGTCGAATTGATAGTTTTCGAGGTCACTCAGATGAACAGTTACACTTGCGATGAGGTTTAAATCCAAATTCAGTCCCCAGTGCCCTTTATGTCCAAAATGAAACGTATTTTCACCGTGCGAAGAGCAGGTATTCTACTAGTAAATAAATAAATAAATAAATAAATAAATAAGAAGACAATTTTTTCATCAAAATAACCACAAAAATTTACATCATCTCTCTCTCTTTCCTTCTTTCTCTCTTTCTCTGTTTCCGTATTTACAGAATTCCATTATATTCAAATTTTGAAATAAAAGAACCTTTCTGATGCTATAGGAGCCTTCCTTTTAAGTTCATTATTCTTCGAATCAAGAGTTGATCACTTTCATTACTCCTTAGAAGGTGTCGTCATAACAACCAAGTCCCAGATAATACATTCCATTTCGTATATATATTCAGAGATATCAAACAAGAACTAAAGGTAGGCTGGTATAAGAGGTCAGAAGGACGATGGGTGTCGAGAAGTGTGGAGACCAAGGTGTATATATATATATTATTCTGTGAATGTGTGCGAAAGACGATGTGTGTGTGCGTGCGTAAGAGAGATGAACACAGTAAAGTAGACGCCGGGTATCATCGTCAGGAGGAAAGTGGTCGGTGGGAAGAGGAGGAGGGGGTTGACGAAGAGGTGTATTTGCCAAACTGTGTGAAGTTAATAATCTGGCTTTCTCGATGGGAATGAGATTACAGCCAAGCGAGGGTATGGCTTCTAATTAAAATGTACACAATATTGAGAGGGGCTGGTTGGTCTAAAGAGGGTTTTCTCCACCGTCCGCCTTGCCAACAAAGGTTTTCGCTTATTGAGTACCCGAAGAGAAGATGACGAGAGAGCGAGAGAACACAATTGATTACAGTTTAGTCGAGACTTCCTCCTTTCCCTCCCCCCCTGAACTCTAGCAGCGGTTTCGAGAAGGGGGCAAATTCATCACCATTGGAAATCAAGCGTGCCACGGATGCTAAATAGAGCTGTCAGATCAATATGTCTTGTTGCTGGTGGTGACTCTGTCTAAGGGGATATCTCTCGCTCTCTCTCGGGTTGTTTCGAGGAGGACATAGACTGTGTGGAATGCGGTGACGCCTCTCTCCCTCTTTTTCTCTCTAAAGTTTTATCCTCTTTCTCTCGCGTGCGCTCCTGTAAAATGAATCATTCTGTTTCAAATAAAATCTCTGAGTTTCCACACACTCCGTAACCCCCGTCAACCATCGTTTCGCTTGAGTTTCCATTCTCCGCTCGTGGTTTTTGGTGCTTATAAGAGGTTCACGTGTTCTAAAATCCTCAATTGTTAGCTCCGTTATTCTATGGGTTCTTTGGTTGATGGAATAGATCACAAGAGCAGAAGGATCAAGTTCTCAGTACTTTCGTCTCCCGTACAATCGCCTAGGCTTGGAGTCCTCAGCAAGAAGTAGAGTCATATGTTAATTTCACGGCTCCTCATCCAGGCTCATTAAGACAAGGATTGAACTTTCGTTTCTCTCTCTCTCTCTCTCTCTCTTTTTTTTTTTTAATAATAATTATCATCATGTATTTATACTTGTGGATAGGACATCTAAGATGGTTTACCAACTACTACAGAAACTTGTTGTTTCCCATGCTCGAAAGTGGCTTCAATTCTTTTAACATTTTATCTTCGTTCTTTTCCCAAGCTTTGAAATTTCCCAAAATTTTCGAGAGCCAATCGAAATGGAATTATGGAAATGACTGTAAGAGAGTTACCCAAAGGAATATTAACTTAATCCAGTGTCTGTGATATTCAAGCTATGAGTACAGATTCTACACTAAAAATAACTTCCTTGACATTTGTTTCAAAATTCAACATTTCTAATGGAACAAATTCAGAACATAATATAAAAGATTAAACTAAATAAAAATGAGCCAAAAATAACATATTTGAGCATACAGGGTGGTTCAAATGTCTTGTCATCTCCTGTAATAAATGTAGGAAATGTATGTTAATAAGCTGTAATTCTGTACATTTTATGGAAGCGGTGATTTTACGAGGAATCCATTCCATTCCTCATACAAGTGACAATGGGGATATGACGTGTACATTCTGGCAAGAGCATGGAAAATGTGTGATGTGACTTCATTGTACGATTCAGTAGACCAGACTCTCTGAAGAAGACAACACTTGAGTTGAAAACATAAACTGTTTCCGATAGGATTACTGAAGGACAAATCGAGAACAAGGCAAACCAGGGATGAATTCAGGGGGTAGCCCGGGGGGAATCTCCCCCCCCCCCGGAGAAACTCAAAAAATTTCAGTCACAAAATGTGGAAATTACTTCACCCAATTATTTGCTTTTCTTTCCGTGCACGTGCAGACGAAATCCGATCTCTCAATATACATATAAATGACGCAGACCCATTCTATATAAATATTAAACATGTAACATCTAAGATAGGATACCAAATAGTGAATAAAGCTTGTATTTCTTAACGCTATGACCGAGTTTGGCAGAACATGAAATTGTTAACTGTTGAAGAAAGGTTTGTATTTTAGTAGGTACTATACTCTCGCCCTATATTATATATTAGTAGGTAGCACTAGCACAGATTGAGATAGGAAAGGAAAGATAGAGAAGATCTTTCGATCATTCTATATGATCTCTGATGTCAGCAGACTTCAATTCTTGAAAATGTACAGTTCTTGCATTATCTGAAGTAGAGCGCCTAAATCCCGTTTCTCGCATCGGAAGTAACAGACGTAATGTGTTTTACGATTGTTAAAGTAAACACACTTTTCTTTAATTAAAAATAAGTCAATTAAAGAGTGAGATTCAGAGGGCGTCATTTAGAGGGATCAGGGAGGAGCAGTTATCCTTCCTGGGTTAGAGATTTATATAGAATTTATCAATATAATAGTAGTATATAAGTGAAAGATTGCTATTGAAGGTAATGAAGATCCTGCTCAATGCCGTGCTATGTGGGAGAGGCAAGCGGGGCGACGGCCCCGGGCGCCAAAGTAAGTGCGATGTGGGCATGTGCACATATATAAAATGAAAGGAAAAAAGTAATGAAAAGTGCTCAAAATCAAGGAAAAGCAGGGTTTATTTTTTTAAATTTTCTTACTTTCGCGGCTGGTCCGTCGACCTCACTCATATATACGGGGGTGCCTTCGTATACACCCGCGCCAAGCGCTGATTTTCCACGACAAGTTTTCCGCGGCCCAAAGTGTATTGTACTAATTTTAGCGGCCCATACGGGTAATTTGCATATTTATGGGCCTTCATATATCCGGAATTCATACACTACTATAACGCTTGATCACAAAATTGCTTTTAGTTTCTTTAGATGCAACTGAATATGAATGTGGGCATATGCAAAGCAAATAAGATCAAGAACTGCTTCTCTGACAGGTTTTATCCACACCGGCCGCCACCTTGGATCCGCAATATTGAGTTCAACTTTCGGTTGTTCAAATGGGAATAGGTGCGTGTGATACATTAAATTCATATAAAAAAATTTCGGAAATTCATTAGTGTAGTGAGTTTTACGGTAGCTTGTACCATTTGAATGGGTGAGTTGAAAACGGTACATATTCCAAAAATATCACAAATTAAACTAAGATAGACATTTTTTCTTTGGACGTATCTACATCCATAGATCAGAAAAAGAAACTTATTTCACTATTGCAAACGAGCTTGCCAAAAATATGTAGATGCGATTGAGTTGAAGAAGGAACATATTCCAGGAATATGTCCCTTCTTCAACTTACAGCCGTGCTAGTGTCGGCGGCACTCGCCACAGTGCTAGTGCTCAGTTATGTGTTATGACTTAACAGGTGAGCTATTGTTTAAGGTCATGTTGGTTATGTTTAAAGTGGAAAGTGAAGATCATTGCGAAAAGTAGTGTAGTGAAGTTAATTAGTGTTTCTTTGCTTTAATCTAGTAACAATGTCCGAAACAGACAGTGACAGTGGTGAACCAAGCCTTGAAAAGGGTAGACTTAACAAAGGAAAACGTGTACGGAAGATGGAAAAGTTAGCAAGGCGTCGAGGTGAGGAGTTTGTAACTTCAGCAGGCGTTCTTGTTTCAGCCAAAACAACCGGCCTAAGCTGTGAGAAAATACATGGATAGTATCTCTGTTGAGGAAAAGGAGAACATTATTAAAACCCTATATAGTGGCAGACCTAAGAAGAGCAGGACACATTATTAGTGTGCCTAATTGAGAGGCATGAGATTGCAAGTTTCAGACCATCAAATCAAAACCCAAAGCAATACGAGTCCTCTTTCAGATAATTTGCCATGAAAGGGACGAGCAGAGTTGAAGTATGTCGTAATGCGTACATAAGCCTTCATGCGGTGTCACACAAAGTTGTTATTAGGTGGACAAAGATTTTGGCTTCTTGGAAATTCCCTATTGACATGGGAGGTAAACAGGAATACCGTTCTAATGCTATTCCAGCCTCACATCTAGTTAAAATACATGAACATATTGATTAATTTTATAAATATGTTGCACATTATATGTCTACATCAACCATATATCTTTTCATAGAAAAATGTTCTGACTTGAGGAATGTAATTAAGTATGAGTTTTATTTAGAATATTTCAAGAAAAACTTTGGTTACCGATTTGGCAGACCTCAGGTCGGTGTCTGCTGTACCTGTGAAGACCTGAAGATCAAAATTAAATCAAACACGCTTAATGACAATGAAAAACATGTAGCTAAATTTTATATTCAGTATTTTGTAAATTGGTTTAGACTATTTTCATTTTACCTGAATTTATCTATCCTAACTACAGTCTGAATATAACACGAAACTTCATAATACAATCTAACCTAACCTAACCTAAGTATTGCTATCTTTATTACAGACATGTTTTATAGTAGGTTATGACATTGGACCGTGTTTGTAACAAAAAAAAAAAAAGACTGATTTGCGATGGCAAAGAAAATAAATCATTTTAATATTATTATCTCAGCACTTTTTCGCAGCTCGGTGTGTTTTAATCACATAAAAAATTACTAATGATGGTCAAACTGAAAAGGAACATGTTTATATAATGTTTTTCGATCAAGGCTTTTGTCTTTCAGCTGTTGATCCGCTAGATCAAGATGATTGACGATTGTCTACTCTGAAAAATTCAACAATGACCATTGTTTTATCGGAAAACATTGTTATTTTTGTCAATATGTGTAGCCAATAGTTTTGAAATACATTTGTTTGCCTTTATACAAAGATTGCATAATATTACTTACTTATTTCTGAAACCTGTTCAACACAATCAACTAATTGGGATAAAGTATTGTGCATTAAAAACATTGAGTTGAAAAAGGAGCATATTCCTAAACACCTTTACACAATTATATGGTATATATAAAAAAAATTATGTACAGGTACCATGTGCAATAGGTTTGCTACACTAAACGACACAAATTGACAATAGTAAATGTTTTGGTAGAACAATTAGTTTTCTCACAAAACAGTTTTTCTTAGTTTTCCGAAAGTTTATATTTTTGGAATGTGTACCTTTTTCAACTCACCGATTCAT
The DNA here is from genome assembly GCF_964235325.1 of Thermobia domestica. Classification (NCBI taxonomy): domain Eukaryota; kingdom Metazoa; phylum Arthropoda; class Insecta; order Zygentoma; family Lepismatidae; genus Thermobia; species Thermobia domestica. Next base: position 43,271,687 of record NC_137454.1, on the reverse strand, counting down.
TTGCGAGATATTACATGTTAAATTCCTCTAGGCACTTCGCGAATAGACATTACAGAGTAATGTGAGTTACGCTTACGTTTTTGATGTTGACAAATCAAAACAATTTCTAACTGGAAAATACTGTAGGTATAAACAAACTCTCTACAACACTGGTGTCATAATCTTACATTTCTGTGAGTGATTGTTATTACTTCCATGTTATTCTACGAACAAGGGAGTATTGTATTACGAACATAATGCCTAATGTAAATCTAGATACGACCAGATTTTGGTGAAGATCTACCATATCCTATTTACGTACGTTCAGAAGACATTTCGTCAACAATGAATCACGTAAAAGATCACATATTCATACGAGGCCCTGCACAACTTTTTAATGGTTGAATTTGTGAAGTGCCTCACATTTAACATGCAATATCTTGCAAATGGTACAAGCTACCGTAAATCTCACTACACCAATGAATTTCCGAGAAAATTTTCTATGAATTTGATGTATCACATGCACCTATTCCCATTTGAAAAACCGAAATTTGAATCCAATATGGCGGATCCAAGGTAGCGGCCGGTGTGAATAAAACCTGTCAGAGAAGCAGTTCTTGATCTTATTTGTTTTGCATATGCCCACATTCATATTCAGTTACATCTAAAGAAACTAAAAGCAATTTTGTGATCAAGCGTTATAGTAGTGTATGAATTCCGGATATATGAAGGCCCATAAATATGCAAATTACCCGTATGGGCCGCTAAAATTAGTACAATACACTTTGGGCCGCGGAAAACTTTGCACTTAAATCAATTTTAGACGAATCCCGAGGGGACACTTGGCGAATGTACCTTGCCAATATTAGGTAAGATGTGCATGTGAATGGAATTGTTAAATATGCTGCTTTCTTGCAAAAATACAGAAAAACAACCTTTCCCCCCGAGAAGTTGACATTCCCCCGCGGGTGAAAATGTCTGAATTCAACACTGAGGCAAACTTTCATGGAAAGGAACACATATGCGAAGAGTTGGAGGCATCTGTACTACGATTACCCAAGAAGTCACTGCAGAAACAATCTTCCGAGGTAGGAATTTCAAGAACCTCAGTGCTAAGTATGGCAAAGGATATTCCATTGAAATCGTTTTAGCCAATATTTGTCAATGAGCTAAGAGATAATGAAATTGAAAAAAGACATGTGTACAATTTTTTGCTGTGGTTTAGACAGTCCTGCAAGGTAGAAAGTTCTTTTTATCCGACGAATGGGCAGTTTATCGGAGTGAACGGACTAGGAATATTTATTTCTGGAGTAATGAAAATTCCCACTATTACGAAGAACTGGAAAACAGTCCTCTGATTGTGATAGTGTAAGCACTTGATAATATCCTATTTCTTCGACAGCCCTGTTAAACATCACTTGTACCTCACCCTGTTAAAAAGAAGTGGCTTGTTCCACAGCTTCAAAGGTTGAAAGTTGATCTGAATTATTGTTACATCACTTCACTATACCAGCACTGTCAGGGAATTCTGAATAACATTTTTCGTGATAAATGGATCGAGCAAGGATCACAACTTCCGTCTTTTTATTGATGTCCCAAAAGTTCAGACCTCACGTCTTGGGATAAGATCAAGGGACGTGTTTTCTAAGAGCGCTAACAGACCTGCTAAAACAGCTTTTGAAACAATTACCAAAGCAATGATTGTTAAATATCACATATGACACTGCGCAACATCATGTACCACGTAAACGGTGGTGTTCATACAGTCTTTCTGGATGTGTGACAGTGACAGTGAATGAAAGTCGCAGTGATCAATTAAATTCGTTACGTGTGATCAGAGCCGTAGCCTTGGGGGGGGGGCGCAAGCGGGGCGGTTGTTCCGGCCGCTGATTGCAAAAGGGCGCCGAACGGGCAGTAAGAAATGAAAAGTGTTGGAAATGAGTAAATGACGCCTCTCCCCGAAAAGGTATTGGCACCCCATTAAATTAATATTGTTGTAGGTTTGCAAAATAGATTTGATAAATATTTTCTTGCTCGCTCCGCTCGCAACCCAAATGCTTCAATAACAGTCACAACAAGTTTTTACTTATTACTTACAGATATCGAATTTCTTAATGACAATGTGATATACAAGGTAGCGGATAGTGACTTACAGTATACACAGGAACGTTTACAAAATCAGAAACGCTCAAAGTCCGAAATACGCGTTCGTCGTTTTGCTGGTGTTGACTTCGTAAATCACGCTTTTCTACCCAATCGGATTAGTCACGACGGTGAGAATGAATGTATGACAATAAGAGGAGTGCAAGAGACACACGCAAGCTGTTGTTTGGGTGGGAATATTAAAGATGAAGATAAACAAAGGGAAGCAGTTGTAGAATAGAGGGTTAAGGGATCAGAACTTAACCCAACGAATTTCATCTTTTCCAAAGAGTGATATTTTTATCTATCTGCATAGATACAACATATATATATATACACAGTAGAGCGTCGGTTATCCGAAGTAATTGGGGGACATGGGTGTTCGGAAAACAGGTTCGGATAATCGAACTGTACTGTACTGTACTGTACTTCTACAGCCAGTGCCAAACCGACAGAAGTGTGATGATTGTTGAAACACAGCGACTGGCGGCTTGGCCGGTCAGCAGCGCCTTATGAAGGCCCCATTAGAAGCAATGTTCCTTTCCGCCAGCGGTGGCTCAGTGCGGCGACTACTGTGGGAAACTTGGTTTGGGAGTGAGGGGGATGATGGACGGTAGGGTGGGAGAGTAACAGGTGCGAGCGAGTACACAGTTCGGTTAAGCGGTCGTTCGGTTGACCGACGTTCGGATAATCGACGCTCTACTGTATATATATATATATATATATATATATATATATATATATATATATATAGTGTGTATTTATGTTATTGTATTTTTAATATGTTAATAATCAGTAACCTTAAATTCAGAATTTTCATCAGAACTTCCAATCATTAAGAAATTAAGTAATTACTATAATTTCAATCATATGCAGTATCCAAACTATATTTTGGATTTTAAATATAAACATTACACATATTTCTCACCTCCATTGATCAATATTGAAAAATTTCCAAACAAGGCTCCTTCTGAATTTCCGTTACATTTCACAAAATGTTTCTTTTACCGTAAAAGAATCGAAATTAAAATGCTATTTGTGTGGTCATATACAGAATGAAAAGTTTACAATTATTACTTGAAATTAATGCTGTCACCCATTTCGGACTTTTTAAAATAACATAGTTTCTGAGGTATTGAAATTTCATTTCATATACCTCGTATCGATAGTATGAAATGTTGTAAATTTGCATAACTGTTCCCTAAGTGGATTTGTATAGAACTAAAGGTGGTTTTGTCAAGTTTAACAGAAAGTCCAAAATAAGTCTCTTAAAAACAGCTCCTTTTTGTAAAAGAATACATAATTATCGCTTTTGGGTGTTGCAATGGTTTGTCCAAGTAGCTTAATAAGAATTCAGCGTAGCGTTAGAACAAAAGCTGCTTCTCTTATATGTAAAGAAAAGAAAAAAAAAACTTGTTAAGGAGAGTGTGCGGGGGCCGTTACCTACTACTTCGCCCCGGGCGCCGAAATCTCTAGCTACAGGTCTGCATGTGAGTAGTATTATCGTATTATTCTTACCTTTCAGAAGAGGGTAACAAGACATTTGAACCGCTCTGTACAATCGTCATTAATTTTCATTGCCATAACATTTCTTCTTTGGATTTAACTTACGTAAACGTAATATGAGAAACAGAAACATCGAGACTTTTACTCTATGTAAATTATCAGATAGCTCTCTCTGCTGTAAGGATAAGCTGTCTTCCATAATACCTGTTGGGGGACCTCATTCGATTATGACAAGCGGACATCATAAAATTAATTAGCCGTTACATGTTACTCAAACCTTGAGTTGCATTGATTATTGTTTTCTGCTCCCAAGCTTTGCGCTCCAAAGTCATCTGAGGAAATAAAAGCAAATAAGCTATGAGATTCTAAATATGAAGTATTATCCCGTATTAAAAAATTCATGGCATTCCATTTAGCATAACTCATTCTCCTTGTTTTCATAGTCATAACACTAGGGCGTAACATCACTGCAACTACGAGCATATTTATATTATTGCTTTGCACTTATTCTATTCATTTTATCTGTACATTAAAGCGCGTTTAAACTAAGAAGCAGAGAAGTTTCACCACCAAGTCTATAAATTCACGCACAGCGACTGACATATAACTCACTTCATTCTGCATTCTGGGTTCCCTCATCAATTGTTTCTCGTATCATTCTTCATTCCAAAATGGCAATTTTTGAGATGTTTCAAAAATTTTCTAGCAATAGAACCGAACAGAACAGGCACTGCAACCTGTATTCTACGATTTCCAGATCTCAAGGTTGCTGGAAACGTTTCCGCAAAACTACTACTTACAGTGGCCCTAGTGTTCTGCCAGAAACTTAGAAGAGTACAAAAATCAGTTGTTTAAATTATCTTTCATTGTTTAAGCCGATTCGTTTGTTTCTCACAGCAGTTAAGGAAGTAGTTTTATGAGAGAAATGAACGTTTTCGTGAACACTTTCGGATGATTTCAAATGTAGTTTAGCACCAAACCAATGTATGAAGCGACTTGATTTACCCCTTGGGGGATGAAGCATCATTCAATAGGACTGTATACAATTGGTTTTCCGAATTCCTGCGTGGTTGCATATTTCTCAGTGATGAATCTCGTGAACGTCGTCCATTTACTTCTGTTGTTGCCAGTAATGTTGATGTTCTGTGTGAAATGATTGAAAGAGATCGGTATGTGGCATACTGTGAGACTCAGGCATCCTTGCACAATGGGAGCCAGAAAAAAAGAATTCTAGGTGAGGGAGCTCAAATCCCTTATTGCTATATTACGTTCGGTATTTTTTATTTGTATGAGGCACATTTCAAAAGAAAGGGCCGATATTTTATTATAACCGACTGGCAATAGTGATAGGATCACGCTTGCGCAGTAACATCACTTGGACCATTGGCTATCAAACAACCATAGTTTCGCCAGTCATCTGTTTGTTTTCGTGTGTGCTGGAGCGTGTTAAAATGGCTGCGCGCATACACAATCCCACCAGGTGTGAGGTCCGCTCTATGATTAGATTTCTTCATGTCAAACGACAAAGTGCTGCTGAAGTTCATAGAGAATTGTGTGCAGTGTACGGCGACAGTGTAATTAGTGAACGAAAGGTACGGCAATGGTATCGTGCATTCAAAGAAGGCCGTACAAATATCCACGACGAAGAGAAGAGTGGAAGACCAAGCATTCAGACTGACGACTTGGTGCAGCGAGTGAATGAAAAAGTTAAAGAAAATCGTCGCTTTATCATTACCAAGTGACTATCACCTCTTTCTGCACCTAAAAAAGAGGCTTTCATCTCAACGATTTGAAGAACCTAATGAATTGAAAACGGCAGTGTTGAAGTGGCTGAACTCCCAGGCGGCGAACTTCTATGCAATAGGGTATAAAAAAAACTTGTGCCACGGTACAGAAAGTGCTTGGAAAATAATGGTGACTATGTTGAAAAAGAAAGTGGATATGTACTTGTTTTTACCCAATAAAACAATGTTGCTAAACTCCTCAGTGGGGGAGGGGGTCTTGGGCGCCACCCTGCCCTTCCCTTCGGGCGCCCATGCTTGCACAATAAGATGAAAGCAATGCATACGATTTTGTGTGATCAGATAAACATACGGATAATTTCAAGCCCTGGCCTTGTGTTCAATGATATAAATAAATGCTTAAAAAAAATACAATTGAGATAGGTTAAATGTAAACCCAATGTAAATACTTCACTACAGGAGACGAAGCTTGGATCTATTCGCATGAATCCGAAACTAAAAGCAATTCACTGTTTGGCTGTTTCAAATGAGCCGAAACTAACAAAAATTATTTGTTCGAGGAGTTCTGCCAAATAAATGGTTGTTTGTTACTTCGGTTACACCACATATTCTAACGATGCAGAGCGCTGTTTCAGAGCAACAAAAAGGATTTGATCATGCCGTATATGACAATGGATGGAACATGGATCCATCACTACACTCCGAAGTCAAATCGGTAGTCAAATGAGTGAACAAGAATTTTCGAAAGCAGCCCAAAGCGACCAAAAGCGCCATTGTCAACTGGTAATGTTTTTGCCTCCGTATTCTGGGATGCGTACGGTCTTTTATTCATCGATTACCTTGAGAAAGGAAGAACCTTCACTGGTGAATATTACATGGCGTTATTGGTGAGTTTGAAGGAATAAATTGCGAAACAATGACCCCAGATGAAGCAGAAAAAAGTGCTTATTCAGCAAGACAATGCACCGTGTCACAAGTCGATCGCAACTATGGTAAAATTGCACGAACTATACTTTGAATTGCTTTCCCATCCACTGTACCCTCCGGATCTAGCTCCAAGAGACTACTACATGTTTGCAGGCCTAAAAGAAATGCTCCAGGGAAAGAGATTTGGCTCCAATAAAGAAGTAGTTAACGAAACTTAAGCCTATTTTGAGGTCAAAGATAAATCGTTCTACAAAAATGCATCGAAATGTTAGAGAAGTATAAGAATGAATTTATCACTGTTGAAGGGGACTATGTTGATGGATAAGTAAAACTACCTAAAAGTTGCTTTATTAGTCATTCTATGAACTTATTGAGTGATATGTATCATAAAAATGACATCTACGTTGTCTGTCTCATCATAACAAGAAAAAGGCTGAGTTGTTATGAATGATTTTTTTTTTAAAAAAAACATACAGAACCTACCTCGAACTGGGTTCTTTATCGTGTCACATTGAACAAAATGCGTGTCTTGAGGGTGAAAGGGGATAAGTTTAAAAATTGCGTGCCAAGAACAGAATTTCTCACGAGTTCCTGGACTTAGGGCGGTGAAACTAGAAATTGTTCATTGCAATTGAACAATTGAAATTACTCATTAAAAATAATCGGAAACATGCATATAGGGAAAGGCGGATTTCTATAATATTTACGACATTGTCTGTCTCATCATCACGAAAATACAGCTGAACTGTTTGCAATGAATTTCGGAATAGTTAGCATTCGGCTCTAGGCGAGTTTTCATCGTATTACATTAAAATGCATATTTTAAGTACGGAAGTGTAGGCCCATCTTTAAAATATTTTTCGTAAGCCTATTCTTCCCGTGCAAAGAGCAGGCATTTGACTCCACCAAGCACGTAGCCAGGATTTCGTTATAGGGGGGGGGGAAGGTCCGTGACGAAACCCTGTGGTTTTCACACCAGGGACTGGATCGCTCTAAACTATTTTACTGGCAACATATATTAGTTCGTTTAGCCAGGATTTCATAATGGGGGGGGGGTCGTAACATGAAGTACTGTTGCTATACACCAGGGACTCGATCAATCTAAACTATTTTACTGGCAACATACCCATATTGGTTTCTTAGGACAATAAAATTAGGATATCTTTGTAAGTATTTTAATAACAAACTATAAAGAACTCTCCAGTAAAAGAATATTTTAAAATTATTGAAAAAGATATAGTCTCTCGAGGTCATTTGAACTCGGTTCGTCTTGTTTTCTTTCTTCTTTTTCTTATCTTCGTTTAATGCCGTCAAGGATAGCAACGAGATCTCTTTAGCAGTAAAGACATCCTATAAAATGGATTAGTGTTGCTGCGAAATTGAAATTTTTTCTGACACTTGTAACCGGAATCTATGTTGCCAGGCTCATAGTATTGGTGATTGTGGGCATTTTTTAAGTTCTACCTGACAGTCTATCTGATCCGGGCACTTAGCCAAGGGAGGGGGGTCTGGGGGTTTCGGACCCCCCTATTTTCGAAACCAGAAATGAAAAAAAATTAAGGAAGGAAGAAGCGAAATGAAATAAGAAAAAGAAGCATCAGCGTTAATTTTAAAAAAAAAATCTACAGGAAGCTTTTGGTTACTCTTTCTTATGAAGAGATTTGTATTAGTTACAATACATGTTGCCGAGGTGAACGAGATATCCTGGAAGAGTCAGGAAATTTGAAATTTCTAGAAAAGTTACGGAATTCTCAAAATTTCTGTTACTAGTCAGGGAGATTTCAAGCTTCCGAAAGCATAGTGCCGTTGTGTAACAGCGTGGACATTTTTTTAATCATAATTTTTCGTCATCGATCCTTGCACTATCAAACATGTTATTTCAAAAACAATTTTCTACTGCTCCTTTAACCTGTCATTTGGAACCGACAGTAGTTGACGGAATAATGAAAACAAAAATTTATGTGGAAAGAAAGTTCTGTTAGCATTTGATTCGACAGAGAAAGGAACGCAGATATTGTAAAATATTTTACAAGACATTATTGAGTATATACTTTTTATAATACACTCTGTAAAGAAAAAATAGCGACACTTGCTCGGATATGGTTTTCTCAACATACTCCAATCAATATGATTTTTTACATGAATTCATGATAATATTACAATACATATTCTTAATGAGCAGTTCATTCTTAATACTTGCGCCAGAGTTTCAGGCTTTTGACATGAATTTAGTGAATTTATATGCATATATAAGTAGCTATGTGTGTTTTGAGCAAAATCGTTTGTAGGAAGAGTAATACATAAAACTGAAAAAGATCAACAACAATAGCAGAAAACAAGAAATGGAATTTCTTTAGGGTAAGACATATTGTGTGCAAACATCGGGAAGTACGATACACCAAACTAGTATTTTGTATGTGCACCATGGGCTTTCTGCAGTGCAGCGAATCATCGGAGCCCTTTGGTAACAAGGCTATTGCAAATGCAACCTCGATTTCACGGAATAACACCCGGATTATCTGTTCTTTGAATTCCATTCTGTTTGAGATAGTTGTCTATTGAATCTTCTGCTCATATTGATCCACAAATTGTAAACTGGATTCATGTCAGGTGAGTTTGTAGGCCACAGGAGTCTCTAAATAGAAATATTCTTGAACCACGTATTAACGATTTTCGCTCGGTAACATGAAGTATTATCGTCCTGAAAAAGGAAGTAGTCCAAATTTTCTTCAGAAAAGTCGTCTTTAGCTATTTTAAGAATTTTAACTACCAGAATTTGAAGATATTTTCGTGCATCAAACATCCTTCACATATATCCGTTGGTCTGATGCCTTTAACGGTGAACCAAGCCCATACCATCACTCAGTAACTGAATATTTGCATCTCTTAAACTAAATCCTTGTCAAGTTCCTTGCTTGTTCGTATCCACAACTTCACACCACCATCGTTTCCCACTATTCTAAACTTCTTTTCAACGAAGAAAACGACATGCTTTAAGTTGTCAAAAGTCCAAGTTGAATATCGACTCACAAAACTACATGTTGAAGTCCTCTGTGTTTTGTCAGTTTCGACCTTCTACACGGTTTCTTCTTTGTAAATATCCTCTTCATACAGTCAAGACAATACAGTTGTACGAGTAACTGCAGATCCAAGATCATGTCAAACTACAGAAGCGATTTTTGGGGAAATCACTCCTTAAATCTGCGGTGCTATTGATTTCATTTAGCAATCTGCTCTGGTTGATGCTTTCTTTTTTCTTTCACACTGTTGACGAAGGGACGATTTGTTATGCTGTTTCCGCTTATAAATTACTCTTCCTGCCGTAGAATGATGTATTTTCAATATTCCATCTATTCCCTTAGAGATTTGCCTTAGCTGCGCAAAGCAAGAATTATGTCTTGTTCACATGGCAACAACTCACATTTCTTACCCATCTTATTTGTTTACGGTCCACATGTAGCAACAATATCACACACAAACATCACTGCACAACAACAATTTTGCCACTTGACACTGTTCAAACAATGAGAAAGCAAAGAACAATCATAAAATGCTATTTACCTCAGCCCACACATCACAAATGCAATGCAGAATTTCTCACTACAATAATTTACGAGACGCACTCAGTGCCATGTATCGAAAATACTACTGATACACAAACAATTGACAAGCGATGTCGTACACCACAGGTGTCAGAGATAACGCAAATGAACTATCCCACTCTTCATTTCCTTCTATTCCTCTTCTAACGGGCTGGAACTATGGTTTTCTGTGTAAGTTACTTTGAAAATTGAGGTGTCGCTATTTTTTCTTTACAGAGTGTAGTTGAGGTCATATTGAAAGGAAAATTGTTATATTTGAATAAACAGAGGAATGGTGTAAATATTGTAAAATCTTCTTCAATATGTTTTCTTTTTATTTTACTCGAGATTTCTATTGTCCTAACAAACTCAGTAAAGTAGTTTAGATTGACCAAGCTCCTGAGCCTTTTCATGTCACGCCGCTCCGCCCCCCTCCCCCCGTTACGAAATCCTGGCTAAATGAACCAATATATGTTCCAGTAAAATAGTTTAAAATGATCGAGTCCCTGCTGTGATGACTACAGTATTTCATGTCACGGACCCCGCTTTCACGAAATCCTGTCTACGTGCCTGATCTGATCGAACCGGTTTATCGATTGTCATTTGTAGTCCATAGGATTAACATGGAGCTAGATGGAATTCGGAATGATCCGTTCCAATAATGTCCATTTTAAACTTCAACCCCTTCCGTTTCCTCCACACAAAGCTCCTCATAAAAAAAAAGAGAGAGAGAGAGAGAGAGAGAAACCAAACGTGTGTTGTAGTTTTATATTTTTAACGCTGATTCTTCTTTTTCTCGTTTCTTTTTGTTTCGTCGTTCCTTAATTTTTTCGTTTATGGTTTCGAAAGGCGGGGTCCGGACCCCCCGGACCCACCCCTAGGCTACGTGCTAGACTCCACCTAATATACACTTTTTTTAAGAATATAGAAGTACACTAACTTCGCAGTAACAATTCACTCTGCGGTTAATGTCAAACCGAGTGGTTGTAGAAGAGGCAAAATACATGAATGGATGAATTTACTCGTACTAAGCGCCATTCTTGCAGTGGCAATGATGAGTAAGTGCAAATGGAGTTTCAGCGTTTATTCATTTCTCTGTTGACAAGTAAATAGTGTACACTTTCAAATCTTGAGTTATGCAATCAAGATGACTGTTAATTTTGGGCAAATTAGCTACAGTATTTGCAGTGTAATAGCAACAGCAAACATCACGTAAACAAAGAAAATAATGAATACAAAAGAACTGCATGCGGGCGCATTGTGTGCTTTGTTCAAATATGCACAAGTATAATTCTTTATAAATATAATAATGTATAATGTACAATGTATCGTAAAAAAGAAGACATTTTTACCATATTGTGGTTTAAAACATTGTTGTTTTATTCTTTAATTCACACACAGATTTATTTTTAAGACTTCTATTTGTTCAATTCAGAAAGTACTAGAGTATTTTGAACTAGTGTTGAAGGTGATTCCAGTATGGTCATTCTGATTATGGATGCAGTGGTGCCAATCTCTAAACAATAGACAATAACTCAAAATTCCTTAAACTTTAAAATGTTATTTTAATTAAGTCATGTTATATATATATATATATATATATATATATATATATATATATATATATATATATAGCCTATATATATATATAAGACTAGGCATTGGCTAGCTGGGGAATCCGCCCCCAGAACCCCGCCTACGGCCTCACATTTCTTATGTATCAACCTTTGCATAAAGAATTAACTTCGTGCATTTGCTCTTTAATTACATTTCCTGAATTTGGCCCAACTGGAGCCCGCCCCCTAACCTCCACGTTTACTCGGCCTACGGCGTCGGACGTCTTAAACCCACAATTGTACTGAATTTCAAATTTCCGTTCCTATTTCAAGTATCTAAAAAATAAGATTTTGTATTTCAAGAAAACGCCCATTTAAATAACATGGGAAATTTTTCATGCCCCTTTACACTTCTTAAAAACTAAAAAATATTCACTTTTGGCAATTTTCCTGTCGGTTAGTTTCCGAAGGCTACAATAGTGCCAAATTTCCTCATTCTAATTCTGCCGGAAGTGATTATACATTTTGGGATAGGTGTAGAAGATGTCCCGTAAATAACATATGACAGATTTTTCAGTTCCCCATAAAACCACTCTATAGTTGGAAATATTTATTTTTGGCGATTCACTTAGTTAACGCTAACAAAAACATGTAAGCATACCGAATTTCAGTTTTTTTCAATTCCAAGTGCATAAAACATGAGATTATAAATCCTTAAAAAAAACACTTAAATAACATAGGGGATTTCTTCATGACCTCTTTAGACCTCCTAAAAATTGTAAAAAATACTGTATTCACTTTCTGATAAACCTGAATAATGACCTCCCCTCCCCCGGTCATAAAGTTATATTAAAATCAAAATAAGTGAAAAAATTCATATGGACCTGACAGAAAAGTGCATAATTTCAAAGGGAAAGGCTGTCCAAAATTGTCAAAAAGCAAAATTCAACACACCTTCTTTCGAATCAGAGAAACCGTGGAGTGTTGGTGCATACCAGATTAAAGAAAGTCATACATACGCACTCCAAAAATACACATTTCATCAATGTGTAATTGGTGTGCAGGGAATACCCTACAGGATATCCCAGACATGAGTGAAAAAACACAACTTAATGTTTGGTTGGGAACACTGTTAATCTAGTGGTATTGAAGAGTGTATCTAACAATGTTCACTGTCTATATTTCCATGGTACGAAATTTCAGCGTTTCGAGAACGGGGGCAATGCAAAACTCGGGGTTTTGTGACAAAAACAGCACAAAACTTTGGCAGAAAATGAAATGAAAAATGAATTTTTTGAGTTCTACGTCTCACAATTATGCCGAATAGGTTAAAGGAGAAGGTGATGATGAGAAATGAATAAAATGGTTTAATGAAGACAGTGGGAGGAAAGGGGAGAACCCCAAGGAAACCCATTCACACGGTGTTTGTCCACCACAAAGTTCACTTGGGGCGAGCTGGGGTTAAACCAAGGACCCCATTCATCAGAGGTGAACGCTCTACCACTGAGCCACCGCGGACCCAAGAAAACTTCGGGATGGAAAAAAAGTCAATTTCTAAAGTTGGGACTGGATGTCTCCATCCTCCAATTTTATTTTTACTGTAACTAACAAACTAGTTACTGCATAAAACTTTGACATAGTAAAAGTTTTCAATTTGTGAACTGAGTGTGTGTGTGGAAGGGGGGAACATGGACCTTTTTCTGTAAGTTTACTACTTGTCTCATTGCGCTCACGAATGCCTTTCTTGTGTTCTAAATTTCACAAACAGTAGCTTCGATTGGATTAAGTTAAACGTCCCTTTCAGCAGCGAGGATATGTAAGAAGTGGACCTAGAGCTTAAAGTGGAATTCGAAACCACATGAGCTCCCGCCGGGAGCCGAACCAGGGTCTCGCGCGCCAGAGATGCATACGCTGGTCATATAGCCACAAGGAACCATACAAATAGCACTATACTATAGCACAATTAATAATTATATGTGGAAATAATGGTTACCACTACATTTGTCAAAGAAAAATCTCTAGTATTTTTATTTAAAAAAACAAATCGCTATTAAAGTCGTAGATTTATTCTTTTATTTTCAGACATGAAAGTCATAAAAGACTTGAAAGTATTTATTAAAATCTTTATTTGCAATGTAATCCATGATTGTATTCATCAGTACACAAAGGTTTATTACATGTTTGAACTTTGCTCTTTGTTTTCTAATGAAACAAAAATCCAATAGGTTAGAGAGAACGTAAAGGGTTCTGTGGACCCCTATTCATAATTGATTGGCTATGTACAAGTGCAAGATTCTTACTTACCAATATAAAAAAAAAAGCTCTTTATTTTTGTATTATTATTATTTCAGTATGTATATTTTAATGCTCTCTTCCCTATCAATCACTTTTGCGTTTTTGTGCGAGATTTCTGTACGTATCATTATTAATCATACCTTTTGATATCGTACTATTTTCATTTGTTTTCATTTCTTTTTTTTTTTTTTTAAATCGTTGTCTTCTGTTGAATGTACAGTTGCCAGGTCTACAGATTTTTCTGTAGCTCTACAGATGTTTCATAGCTACAATAGAAATCAAGAATTTCTGATATGATCTACTTATTTACTTTATATTACAAGGGGGGGAACAAAAGGAATGCCTCCTGTGTCACAAAACATGTATTAATGAACATAGAACAAGACAGCTATTGCAGAGCACAGCCTAAACTGTCCTCTACAGAACCTTACCCTTCAACATAGTATCCATGAATTTGAACACATTTACGCCATCTTTGAACCCAGGCATCAAAACCTTCCTGGAAATATTCAGGAGGTTGCTTTTTGACGCATCATTTTACAGCTGTTTTAACTTCATCCAAATCATTGTATCGGCATCCACGTAGGTGTTCTTTGAAAGAGCCAAACAGATAAAAGTAAACACAAGCATTGCACTTTGCTCTCAGGGTCATACAGCTATGCCCACGTCTCATCTCCAGTGACCACATTTTTTGAAGAAGTCTTGATTTTCAGCTGCAAATGCGTCCAGGAGCTCTTGACAAATGTCCACTCGCCTCCTCCGATTATCAACACCCAATTGCTTGGGTACCCACTTAGGACACATTTTGTAATAACCCAAGTCAACAATTATTCCTTGGACAGAGACATACGAGATGTTCAATGCATCAGCAACACTCTAAACTGTAATGCGCCTGTCTTCTCGAATCAATTCCTCAGCACATTCTCGATTTGCATCTGTAATCGATATTGTTGCCCGGCCGCTTCTGGATTTATCAGAGTTTCTGTTTCTCCGTTACTAAACTTCTTCACCCAAAGCCGCACATTGCTAATGTTCATTACCGCATCCCCATAAACATTCTTCAAGCGCATGTGGATTTCCTTAGGTGGACAACCTTCTTTTGCCAAAAAATCGATGACGACTCTTTCTTTTAGCTTCAGATCCACGGTTCTAATAGCTCAATCTGAAAAAGAAAAGACTACATTAGTGGAGGAAGGCTACCACTATAACGTCATGCATGGATAAGTCACTAGCTGTAATAGAAAAAATATAATGCGGGAGGCACTACTTTTTGATTCTCCCTCGTATTATTATTATTATTATTATTATTATTATTATTATTATTATTATTATTATTATTATTATTATTATTATTATTATTATTATTATTATTATTATTATTCAGTTTTGTGTATTACTGTATAGGCTCTCATAACTAATAACCACATGAACTTACATTCTCAGATATATATATATATATATATATATATATATATATATATATATATATATATATATATATATATATATATATATATATATATATATATATATCCAGAATGTAACAAATGCATGGCCAAATGTGAGGAGGTGATTGCGGGCATCCAAATAAGTAGAAGTGTTCCTTTAAACATCGATCCAATGCCACTTCGCTTCCGAGATACAGGGTGTTCAAATGTTTACATACGAACGTCTAGTGCTATTTTAAAACATAACACTTTGTACTAGGTTGGCAACACTGACAACCCAACAACCTCAAATGTTGGTTAGTTTCATTCTCTATGTTAGTGTAAATGTGTTTACACATGTATAATTCCACTTGATTGTATTATTCCTGTAATATTGAACATTTCCATTCGGTTTCCCATAGTGAGCCATTGAAGGTACTCGTCATTTAAACACTCTGTATCTCGGAAACGAAGCAGCATCAGACCCATATTTATAGGAACATTTTTACTTATTTGGATGCCCACAATCACCTCGTCACTTTTGGCCATGCATTTGTTACACCCTGTACATAAAATATATGTGGTAATCAAATTTGTGATGCTTCTATAATAATAACCACGGGACAGGGGGCAAGGTGCGCGTGACTCCGGTGGTTAAGCTTGTCCCCCCGACTGCATCCCAGAAAAATTGTATTGTATTCCTGGCCAAGTGATACGAAACTATCCCTTTCAATATATAAAAAAGTAGCTGCCCACCTTAAAACTTCTCCGTCTTCCTCCCCCTCGAAAAAAATAGTACTGAATTAATTTTGTTTGGGTGGGCTTAATGTTTGAAGAATTAGCAAAAAGCTGAGGTAAGTACAAACATCATGATAGATATTACTGCAGACATTCTACTATAAAAAAGTAGAAGTGAATCAAACTCAGAAGTTCTCGGCATACAGAGCTGTGGAACACAGCCTCTTTTGCTGAGCTCAGCCACCACATAGCGATCTTTATTTCTTAAATCTTGGGCTACTTGTCCACCAAATTTAGTTTAGATCCGGCCAGCAGTTATCTAGAAATAGAGTACCATGTGCAGTTGGAGTGAAACTACAAGGGTGAGGAATGACCTCAGAATTCTAGCACACAATATACCTGTATTTACTACTGTACAATGAAAACATGTTAATATTCAAAATATATACCCTCGTATTAGTCTGTCTGTAGCCACCTTCCTGCCAGTTCCTCGATTCTACATTGATATCATGTCTTATCCTTAGAGGCAAAATGTCTGCCACTGCTATTTCCAGCTATTGCTGCTTGATGAACCATCGTAATTTCAGAAAATTCACTATGAACCGAAAGGGTGTGGTATAATTTTGATGCTATCAAGTGTCTGCATTTTTGTTGCATTTTTCAAGCACGGTGTGGTTATGTGATATTTTGTTGCAGTAGGGAGTTCTTTCGTTCACCAATTTTAACATAGTGGACATTTTTAACATAGTGCAGCACATACGCTCCAATTGTTCAGAGCGAAGGCTTACATTGATGGTGAATTGCCCGTTTGTAGTTCCAGCACACACAGAACGTGACTTTATAATCGGAATAGCCCTGTTTGACGACCGGGTCTGAAAGTAGGCCTTACTCAACAACTGTTTTTGCACATTCAGGTTTCAGAAAAAACACCCACTTTTTGCCCCATGTGGCAATCCGTTTCAGGAAACTCATATTACGCGGATTTTGCACAAGCTGTCGACACACATCCACTCTCCTTTGGGTCTGAGGTAGGATCAACTCAATTTGTATAATGCAACAGTTCCTGATTATTTCCCAAGTTCGTGAAAGTGATACACCGCAGTGGACTAGGACATGCTAGGTTCGTTTGACAATCGTGTACTGCAGATGAACTTTCCTCAATAGCGTGTCGTATAACGTCAGATTCTGTTACCCTGGGATGGCTGGTCCTGACTACTTTTCAACATTTATACAACCTGCACTTAATTTCTGGAACCAACAAATTGCTGTGCTGTCGTTCAATGCACCTCCCTCTTCAGCACGATAAAAGTTTTGGGTTGCTGCTCATAGAGTAACAGTTCAGGTATTAGATGTTATTGAACATTCATCATCACTGTCACTAAAAACTGACTGAAGATACTGACGGTGGCCCCCTGTTAAATAGTTTACTTACCATATTACGTATGCACAGTTTGACCTTGGACTTACGATCAATAACGGCGTATATACAAACCTTCCTTTCCGGTTGTGGAAATAAGCAAGACTTATGACTTACCTTTGTATAAGTTCTATTCTCTGTTTCACATAAAAGGATAGGAAAAAGAAGAAGTTTTTTCCCCCACCACGCTCAAGTACAGGTGAATGTTGGTGTTCCGTCTTCCACCATCAGCCCCCGCACACGGAGGTATAGAGTGTATTTAAATATGTCTAGGCCTAAATAATAAATTACAACTTTCATAATAACATTGAGTATTTTAAAACACTTAACGACATTTACCTGCATTAGTGAGTAAGTAGCACATGTGTCATTTTAATGGAAATTTTATTGAACAGTTGTATTGTTTATTTTCCTTCTTGTTTGGCAGTCGGGGTTATGACATAATGTTGGAATGGCAAGGGATGTCAGGGTTGGTAATTGAATTGGTATTTACTGCTTTGATACATGAATTTCATAATATAAAATCGGAAACCAAGTACAATACGTATGTATGGGTAAATTATTAGTGCGTTAAGACAATAACAATAGAACCTGAAATATAATAATAATAATAATAATAATAATAATAATAATAATAATAATAATAATAATAATAATAATAATAATAATAATGATAATACACTTCTTGTTTCCTCTCTTATATACATGTGTTCTTACATTAAAAAGAACCAGAAGAAAAATAACCATATGTATACACACTGATAATAGTGAATAAATGCGTCTCGCCCCGGGCGCCTCAACTCAGGAGGCAAATGCCCTGGTTTCTATTGATTATTTTTCAATGAAATCATTTTCCTACGTTTTTCTCTTCGTACGTACACCTGATGTGATGGTGGCAAAGTATCTTTTTTTGTTTGTTGTTTATTAATACGCGACGATAAATTTACGGTAAAGCATCATAATACAAGATTCATCAACATTGAAGTCTTCTGAGTTTATTAAGGGGGGAAATTTGTTATGGTGGACTTAGAAAAACAATCCCAGATTGATTGAAGCCTGACACGAAATAGTAACTACAGATGCTACGTAATTTGAACAGGCCCATGTCTGAGTCTGTCGTTTCAAGCAAAATTATAATATTGGAGCTTAACCATCATAGTGAATTTGACGCCCCTAAAATTTGGCGCCTTGTGTGGTTGCAATCCTCACCCGGCCCTTTCGTTGGCCTTGAGTTTAGCCAATTGATAATAAAGGAAACTGACTTTTGAATTGTTACTTGACTATTTTAATAAAAACGGAGGTGTCAACAGTCCTGACGACCGTTGAGGGGGAGGGAGAGTAACAGATGTTTGGAAATAAAATTAAATCTTTGAGTTTTACGTATCGCAGTTATGCCGGGTAGGCTAAAGGAGACTGTGATGACAATGAATGAAACAGTGCAAAGAAAAAAGTAGGAGGAAACAGGAGAACTCCGAGAAAATCTGCAAAAACAGTGCTTGTCCACCACAAAGCCCACTAAGCACGAGCTGGGATCGAATCAGGGCCTTATGCCCCATAGGTGAACCCTCTACGATGGAGCCACCACGGCTCCAACAAAACTTTTTAGTTCTCACAGAACTCTTGTCTGGAGGTCAATGCAATTAATGGGTGCTATACATACTTGAATTTCATTATTTTCAACAGTCTATGGAGAGTTGAGTGAGAAAAGCAGGGCAGTTCATCATCGGTATTTATAGCTATCAGAATTTTATTTAACGTTGGCAATTCATTACGGAAAAAGACCTGATGAACCTTTGATCGAATTGCCGATTTCGTGAAGTCGTCATAGTTTTCCGAGAGGGGAAATACTTGTACGCGTATTTTTGTGACTTCTTAATTTATTTTCATTAAATTTAGCCTCCCGCCTACTTCTATAAACAGTTAGTTGCCTTTCCTACACTTGTCTGTTTCCCAGTCATGTCGGCGAATTCTTCAACAGTTAAATTAGGGTGTTGTTCTCTTAAAGCATGGAAGATATTCAAAATGCAACGCTTCTCACCACTTCGTAACGCTGTCCCGGGCTCATGTTTTATCGCAGAACTACTGCAAGCATCATGAATTGTCGCTTCACAAAGCACTAAATACGCAATTATTTACAATTTAATATGCACTAAAATTTGTTTCAGATAATATAAACTATACAAAACATAATGGATACAGAATACAATTTAATATGCACTAATTTCACACGACACTATATATAATATAGTTACCACACACGCTAAATTCATACAATATTTGCACAGGTCGATAGTCTGCGCACTCGATACTCAGACAGCCAGAAGATTACCTTCCTTGAAATTGTAAATAAAGACAGAATGTCAACAGGATTGGTTTGCTTTCTCTCCCGATTCTTAAGTGAAAAAATGATGGAAATTAACTTTATAACGAATTAGTTCTTATTTCTAGAAATGCAATTTAATAAGTAGGACTAAAGCCAAAACTTTAATACATAAATAGTAAAAAATACTTTTCTTAAAGACAACAATTAAAAACTGTAATTGTTTGTTTTTCGGGGTTGACAGGTAAAAACAGCAGTCAGCGCTTTCTCACCATCAGGTGCGAGCGAATTGACGTACGAATTTAGTGTGTACACGATTTTGTTTATTAGAAAAGCTTCCCTCCCTGTGAAGGTCAACGGCTTGATTTCCCCTCCGTACTGGAGAGTGGTGGGAGGAAGGGGAGTTTCCTATCAGGTTGCTTGGAATAGATCTTAGTATGCTTACGTCGCGGGAGCTAATAAGAATTTTTTATATGTATTTTATGGTAGATCGTTTGCCTGTTCGATCTGGCAACACTGGTTGAAAGAATGTGAGATGCGCGAGCCAATACGTAACACTTTTTTTCTTTAAAAAAAATCCCACTCACAAACATATATGTTGAAAAGAAAGAAAAACAAAACCACTCATTATTTGCGTCAGGGCAAGGTACAAAGAAACGCACAGTGTCTATATGAGGACTTCCTCTCCCAGTATTGTATAGAAAAAAACCTTTTGTCTATCTCCATACTCTTCAATATGGCTTCCAATCAATTTTCGAAAAGTTATTTTAGTGCTCTTTTGTCTTTCTTTTACCTTTTGCTTCCCCAACTTTGTGGTGCCCTCTTCAGGTGAAAAGTACTTTTTGAAGTAGAGTTCACCAGCAGATCTTCCACTGTTACTCACACGAAATAATACAAAACGATAACAACAACAACAAAAAAAAAAGTCAATAATGAAATAGATTAAACATTACATTGTAAAGCTTCTGCCAGTTATATCAGCCCCTCTGTTTCTCATAAAAGAAAGAAAACTCTTCTACGCTGTTAGAGTGTTTTGTTTTCTGCGCTGAACTGAAACAAAAGAACACCAGTTTCTTTTCTATTTTGTTCCCCCTGTTTTTTGTTATTTTGAGAGTATTTTGTTTCTTTTCGTTTTTTTTTATTTTCTTTCTTTTTTTTGATCTGTTTCCTTCCGAAAAATCCTCTTTTCATTGTTCTTGTCTTGGATGTTAAGAGCTAATCTTTGTGCTTGAGTACTCAACACCTGACACTTGTGTATCTGTGTATCTCAACAAGAAAAACTTTTTTTTTTTTTTCTTTTTTAAATCTAAAGTGTAAGAGGTTCATAGCAAAAATTTTTCAAATATAAGCTTACTCTTCTCTATAGTTACCTGCTGAAGATTACATGTTCTGACTCTCGGACTTAGTTTACGCTTTCCACTCAATTTCTCATTAGGTATATTATTTCTTTAATAATATCTACAGTAGGATAACAATTATTGCACGTGGAGAAACAGCATACACAGAATTTTATTATGAACGAAAGAAATCCACCAATAGAATTTTCATATAATATCGCGAAAATTTGTCAAATGAGGCGCCTAGTGTCAAAATCCGATATATCGATTTCGCTTAGTTTCGATTAAGGGGGCAGATTACTAAATATTTTTGAAAAGCTAAGAAATTTTCTTTTGCCCGTTTTTCGTAAGTGAAAAGAGATAATGAAATGTAACTTACCACAATAATAGATAATGTTATTCTACATCCAAAAATACGAATCGGAAGAATTATCAGTGATGCAATCCATAGAAATTACAGTGTGTCCAAATTTTGAATTACCCAAAATTCTAGGTTAAGGCAGCGACTAAAAAAATGAACTCAACGTAGTTGATTTCTCATCATGTTGTCTAGGTTTCTTGTTTACTACTTTTTGAATAATGTTTGTATTTATTTTGTAATAACTTACAGAAATTATTACAAAATAAATAAGGTATTACAAAATAAATACAAACATTATTTAAACAGTAGTAAACAAGAAACCTAGACAACATGATAAGTAATCAACTACCGTTGAGTTCATTTTTGTAGTCGCTGTCTTAACTTAGACTTTTGGGTAACTCAAATTTTGGACACACTGTAATTTCTATGGATGGCAACACTGATAATTCTTCTGATTCGTATTTTCGGATGTAGAATAACATTATCTATTATTGTGGTAAGTTACATTTTATTATCACTTTTCACTTAACGAAAAACGTTCAAAAGAAACTTTGTTAGCATTTCAAAAATATTTAGTAGTCTGCCCCCTTAATCTCACAAATCGTGCGGTGAAGCTCCATATACACGCGTACAAAGTCCCATATTTGAACTAGTTTTTTTTTTTTTTTTTTTTTTTTTTTTTTTTTTTTTTTTAGGATGAAATATTAAGCTTTTTAAACAAAATTCTGCTTCCATGCAATTCCTTTACATCAAATATATAACAAGCGAAATATAACTCGATTTCGGAAAAAGAAAAAATCTTGCAGCTTTTGATACTAGGTGCCTCAAATACTCTTTCTACATTTTCGTAAAAGCTGTTATTTTTATCCTCATTCTTATCTTCTGATGGGACATAAACGATAATATCGCATCACTGACCCTGAAGATTAATAAGAAGCCTAACATCAAATTCAACACGTTTAATTGTTGATATTCGTTTCTGAACTAAAACTTCTGTTTCTGCTTGGTGATTTTTATTTCCTTCCTCATTAAAAATAAATAAATAAATAAACATAAAATTTCCGGGCTGCACCCTCTTTCCTTCTCATCTAACTTCCTGAACTCCTACCAAGTCCATCCTATATTTCTCTAATTCACTTGTTACGGATTTTAATGCACCTGCAATATAAATACTTCTTATAGTCCATGTTGAAAATCTCTTGTCCATTTTACTTTGTACTTTGCTGAAGTCTTGCCAAGTCCTACTCCGAGGCTTCTGTGATTTTTTTTCTGAACCAGCGTTTTTTCTTACAGGATGACGTTGTTAATTTCACGCTAAACCGCCAACCACCCTCTTGTCGACTGTCCACGACTGCTTATTAAACAAATTCACAGCTAACCTTCATATCTAGAAGCCTTCGTCTCGATCCGCAACCTGAGGACACGCCATGCCATGCTGACAGGAACCCACGTTGCACAGTTAAGGAGAAACAAATCAAGAATTTTCTGATTTCTCCGCAAATGACATTTCATCATTGAAACATTACTCTAATTTGCCAGGCAGACAGAACATTTTCTGTGTATAAACATGTGTTAAGCGACAGGAAATATTCGCTTATTGCAACTCAATGGTAAGTAAGAAATGCATAAGTATGAATTTGAAGCCCAAAAATTTATTTTACCATAAGTAAAGGAGAAATTCTTACATTAGTTTCTTCTACATATACACCAATTTCTGGCACTGAAACTCGCTCATATTGAGCATGTTCACTTACATTAGATGTAATGAATTTGCTCATCAAAATGTAAAATGGGATTGTTGGATGTTTACCACGGTTCTGCATATTTTAGTGCATTTACCTCTTTACCACATATTTGATTGCATATTTTCGCAATTTTTAGTGCATAATTGCTTGCATATTTTGACGTCGTGTAGTGCCTATCAATCCGAAGTCTAGACATGATATTGCCAATAACCTAACTACAAAAAGGAGCTCAACATTCGGGTGCTACACAATCTGACTCAAGAACATCTACTCGATCGAATTTTTACCTACGAGTCTCTCAGTGGCGAAGGGTGATAGTTTCAAGAGGGTAGGCCCAATGTTATAATAATAATAATAATAATAATAATAATAATAATAATAATAATAATAATAATAATAATAATAATAATAATAATAATAATAATAATAATAATAATAATAATACGTAAATTAATTCCAAGTGCCAGTCTTTCTTCTCATCAAATATGTCTATTACTTTCTTCCTGAAAACTGTATCCTTGGCTAATATCCTTCAGAGTTCATTTCTGTAGTGATTGAAGCTAATGCACTAAGTCTGTCGTTACTCATTATATTGCTCCGGAATGTTTTAATTCTCTTCAGAGAACCTATGCGTTTGTTTCACATAGTGTTGTAGTAACTGGAATACTTAAGCACACATGTAACAAGTGAAGACTTTCTAGGTACACTTCTTGCAGACCATTTGATGAGATGTCTACGATGCTGTTTTACGTTGTAAAATACGATTGTGAGTTCATTCCGCAGCTGATTACCGTCGAAAGTGGGATACAGTTTAAGAAGATTCTCTAGTTTTTTCCTACGAAAATCACTATTGTAATCCTGAAACTGTTCACAGTCAAGTAGTTCTACAGATTCCAAAGAGAATAAATCCCGAAAACTCGTTTCCATCTGAACTTCAAGTGTATCCAAAATTTTGTAGGAGAGTGGCTTTTAAGTTTTGCTTTTCCTTATCACCGAACTGCAAACGAACTAATATTTTAACAAATCATGCAGTTTCTTCTGAACACAGTCAATGTTTGCATGACTCCTTTGTATCTAAGCGTGACATATCGAAAGTATATTTTCTTTTGCAAAATATGAAATAGATTATCGATAGATATAAATATTTTACTACAGAAACACAAGAAGACAAATTCATATGCACTTAACGTAATAATTGTAGACCATCGACCGTACTTATCTTGTTCTCAATTTTCATAATGAAATTCACGTATCGGTATGTGACTCATAGCTGATCTTAATTCGCCATAATGCAATTTAATTGTTTCAATTGGGTGTGATCGGGTGGGGAAGATGGACTATCACATTATCTGCGCTTTACAAGAAACATTTAATATATTGTTCAAAACATGTGACAAGCTTTCAATCAAGTCATTTTGTACGGCACTTGAATCCCTTTTAAAAACTTGCAGAACTTACCAATGAATGCAGAACTCGCTTGCCCCCTGTTTTTTCTGTTTTCAACACAGGCGTTGGTCTTCGTTCCTTAATGACACATTAATTTTAAAAAGACACTGACAGAAAATTCTTTAATAGGAATTATATTATGTTCATATTCTCCACTTACTGGCATTTTCTCTCATTCACTTTTGTAAAATAAATAAATAAATAAATAAATAAATAAATAAATAAATAAAAATAAAAATAAAAATAAAAAATAAAAAAACAATATCTCGAAAATAGACACTCTCTACTCAATTCTAATGAACACAATGCATCCAGGAGCTCTTGACAAATGTCCACTCGCCTCCTCCGATTGTACTCTTGACAATGCTGTAGTTTGAGTGCACCTAGTAATTCAAAAGAAATGGCCGTAGCTGGTTGACAACTATGTATACTTCGCTTAAAATGCCAGAGTGCATACATTTTTAAACGGCTCGTCAGAAATTGAGAGTATCTGGCTGGAAGATTTTAATGTTTCCATACCGTATAGCGCGGCCTGGCATCTTCAGATTATGTTTGTGGGTAGAGCAATAATATAAAACAATGTCGGCAACCAAGAAACAAAAATTTGCCAGATGATCCAAAACCCTTTTTGAATGACCCTTTATCTACCTGAGTCAGTTCGTTGAAGCTAGCATACTGCATGGGAACGCCCCAGCCCACATGACTGTTGTTCTCAAAGCTGCAGTGGAAGACTATGCCTTTGAAGAGATTTAGAGGCCCAGCCTACAGCCCAGATTTAACACTGCAGTGTTGGCAATAACAAATGTGTAGACTGCAGCATTGCCATGCAATATGCGAGTTCGACGACGCACACTGCATCGATTCAAATGACCACCTTTAACAAACTGACGTAGTTATACAGTTAAAACTGATACATTATTTTGTTCATAGATGGCACTATATGTCATAAACGCCTTATTATCAGTACCTCAGAGTCAGACTGAAACTTTTGGTATTACCCTCGTATACATATCATCTTGAAATGTAAGCTTCTGGGAACATGTGTAAGTTAATTAGGGTTCAATTTAGTATTTTTACCTTAGAACACGATACTATCCCTGGTTAGAATGTGTGTGGTTCCAAGGGCAAGCTAATGTGAAGTCCTCATTTTAATGAGATCAGTTCAGAAAGGTTACAAACTCCGAACAGGTAAATATATGCTGTGAAACCTCTCTTAACGGACACCTTCATAAGAAGGATTTTTTTTGTCCCGTTAAAAATATACGTAGTATTATGGGACAGAACCCTCCCTTTTACGAACACTCTCAATACGGACACTGACGACGGAGTTCTTGCACTCTCAATATTTTAGAAACCTTTCCATAACGGACAGGACTTATTCTCAGTCCATATGCGTTTACTGTGTCTCAGGAAATCCTTCCCGTAATTGAAATTAAGTATATATTTGACCTGATTTAGGAGTTACAAAGTATTTTTCGATCAGAAAACTAGCACCTGCAAGATTACGGGCAAACAATTTTCGCAGACTTTTATATAGAAAGCCATAAACCGTCATGATTGGTTAATACTTTCTACATTTGTTAGTATTTAGTAATACTTTTGGATGTTCTTATAGTATTGCCTTTATTTTTTAATACAATTAGCAAGCAAATTAAGGGATTTGTTTTTTTAGATATGGCATACTTGAGAAGAAAATCATCATAGAAGGATTTGCACGATTTGAACTAAAACTCGACTCAAATTTAAGTGAGTTTCGAGCTAAGTCAAAGTTAATATTCTCGAGTCGAATTCCGAGCCGAGTCACTGTTTTTGAGGTCGTGTTTCGAGTCGAGTCGAGTCGAGTTTGATAAATGTCTCTCTCGTTCAGCTCGTTTTAAGTCGTTTTGAAATCATGGCCTGATTAGACTGTAAAGCAAAAGCCATGCGAAATGCAAGCAGTTGTGTGGAATACTTCTAGTGTTGCTCACCCGAGAGGGGACACTGTCGATAACAAGACGACAATAAGATTTTTATAAAGAGACAGCCTCAAATGTCGTCAAGTCTGAGACCTGCACGGTCGAATTTTTGAGCCCAAGCAGAAGCCCAACTATGGTAATAACGTCAACCGGCTCGGCTCAGTTCAACTGAGCGAACAGCTCGAACCGGTTGGGTTCGGTTTAGCCACCGGCTAGAGTCGGCTCAGTTGGAATGAACCATCTGTTTAATTCGACTCACCGGAGCAGACAACCCTAAACCCGAGTCGAACAGTTTTGTACATCCAGAACCTCGTGAACGATGTCCTTGCCTCCTAGACGATGTAATGATGTCTACCGAGATCGGCAGTCAACTAGTTTTTAGTATACAGATACAAACCGCCAATCTTTCATGTTCATACGCGGTGTTGTTGTTATAAGAAGAAGAAGAAGTTGCAGTAGTAATGATAATGATAATGATAACGATAATTGATAATGATTATATTGTCTACGTAAAATACTTGAAGACAGTACTTGAAACTACACGTAAGATTTGGCTCGACTCGACTCGAAACTCGACCCAAATTTGAGTCGAGTAGGAGGAAATTTTTCGAAAAGATCTCAAGTCGAGTTCAAGGATGTCTGTTTCGAATCGAGTCGAGTTTCAAAGAAAACTCGCTTGAACTTGCTCCTGCCCATCCCTAGTACTAACCATATTTTACAGGACATGTCCATATAACCATATCCTAGAGCGGTATTTTTGTTTCCTTAGGAGGGAGATTTCCCAACTGTTTCCCCAGTAATTCGAACATTGAGTACCTATTTCGATACTAGCCTATATTTACGTTTATAACTATTGTAATTACTGCGTCCTGCATACAATTACTACGTAACCTGTGAGTAATCGAAACTTATCTAATTTTTCATTAACGGACACCTCTCAGTTATGGACAAAATGTCATGTCCCATCGGTGTCCGTTATTGAGAAGTTTTGTTGTCACCCAAGTGAGTCAGGTGATCTTTGACTGATAATTTATGCCATATCGGGTGTTGAGCACGTGAACAATTTCAGCTCGAGTATTGGTTATCATTAATACTCTATAAAATTGTGCAGTAATTGATTAAACCTTATGCTCTATGTTCAAATCCAAATCCACGGTAATATTTTTAGGCACGGTAAGAAAAATATATATGAAATTATATTTGGGGTAATCAGAAAGCCTGTAGTGAAATGTGTATATATTATTTCATACAACCAATACATCCAACAGATAATATATACGAGGGCCGTGCCGTGGGGGGCTAGCGGGGCAACGGCCCCGGGCGCCGAAGTAAGGGTGGCGAAAAATTCGGGAGAAAAAAGGAAAAAGATAGGAAAAATTGCTTGGAATAGATGTATGGGGGCGCCGTCGTATACTCTCGCCCCGGGCGCTGATTTTCCACGGCACGGCCCTGGTATGTACACTATGTTACATAATCTTGATAGCGGTTAAGGCACTTATCGCATCGTGGGATGATTTTTAAGACTCTCTCCTGGAAAAAATCCTGTCTTTGCTTGTTCAGTCACGTAGTCACGGAGTGTTTCATCTCCTCGTCTGAAGCGAAGCGACGGTCTCCGAGGTGCTCCTTCAAGTGCGGGAACAGGTGTAAATCGCTTGGAGCGAGGTCCGGGCTGTAGGGATGATGGTCGATGTCAAATCTGTTAATGCCATGCTGAGTCGGCCACTGCGCTCCTTGTCGGTTTTCTCTACCAACCGCAAACTTTCGTCACCATTCTGCGACGTGCTGACGAAGCATTAAAGTCCCTTCATAAATCTCTACCAGCTGCCGATGAATTTCAGCCGAGGTTACATGTTTGGCCCACAGAAATCAAATAACTGAGCGGGTTTCTTTGCGAGACCAATTTTCCAAACGAATCCCCATTTGTGTTTACCTATAAGTAACGCCGGTAGGTGGCTGAAAGTCTGCAGAGTTGCCAACTCCATGTATTAAAATTACCACACACACCTCATTCCTCTATAACAAACGAAACTTCAGAAATATCTGTCTTGTAACATTAGTTTCTGATCCTCCCTCGTATTTGAAATATTCAAAACATTGTACTACCTTGACTAATAAACATCGCACTGGAAGTCAAACAAGTAAATATTTGAACTCAAATAGTGGATATCATTAGTCCACTATAAAATTCTACAGTAATGGTGTAGAGTTGATATTTCAGCAGCTTATGGGTCGTCGAATCTGTCCGAGTCTCCGAGTTTGTCTGGTTCATTGTGTAAAGGGAACTGAGAAGTAAGACACAGACCATGATGATCCGGACAAAAGTTGTGAGCGAAGTCTTGGTGCCAAAGATATTAGTTTAACTTTAGTATAATTGTGTCTATAAGAGAGTTTTGCACATTAGCAAACGCAAGAGAGACATAATAAATAAATAAAAAAAAAAAAACAGAAATGTTACAGCCGTCCTTGGTTTCCCTTCGTAACAACTTTACCTTAAACCAAAATAGTGATTCCGGATGAATATAAATTGATCACAAAAAGATTGTTAAAAGACATTTAAATACAAACAAGTTGATTTTTTTTTCAAATGTTCTCCAAACCTCATCCTCATCGATTCCAAGTTGATTCAAGCAAAATTTTAAGTACTCTTTCGGTAACGACAACTGAAATTCCAAACCCCATGAAACAAATTCGAAGTTAAGAAGTAAAATGCTTTGAAATGGCAACATAAACTTATAGAAAACCCTTTGTGAGGGAACCATATGGCCGAATTCAAGTAATAGACCTTTCCTTGCGTTTCCCAAGAATTGAATGTTAATTGAATACCGCAGAGACAAGTCGCTTTATCAAGAAAGAGGATTGCAAAGAGAAACCGTAACTACATCTTCCAGGTCTTAAAAAAAGCATTCCAGTAGAATTTCATGACATAATGCTAACCATCGATTTTTATTTTCCAATGGAATGCCATTTCGCGTTGACTCTTTAACAAACTGTTTTTCCTTCAACCTTCCGCCCATGCAATTTCTCTTGCTCTTCATTGAATATTCAAAAAAACTCAGTGCCCCTCGCGTGGAGCAAATGACGCAATACATGAAACTATGACGCTAAAAAGAAAGACAAGTATGTTAGACTGTAGAATTGAACAGTACAATTGCCTATGCATGTGATTAGATGCGTTGAAATCGTTATGAACGCGAAGTTTCATTCAATCTCAAACGTAAGATCGAAAACTGCTCCAGGAGAAAAGATATTGAGAAGCCCAACCCTCCCAGAAAAGTTTAGTTTATTTTTAGAATCGCGAATAACTTACGAATAAATTGACAGTGTAAATGTAGCTCTAAAGATCAAGAATATTTAAATATAAACGGAAAGGTTATAGGTCTGTATCATTCTGACAAATACGCGAAAAAGAGCATGATAAGCAGTGGCGGTTCTCGAGGAAAAAACTGGGAGGGGAACTCTCAACATTGCATATTATATGCTGTCCTGCAAATTTCATCTAAATGAAAGAACGAAGAGATATATATTCAGAGTGATATGAAAGAACGAAGAGATATATTCAGAGTGATATGAAAGAATGAAGAGATATATTCAGAGTGATATGAAAGAACGAAGAGATATATTCAGAGTGATATGAAAGAACGAAGAGATATATTCAGAGTGATGTGAAAGAACGAAGAGATATATTCAGAGTGATATGAAAGAATGAAGAGATATATTCAGAGTGATATGAAAGAACGAAGAGATATATTCAGAGTGATATGAAAGAACGAAGAGATATATTCAGAGTGATATGAAAGAATGAAGAGATATATTCAGAGCGATATTGAGTGGGGGAAGGGGAAAATTATCTCACTTTTTATCCCCCTCAAATATTAAGTTTATCCCTGGGTGAAATAGTATAAGGGAGGGAACATTGTTTCATAATAAAAGTCTGTTTTACTTCTATTATTTTTGTATCGAAGTTTAGCGACCTAACCATCAGGCTACAGAGAAGCTCATCACTGCATGGGATTTATGGAATTTACAGAGGAAAACTTATAGTTAACTGGCAAATTTACACCGGATAAAATCACTTGATTGATTTTACACTACATAAAATGGCATTAAGAGCCCTCCATCTACACACACATAGAAATCTATAAATATTTTTCTACCATACTGGATATATTGGTATAATTCAACACCAATTTAGACCTAAATAAGTTGATTTTAAAAATTCTACTTTTTATTTGTAGGTCGGACTAGAGATTCCTATATTATTTTTATAGTAAAAAGTAAGTCGGACAACGATTAACGTTTTGTCGTTTTCGGTATATAAGCTACTGGTGGTATAATTTCGTTCCCTTTGTTACAAGTTGTTGATAGTGAAGACTTCTAAAAGGTTTTAAACACAACGGAATCTGTGTAACATAACCAAAAAAAACAATAATATAACTACTTGAAACTTGTTCTAAGAAATTTAAAAAAAAAAAAAAATCGTTTAAAACGCAGTTTTTAACATACACTGTGACTCCTTCCCCCACTCCATGTTTATAGAAGAATCTTATCATGGTACATTTCATTTCATGTTGAAGAAGCGATAACATTAAATTTCTTGAAAATAAATATTAATTACTAAATATTTCAGGACAATTGAAAATACTAGTTTATCTTCATTGAACAAAAACTGGGGGTACCAGGCCTAGAACCGCCGCTGCTGATTATTACTAGATGTGTCAAGATTTTTTTTTTTTTTTTTTTTTTTTTTTTTTGCATATAGCAACGTGATAAGATTTAAAAAGATATTTGCTATTAAAAACTTTTTTAACAGATAAAGAATGGCTGGCTTTGAAGTATTATATCGTAATGAGGTTATGCAAATGGCAGTATTAAAGGAAGGTCCGTGACAAAGAAAAAGCTGTACAAGAATTAAATTGATCATATAACATAATATGGGGGGGAGGACTGTGTGAACCTGGTCCTCCACTTTGTTTTCTTAATTTCTCATACTATAGTACAGTACAACCCAAGTAATTGCGGAACAAACCGGTACAAACTAAGTACTTTTTAATGATGTACGGAAATCGTTTTTACCGGGAGATGTGGGGGAAGCAAGTTTACAAAGGTGACTTGTTACCATATATAAAAAATTGCATATCATATTTACATTTTACATGTATATATTGATTGGTTTCTAAGGTTCAGCTGTTTTAAAGTATATTTGGGTAGTGTTTGAATTCACTGGTTTCTGAATGTGTTTCTTTGTGAGTTGAGTAAGCAAGTGTAATTAGTAATTTATAAAATATGTTTTGGCTTTGTAATTAGGCCTAATGTTCGTAAGCATTTGTTAGTTGGTTTAATGGAATGTGTGTGTGTATGCAGATATACCTGATGTGTGTGACTAAGTATGCACCTGTGTGAGTTCTATAGGATCCAACACTAATATTCAATTGTATCGAACAGAAAATAAAAGAAAACAAAAAGCTTCTCAAGAAAGAAAATTATTAAGAATTTACCTTATTTACCGGAGTATAAAAGCACTTTTTCTTTCGTTTGACAATAAGTAACAAAAATGGGATACATTTTACATATGCCGGAACAGAGAAATGAATAAATTAATTTTTTTTATAAATTTTCCTGATTTTATACTGTTCGATGACATTCTTGCTTCCAGATGGCGTACAGTTCAGTAAATCAGGAAACACAGTTTGCATACAATTAATTTATTCATTGTTTCACAGTCTATGTTTTTTTTCTCTGGACGCAAATGCGCTATAGACATTCCTAGACTCGCGCGTGACTCTATATTTGGTTAAGCATTGTTAACTTCACACAACATACTGTAAGTAAATGTACGTTCCATGCTAAAATATCACTATCGTATACAAAAAGTATCCTATGCCGCAATCGTCAGTGGACCACCGACGGGCAACTAACGACATCTCGCCAAAAATTGGCAGCCCCGCACCGAAGGTCCGCGGTGGCCCCTCTTCCATTTTCAAGGTTATACCACAAACGTCAGAGGCGCAACGAAACGCCAATCAACTGCAAAATTATTCCTCTAAAATGTGTTAAATTGCCTATATAAGTGATTGTTTACACTAAGGTGATTCTGAAAAACACTATAAAAAAGAAACAAAAATACTCTGCGGTAGGTGCGAACTACCAACTTTATGGTTATCAGGCACGTGTTCTTCTGACTTTGCCACGCAGTCGATGCAGAAAACGTAGCTTACAGAGGCTTAAACCGTTTAGATCTTTTCAATTTGGCTAATTAGAGTGCTCCTTTAACTGTGTATATTCGACGACAAATGCGTTCGCCATGTAATTTTATAACAAAATGACGCTCGTCTATTTACTTTATTTCATAGTTCTCCCATATTCACTTTCTAATGGCCGGCTACAGTTGCCATACATTCACACAATTCATGCAAATCCACATACATTCATCTAAATTCATACAATTATACACATTCATCTCAAGATTTTTCACTTTATGATGTAGAGACAAGGGTCATTCTTGCTCCCTGGAGCTCACTTTAGAAACAATTCGTCAGGAAAATATAATAGATAATAATAACGGCATGAACATGACAGGCGATCGTGTTGGTCCCTTCGCGATTCTTGACGACGAATCGAAGGAGGTTTGACCAAAATGAAGTCCTCGCTGCTATGCGGTGGGAACTTCAACACCTCGACTCTAGATATCTATTTCGACTCAATGAAATCTTGGCACCATTTGCACACTAGCGACAATTCTTCGAAGCGTCGCTATATCAACGATGGACATTTACCGGCCCACTAGGTGTTGACGACGGTAGCCTGGGGTAGCCTTCGGCTAGCTGGAGACTTCGCCCCCGGATCCCTGCTTTTCCTCAGCCTACGGCCTCGCACTTCTTATATCCCTAACATATCGCTAATCTTAAGGGATTTCGAGATATTGCTACTATAACGATTGCAGCTCCCGCCATTTTTCTTCCCTTCTAATGGAAGCATCAAAAAATGCGGAACGTATTTAATTAGCGTGTCTCTACTTTTAAGGAATTTCGAGATATGGCTATTATAACGATTGCAACCCCCATTAATTTTTTTCTCCCCCTTCTAACAGAAACATCAAATAATTTAGACGAAATGAAACGATAAAACCTTATTTTTTTGTTTCGCCTTATCTCGTCGGTAACTCTATTTTCGAAAATATGACTCAAAGTTTGATTGCTTATAACTCAGAAACCACATGGCTACAAAACATTATCCGCTTGTATGGGCAGTTCAGGATATACTACCATGTCAAGTTTGATCTCAATCGGATACGTTTGGTTGAACTCTTACGTTGTAATTGATTTTGCAGGATAAAATCAAATTAAGAACAAAAATAAGTGTTACTATTGTAAATTATTCAAAAATTCAGAGTTCTTTTTAGATATTAACAGGTTGACTGCCAAAGCGAAATTGTAACATTCTGTGGGGCCGTAATAAAAATTTGCGGAAATGAATCAAACTAGTACGTCCATTTTGACGCCATTGTTATAAGCGTCGGTTGATTTTCAGGGCTAGGCTACGAGTATTGTGCAACATTCTGGAGAAAAAAGATTATTTATTTTTAAATCATGTTAACAAGTGACAAGTGAAACCTATATGCGGGTATCGCGGCTTGAAACAGCTGGTAAAATGAGACACAAAAGTGGGTATTACGGCCTCACGAATGACAGTACTTGAGGCCTAATTTTGGGCCTCATGGCAGTCAATTTGTTAATTGGAAATTCACTTTATTTATTATGAATATGATTAAATGGGTAGATCTTATAACCTTCATCACCTAAACTTCTAAGACATTAAAGTAAAACCTAAATAAATGAAGACCTCTGTTATTCATAAGACTAAGATTTGGAAAGACAAAAGAAAAATATTCATTTTAACACATTCTCTTTATTTGCAATAGCTTCTAACGTACAGATAATTAATTCATCTCTTCCAATAACATTATTTTGGCACCGTACTTCTCTATTTGTTTTAAAATTATGTCTTTCTCTCTCATTCTCGTGTTTACAATAAATTATAATTGTAGGTTCTTTCTTTCTTTCTTTCTTTCTTAATTAATTAATATTTACATACATTTATTTCTCATACATTTATGTACACAAATACATTTTTAAATATATTTTCTTTGAATATGCATTTTTTTTAAATATCAAGTATACAGCAAGCAGTGATTGAGATATAAAATATTCTTATTCACAATTTGACATAAAATAATTCACTTACAGTACATTATTATGTCTTACTTTAAATATCTCTTCTTAGGCAAACTTTATGGAATTTTTCTGGTTGGTAGAGTTCAAGCTTTATTTTTAAGGTTCTTCTTAGGACACAGAACATTTGAATCTTGTAATCGCTTCTTTTACGAAACGATGTTATATTTTAGTGTGATGTAGGGCTACTAGACTTATTTATTTTTTTTTCTTTTTAGAAATGGTTGGCGAATTTCTTCACGAAGAAACAAATCTTTAGTCGGAGAAAGGAATGTGTTTGAAAAACAGTTATGATTATGATAATAATAAGATATATAATCGCTTTTAAATAAGTTAGTTTCATTATCTACAATTTTCAGCAAGTATAATTTATATTGTAGTTTCATAAGAACTGAATTTATTTCTTTGTGGCTACCGCAATCAAGCAAATTATTGAAATTTATAAGTCTAACACCATAAAGAAAAATTAAGACGATCAGTGCTAAACAGTGCAGGTAGACAGAATTAGCGTAATTTTGCATTGTAATGTATGCTCTTTTAAAACCCCTAGAATTATGTCTTTATGTATGAGAATCCTTTGAAAATTAAAATTATTTAAGTAAACGCCAGAGAGAAAAAGTGTGAAAGAGACAGTGAAAAATTATTGTTATGATAAAAATAAGCAACAATGAAAGAAAAACTAAAATCTGGTAACCCAACTTTGAAGGCACTAAACAGTTACTAAGAGTATATATATAAACCAAAATATAACAACGAAAACATAAAATTACATTTTGGATTCCTTATTTACAACTAGAAAACTTGAAAAGTATTTCTTTACAATGTATCCTTCTTCAATAATATCCGTCTGTAAACCAACTTTGTCATAAGAATTACTAAATGGAACTTGTACAATTTGTACTGCATGGCTAGTTTACATTTACTACTGAAACGTTTGTTACTGGCTACTGTAAAATGAATAGTCAGAGTAGTTCACATTCATATGCAATAAAAATAAAGAGAACACTTAAATTTACAATGTATCATCTGTAAAATTTTCCATCTCCTGAAGCATTTCTTGAGGATATGTTAAGTGTATATATAGGCAGGACGAAAATTAACTTCATTTTTTAAAATTTTCTAGTCAAAATAGAGATGCCATAGTCTAGCTCTTAAATTTTAGAAACAAATTATTTGAGAAAAGCAGAAAATAAATCATTTTCTTTTCTTCAGTCATTAAAAAAATAAATTATTGGATAAAATAACATATAATTTACATTATGTTATTTTAAAGAATAAAGTTATAAATTTTAAATTTCAATTATTAATTTTTCCTGATTTACATTGAACGATTTTTTCTCTTTCAATATTCATTTTTTGTTGTCTATCTTGCAGGAAGCAAAACGAAACTTTATGTACACAAATAAAAAAATTTTGTATGTGACATATTTTCCACCAAAAATCTTCGTTAATCCTTATGAGGAAAAAACTTAGTGATTCATATTTCATATAATAAGTTGTATTGAAAAATATTCTTGAAAATATAATTTTAAATTAGCATTTATGACTACTATAAAAAGACTCAGCAGCAAAATAATACATATTTTTGACAGCCGATTTTGAAACATTACTAGCACGTATATTGTAAAAATCCAAAATAAAATCAAATAAAACTTTAGACTTATAAACTCATTGACTTCCAACTATCTTAAATGACATTGTTTAACAAAGCAGCTTTCATACAAACATTTTTGGTAAAATCTTTCAAAAAGAAATACGAAAATAGAATTGTGTAGGCCTTATACAATTTAGGCCTACTCTATATTTTGACTTTGAAAGTTAGAAAAAATTGCATAGAGATTTTGTTTCATTAACTGATCTAAAATGAGATGTTTGAAATTTAATGGATTAGAAGAATACAACTTAAAATGAAACTGGCCAATCATAGGTTAAATTTTCATAAGTTTGTCCACACATGTAATGAAAACCGTTATGAAGTAAACAAAGCAACTACGTAACATAGCTAGTGGAACACTTTCTCAATATGAAAAGAATCTAAATAGCTACAGTTCAGCAGTTTATAAACCATCAGAAATCTCATTTGACAATGTTGTCACACAGTCACAATAGCAAATACAATATTAAATGCTTAGTTTGCAACGTAGATTTCAAGAAACCAAGTGGATAATCATAATCTGATTCATTTCGCCTATGAATGGAATTACAATGCATTTTAAGGAAGGATAAATGAGTTGTTTGGACATAACTGTGCCTTAGATTTCCTTCATTTTCATATTGAACAGAAGAAGAACGAAATAATATATAAAAACCATAAATCTTCCAGTCTGATATTATATGTATTATATTTATTAAATTCTCCAATATATAGGCCTACTTACGACACTTTAGACACGTTATAAGAAAATATTGCGATAATATTGAATACAATTTAATATATCATACAATTTAAAAAGAAGCCGTAGAAAATTGTGTTCGAAATCAAATATATTCTTTGTTTGTTGGCAAAATAAATTTTGTACTTTTTGTTTGTTAGGTACATAGCTTATGTATTGAATACTCTATTTGTTCTTAAATTAAAATTACTTGAAAACAAGCAAAACATGAAATTTACAAAAAAAACAGTGTTTTATGCAACACAAAGTGTTAGGATTAGGAATTAAACTTACTGGCTTTCTGCAGTTAATACAATGTTAGCCTGTCAAATATGGGAATTACATACCTAGGATATCACACTTCCCAAGGAACCGGGGAGGAAGAAAAATGGGAAAGAAAAGAAGCGCCCTGGGACCATTATGTTAGATAACAATCTAGCATTTGCCTAGTGGTAATGAGGAAAATATCACTCAGAAGAATGGACTGACAAAGCTCTTACACATTCTCGATCGTGTCCCAACGGATATCGAATCCGGGACCCTCGCACCTAAGCTGAGAGCGACAGCGGTCACGCTAAATGCTTGTATAAATTGCTCGATTTTAGAAAATAGGCTATATTATAGATATTATGAAATGAATTAATTACCTAAAACAAAATTAACTTTTAAATTATTTATTGATTTATTACGAAATTAATGTAATGAAGTATTTTTCGATAACTTTAGTGGAAATTTTAATATTTTGATTACTTCTTCATAGTTCTTTTAAAGTCGTTTAATTTATAAAAATGAACTTTCACCGAAAGAAAGCGAAGTAATTTGTAGACTCATAAGCAATTTTTAAAATTCTAAGGTTGTATGATTTCATTCTTCAAAATAAGTACTTTGATTTCTATGGCAAATATAATCCTTTCACTTTGCTTTTAATATAATAAGTATTTTAATGTTTTAATTATGTTTGTATCTTCCTTGCAGTTACTTACATATGTCGTGCTTTGTAAAATACTTGTTTAGGTTTTGTATTTATATATAACTTTAAGAGCATGTAAATTTTAATTTAAAATTTAAAAGATTTGAAGTAAATTTTAAAGTGCCAAATAAAGAATTGTTATTAACACTTCAAAGATTATTATCTATATATTACTTCTATGTATCTATAAACTTATAAAAGTAGGCCTGTGCATTTCGAATTTATTTAATAATTATTATAAGACATTCTATCAGAATAGAGAATAGTTACACAGTACTATTTTACTCTTGTATGTATTTATTTAAAAAGTATATTTTACCTTTTAACCAATTTTTATTTTCATTTTTCATGTTTTATTTTTTGTATTGTTCTGTATGTCGGTGACTAACATGCCTAACTGTATATCATTTTTATTCTCGTCATAAAAAATGAGTTCCGACTGTAAAAGAAAAGTGTAAATGGTTGAGTGGAAGAAAAGGTTATGCCTTAACTCCGCCATTTTAAATAATAAATAAATGCCTTTCTTTTTCCTTACTTATAATGTTAAATTTTTAATGTAAGATGGCATGTATCTTAATTTTTTAAACAAATATAACTAAATTATGTAAGTTTGCAGATATTTAAATATGTAAGTTTGCAGATATTATAAGTTTACAATTTATATAAAAATAGAATTGAGAAGATTTTTATAACATGATAGAGAACTGAAAAAATAAACAGAGAACTGAAAAGAGTAAAATATTATTAATTTTGTTTATAATGTTATCCATGAAAGTCACAAAATCTAGGGCGCATATTAAGAGTTAAATTTGATCTACGTTAATCTTTAGTAAGATAAAGTTGTGAAATGTTAAATACAAATATCGCTTTTGTAATTTGTAATTTGATTATAGGTTATATCGCTTTTCTTACATACAAACAATAATATAATTAATGTCTTGATTATTTTAGTTATAAACCAAAACTGTCATCAACACATTAAATATTACGATATTTAGGTTTCGTGTGCTTACATTATATGGAAAACTATTTGTTGAAATAAATGTTGATACATGTATGAAGGCTGTCAAAAGTCGCTGTCATTTTTGAATTTTAGTGCTTTTGAATGAATATTTGCAATGAAATAAATGACCACTGGTTTCTTTAGTGTTGTTACTTCAACATCTCTTGCTTCGTAGAAGCAATTCATACGCGATTATATATTACTAGCTTCTGTTTCGACTAACTAAGACAAACCAATATTATTTTATTTATTGTTAAGCCAGTTCCCTGGTAATAGTTTAGCTCAGTTTCAGTTACTCACATGCGACAAACTATCCATTATTCTTCGATTTTAAATCATAATTCGTTTGAGTTAATCAACAAGCAACTTTGTCGCATGTGAGTAATTGAAACTGAGCTAAACCAATAGCAGGGATCTGAGTTAACAATATTCTATATAAAATTATATTGTGTGTCATAGTTTGTCGAAAAGGCAAGTAAAATAAAAATATGCATAAATTACTTTTAGAAAGCAAGAGATGTTTAAGCAGCAGCATTAAAGAAATCAGTGATCATTTACTGGTATTTCATTGCAAATATACATTCAAAAGCACTAAAATTCAAAAATGACAGCGACATTTAACAACCTTCAAACACATATCTCCATTTATTTCAACAAATATTTTTTTCATATAAGTTAAGCATATGAAACCTAAATATCATACCTATATTTAATAAGTTGATAACCTTTTGATTTATAACTAAAAGAGTCAATACATAAATTGTATTTTAATTTGTATGTAATAGAAGTTATATAGCTTACAAAATCGAAAAATATTTGTATTTAACGTTTCACAAATTTAACTTATCAAAGAGCAATGTTAATTCCTTAAAATAAGCAAATTCAAAAAATAATGATGAATTAATTTGCAATAGATTTCAATTTTAAACGTGGTCAACATCTATTTCTAGCTAAAAAGCATTGGTAGATCTAATTTCAATTGAATTTTGAATTGTTCTTCCATATTTGAGTATCAGTTATTTCTTAATGTCGAAATGAATGGAGGTGATTGAACTTAAGATAAATAATGAAAATCTAACCGAATTACTATTAAGATATTTGGTAATGAAGCATTAAGATTTCAAATTTACATTTATTTCCACGGATAGACTAAAGAAGTTAACATTTACTGGTACTGTTTTAATGTTCTTCTTATTGTTTGCTATATCGCACCTTTACGAGAAAAGTGACACAAGTCAAAAAACCTAAAGGTCCAAGCTCGTATCCCTCGCAAGAAAAATGACATAACACGTAACTTGTTTTAAAGTCATTTTATAGTCACAGTGTTTTTTTTTCTTTTATATGTAAAAGTATTGTAAATATAGCTTTAAAATTATCCCAAAATCAGAGTGTATTAGAACAAAATGACAAATTTCGTATTATGTCACTAGAATATTATTACTAATTTCAATGTTGACTTCCGCTGTAACTCTAAGTGTAATATTAACTTTAAGTCCAATAACTATGAATCACCAGTGCTTGTATTTACTTAATTAAAAAGGTTGCCGTATATATATTTATGAGCCAACAGGATCTTACAAAGAATTCAAACAGAACAGGAGCAGTTTCAACTTCGTATTTAACTACTTTTAAGTTTACAAGTAAATAATCAACATTTTATTTAAAATGTTATGTTAAAAAATAAATAAAGATAATGCCATATAAATTATTACTTTGTGTTACTTTCTACAAAGTTTTTTTTTAATTTTACAGAAATCCCGTAAGAATTTGCTCTCAAAGTATCTTAGGTTTCAAGTAAACAAGGGGTCGCGGTGGATCAGAGGTAGAGTGTTCACCTCTGATGTATGGAGTCCCTGGTTCGATCCCAGCTCGCGCCAAGTGAACCATTTGGTGGACAAACACCGTGTGCGTTGGTTTCCTCGGGATTCTTCCGTTTCCTCCTACTTTCTTCATTCCACCATTTCATTCATTTCTCATCATCACCGTCTCCTTTAGTCTACCTGACATAACTGTAGGACGTAAAACTCTAAGATTTCATTTCATTTCATTTCAAGTAAACAATTTGGATCTATATATTATTTCTGTTGCTGTTTCTGTTAAATATGTTGAATATATATGTTTCTAGTGTATTACAGTATTTTAAAGCATTTTTTTGTTATCAATAAAGAAAAAATATTTTTTAAAGAAAATTGTAATGGATAATCTAATTTTGGTATTTTCCAAACCAACCTAGACAATGTTATCATAAATGAACTGATCATTCTTTGTTTATTTTTAATATAATTAGAAGGACCTTGAAACAACTAAGCACAAAAGTGTAGTATTGGTTCAAAATATATAATTAGATTATATTTTTCAATCTCCAAATAATGGAAGATGAAACATTTAAACCCTATCTGTATTTATATATACGGATAGTTAAGTAAGGTCGGTGCTTACTCGTGTTTCACTTTACTCAAAATTTTCAAAACACCAATGTACTTCAAAGTATGAATACATTTAGAATCGTGTTTTAGTTGTAACTTAATATTCGCAAATACAAGAAAATAAAATTATTTCTGGTTACTCGTGAAAAAAAAAGGAAAAACAGCTTCTTGTTTTATAGTATGTTCGTTACAAAATCAGATTTGTAATAATTTCTTAGTTTTTACGCAGTTCTTCCAGAAAACTAAAACATTGAGTATATTTTGCGGTATTGTTGAAAGTAGTGTTTAATATTTTGTAGTATTATCATGGTAACTATACAAGTTATTTTTAATTTATGATGTTTCAAATAAGACATAAAAAGTGAAATTAGACAATAACCGAACTAATATTAGCAATTGCTACATTTTAAGTCAATTTGACCACCTTATACTCGGTAAATATGATACTTTAATTGTTAAATCATAATTGTCATCAACATTGAACTATAACCACTAATTACAGTTCAATGGATGAGACATTAGCTAATTTTTATTGCAGTTTTATCGAAAAATATTATAATGTACCATTTGAGATTAAAATTGAAGTTTTCAGAACATCTATGGTTTGTTCTGTTATTTTATATTGTGTATCTAATTAACATTTTTTAAAAAATTAAATAAATGGATAGCAATATATATATTGTAAAAATTTTGTGCATATTTTAACAATAGTTGTTTAAAAATATTTTTCTTCCAAATTATACACGACCCAAGTATTACGTACCGGTATATATTCCAGGAAATAGAAATTTCTTGTGAAAGTTTTCCAGAAGCACGTCCCATGTCAATCACAATCTTTTTCTTTCAGCTGTGCCGACACAAACAAAAGATTTCCTTTAGATTTTTTTAAAGAACAATATATTCACAAGCGCGCACACTCACATACATACATACATAGTGTTTCAAACACGTTTATTTGCAAATGAGCTTCGTTCAACTCCATCGTTGAGTGTTTTATGAGTACACACAAGTAGTTTGAACTTCGTTTCTTTTTCCCATGTTTCCACGTCTATGTACCCATTATCAAAACAAACAACTTCAAATAATGCTACATCCACATACTTGCTATGTCCATACATAGGCACAGAAATAGGTAATCAACACGCCTGGGTTTTAAAACTTTTAGAGGATAGATTGTGTTGGATTTTATGCGAAAATCAAAATATTAGCAGGAAAATTAAAGAAGTGCTTTAAGTACTCTTTTAGTACATGAAGCAGCTTACTATATCCTCAAAGTAAGTACATTAATATATGTTACATGTTTTGTCCTTAAGATAGATATTGTAACGAAACATCTGTTCACTTTCTGCAAAAGTTTACAGTACTTGTAAAATTACATCAGCTTTATTCTCTCCGGAAATGATGTCACCAAGGAAAAATTCGAAAACTTACCACTTATATATGTAAATTACTATTTGTGACCCAATTTAAAATGTAAACTGAAAAAAAAAACAGATATTTACTTTATGTGTCTGTCTGTATTCAGCAAACAAATTATAAATTCTGTGAATCAGAAAGTGCTTTGTCATGTCTTCATGATTTCAAAATGCAACATTCATATTTAAAACATATAAAAGTACGCCCTTGTGAATATTCAAGAAATATGTTTATACTTTGAAAAGTTAAATAATTAAAAAGATTAAGAAACGTAGATGATGATGAAGATTTGTGCATACTTCTTTATCTGAAGATAAAACCAACAAAAAGTAGTCTCATAAGAAGTAATATGGATGACAGGAAATAATTTCACAAGTTTCTTCGAAATTCTCGATTTCCAAGATCTAAAAAGTAGCTAAATGTATTACAGTATTATTTCGATTCTTTTTACGTCATTTACTTTGAAATGTTAATCTCTTTTACAAACGGAATTTTTATAGATTTCTTTTACAGATAAATCTTTTATAAAACTCGCAATAACATAAAAGGACATGATAAAATAAATTGGTTTGCAGTAAATTAGATCATTCATCTATCGTAAACAAGATTTTACTCCCTCACATCAAGAGAAATTACACATCCAATCATATGGTGTTAAACTGTATTTTTTAAACTTTCTACAGATTGTTTTTGAAGCATGCAAATTTATTAATTTTAACTAAACTTTAAACTTTAAAATCGAGAGATTTTG
This sequence comes from Thermobia domestica, assembly GCF_964235325.1. Lineage (NCBI taxonomy): Eukaryota > Metazoa > Arthropoda > Insecta > Zygentoma > Lepismatidae > Thermobia > Thermobia domestica. The sequence goes on along the minus strand of NC_137454.1, from coordinate 43,228,047 downwards.
TAATTAATCGCTTAGACTTATTTTCTAAATAGCCAAATCTTTCTAAATTACATAAAAATATAAAAATTCTTAAAAAGTATTAAATCACTGGTCAAATCCACCAAAGTTATGTTTTACAAATAACAGGGAATATTTAAACGAAAGTCTAAACACGAAGATAAGAAACACATTTTGCATCTTTGAGAGTACAATCTACATTTTTTTCTCTATATTAGAAGAAAAGAATGTAGGGCAATGTTCTGACAGAAAAAATAGAAGGACTTAATAATTTTAGAATCAAGTTTAAAAAATAATGCTTCATCTAAGTTACTCTATATCAGTGCTTATAAATACTTTTATTAAACAGATAATCACTTTGTTTTTAAAAAAAAATCCGATAGAGAATACCAAGCTTAATTACCCAATTTTCGAGCTATTTGGAGACTAAAATCAACATTTAATAAGGTTCTGCTCGTCCAAGCAACACAGTATATTTCATTTTAGTGTATAATTATGAAAATTATGAAAATTACATTTTTTCCAGCTTCAACAATACAATTAATTAATATCGTCAGGAACTCAAACATGAGTAGAATGATGTAGATATCTTTAATGATACTAAATTTAGAGAGTTCATGTGGTTCGGATTCCACGTTAATCAGTAGGTCCACGTCTCATATAGCCTCGCTGCTGAACGGGACGTAAAACTCAAAACTCAACTCACCTCAACTAAATTTAGAGAGAAGCAATAGAATATTGTATTCGAAATTTTCACTTCACGGACAACTTCGAAACTCTATTAAAACACGACACAAAAATGCTTGTATGCTGCTTTTGACCAAAGGATTTGAATAGAGCTTTCTTAATTATCCCCACAGATATATAAAGAACAGATCGGCAACAAGTGATATTCAAAATATGCTATCTTGACTGACATGGAACAATGTCTTGCTATCTATGATTCTAATAATCATGTCACCTTAACTCGATAATGGGACGCAATAAGATAATTGTTCATTGACTATTTTATCTCCAATAAAATTAAGACCTTTTCTCAGGAATACTGCTCTTATGGAAAGACAAGAGCAAAGAATGCAATTATTTTTCTATCCCATCCTTGCTTCAACCCAAATTGTAGGGAGAACAATAAAGCCGATTATATTCTTTACATATCTATGACTACTCTCTTACGAAAAAAATTCTTTACAACAATTGAGTCTCATTAATTCTCAATGCAAGCCAACCTTCGTCTTCGACTAGTGAGATCACTAAAGATCATAATTTATGGATAACCACTCAAGAATCCGTGCAAGAATAAATTAACATAGCAATTCTAAGCTTCTGTCAAATTTACACGCATTTCAGTTTCATTTTTTATCATTTCTACCTCTGTTGTCAAGCATAATAGTACAATAAGAAATTATTTTCACTCCTTTTGAGTAATTAGATTGTTTCCCTCATAATTATGCTCAAAACAGCATTTCTACTCAAAGATATAGAAATGCCTCAATACAATTAATTTTCCATTTCCAATGTTTCACTCACAACTCCACTTCAAATTTACACTCCACTCCAATTCCAAAGTCTAAGTCTGTATATATATATTTTAAATATTTAAATAAAAATTGTAACAAAACTTGTACTCCACCTAATACTTATGCACATTCAACAACATTCGTTTCTTAAACAGCTATAGCCCTCCCACAGTCAATAAGTATATATTTACTCAGAATAAGAGGTTTTGTCAGATCCTGTACCTGAGCCTGGGGACGCTGCTTTTTCACTATAATAGTCTGTGGTCCCCAGTGAAATACCAGATTGTGTGACCGTTGTTCCCAAAGTGGTTGGAGGAGATCCTGGAAGACTTACCAGTGGTAGTGCACCATAAGTGTTGAAATCTGGAGGTCTAATTATAGTTGGTAAATAACCAGTGCCTGCGTAGGGGGCGGATAGAAATCGACGATGAGGGTTGTAGCCTAGTCGTGCTGAATTAAGAGGTGATGAGGTTACTGTTGGGAATGGAGATCCCAGAGGTGAGAAAGCTGACTTCATAACATCTATGTCTTGATATCCTCTTGCAGAATCAGCCATGGCTCCAAGTTGTTCTCTGCTCAAGTCACTGACTCCTCGATCCCCACTTGATGGACATAAACCTTTGGCGCCATCACCACCATCTGATGGACAGGTCTCGCTAGTATACGCTAAGTGTTCGATAGCTTGGAGAACATCACCTTTGCAGCGCTGGAGGAGTATCTCAACTTCACTGCGTCGCTTATTTGGAAACACCCGCATTAAAATATCGATTGGAGATCTGGTACCAATTCTTGGAACAGGAGAGTGTCCTCTTGGGTGATGTTGACTATGGTGCCTGTAAGTAATACCAGGAGGTTTCTTCGGTAACGATAGATTTTCAGGAGCGCAGTTTGATTCTACTTGTTGGATTGAAGAGGGATCATAAGGTATTGAAGCCTCTTCATCCGGATGCTGACCTGTCTCCGCTCCTCGACCATCGGCTGGCGAAGATGCACTATCTTCTCCATCTTCACCATCTGGACCAACATCTGCATCTTCACCTTCATGCTGATGTTGCTGAAGAAGGTAGGCTGTCTGAGGAGCTACCATATCAGGTGAACGGCATTTAAGTGCAACTGACGTAGAGCCTATCTTTCCTTCTGCTTCGTCTGGTGATAGGAGAGGAGAATTTGACCTACTTCTCTTCTCTTCAGAAGCTCCACCTGATGTTGTCAGTGGAATAGCCTCGCCTACACCGCCTCCCACTTCATCATCTTCTTCCTCCTCTGTCAATGTCCGAGGTCGTTTTCCATCTGAAATCACAAAAATGACAAACAAAACGTTAACACTGTTATAGCTTTCATTACTGCTTTACAAACATGAGATATTAATTAAGCGAGGGCTTCTTTTAGGCTTTCTCATTTGAAATTAAATTGAATAAAAAGTTTTAATTTAACCTCCGGTGGTTGTACCTTTTTCATCTATAGAAACTAAATAATAAATACACTTGAATAATACCGAAGAAGTTGCTGGAATGAAGAAAAAATGGAAGGAAAAACGGGAAATCCCGAAGATAATCTGAGGACATGATGAACAAAAGCCGTTTGCGATAGAAATAGATACTCCTTCTATCAGAGGTAATGTGCTTGTTTCTATTTGCATTTTGGGTCTTTCCTTTGTTACTGTAGCATTTTATTTATCCAACATTTCCCTCTGAGTGACTGAGATGTCACTTCCTAGATGGCTAACTTGAAGTAATTTCTTACTCAATTTATTATACCCGAGCTTTTTAATGCCCGAGATTCTATAAGGAAATAGGGCTTTAAAAAAGCTTAGCTAGAAATATCGCCAATATTCCCTCCTTCTCTTAATGAGAGATTTCAACAACACAAGATTCCACAGAAAAATGAATTTGCGTATTCGGAAGCAGCTTTTGTGTGTTGTTGGGCAGAATAACGCAATAGGCTATTCGGTGACTGCTGTATACGCTCGTGTGATGTTCTCACATTTTAACCAAAAAAATTCAACTAAAATTTCAAAGTGTGGACATTACCTGGGTCTCTCAGAGCGTAAGTTTGAGTCCCGGTACTTTCCTTTGAAAGTGTAAAGAGCTTAATTATATTAAATACAAAATCAAGAATTCCTTCATTAGATGAATTGAGATCAAACCATTCTTCACTTAGCACATTTCAATAATCCGAATATTTAAAAAAAAAAAAAAAAAAAAAAGTGGAAAAGACAAATTTTCTTATGATGATATTGTGTTTTCTCCCTCTCTCCTATCTGTCAAAGGAAAACAGAAGACGAATAAAATAAACTGATAAAAAAAATGCTGGTAGCAAAGATACCTTCCGCCTTGTCCCCTGCCATTCACACTCAAAATTGAATACATCTCGTGTTTCCCTTGTGTCATACAGATTCTGTTATATATATATATACGGTATATAAAGAAAAACAGGAGACATGATTTATCGCTGATTCTCATCTCCATGGTGACATATACAATTTGAGCCAAACTTTGTATGTATATCCACTGCTTCTGCATATATTACAGTTACTGAGAGCCCCTTGAAACATGACGCCTATTTGTATTTGTGTCAAGGAAGAGTCTGATCCTCTTTCTCATATCTTTTTTTCTTTCTTTCTTTCTTTTAAGCGAAACTTTTCGGGGAGGGAGGAGGAAGAAGTAAACAGAACGTAAAGACATGAAAGAAACTTGTGAAATAAAATAGGATTTAAAAAATGAAAGAAAGAAAGAAAGAAAAATCTCTTATACAGAATACACTCCAAAAGATATCATTGCTCCGGTATATTTGTATACGATATCTTTCTATTATTCCAATGTTAAATGTTAAGAGTGAGAAGAAGGTATAGTGTACTATATTAAAAGAACTGGTATCCTACTTAAAAAGGGATCTGATATTTTTCTGTCTTGGTGTGAAAAGTGTTGTGTATCATTGGCATTTGAATATTAATTTATTAAATGTAATTTAATTATCTTTTAGCTGGATACTATTATCAACAATGCCAAATAAACATATGTACTTGTGTTAGGTCTATCCCAGCCCCCGCCAAGTGAACTTTGTGGTGGACAAACACCGTGCTCGTGGGTTTTCTCGGGGTTCTCCCGTTTCCTCCCACTTTCTTCATTCCACCATTTCACTCATCTCTCATCATCACCGTCTCCTTTAGCCTAACCGGCATAACCGTGGGACGTAAAACTCAAAGATTTCATTTTTTGTGTTAGGTCTTGCACTACTTATGTCAAAGTCCCATAACATCGCTTTTATAGGTGTAACAAGAGTTTAAGGAATGATCAAAAAACGGATCAAAAGATTGCGATCTTGGCCAAAAATTAGTTTTTGGATCAGGGGCCACAAAATTTTTGAACGGCCCCTAAATCGATTTTTCCTATTTTCTACGGAATAAGCTCATCATATTAGGCATATATTCCGAAGTTGGGCGTCCGCTTTCGTCGAGTTTTTTCACTGTTATCTCCTTTCCACACTTTCTGCAATTTGTTATTAGGTTCATTAATCCGTGCTCTTCACAAACTTTTAAAAGATTTTGCTCGTTATCAATGTATTCCTTCACAGATGTTAAAACTGCTAGTTCATTGCCCTTGTACATTCGCCATGTTGGTAACATAAATGCTCGTTTTTTCCCACAATGCAACTGTTCGGTTACCTTGCGCCAAGTAGTTCCTCTCCGCCCGCCATATAGTTCCATGTTTATTACCGCTTATATATAACAAATAAACAGATTTTTCGAGACTCTTATATATTATCAAGCACACAAACGATCAAATTATTCCTGTAAATTTTAGAAATTTCGCTGGAAACGGACGCTCAACTTTGGAATTTAACCCTCATATTAAGTTAAGTGATAATTTGGTTATATGTAGTTCTCCAGATATAAGGCGTCCAAGAAAATTTTTGATTGAAATATACTGGATCTTTTGATTTAAAAAAAACTATGAACAAAACGAAATTGCATGCAATTTATACGATTACAAGTGATCATTTTTAAAATATAACAATTACAATTAGTTTTTATCTAAAAGAGGATGTGTGTCACCGTTCGGAAAAAAGAATTTGACATAATCTTCTAATTAAGAATGTACTTTGTAGAATACACAGTACAGAAACAATTAAAAATTTCTTCCAACAAAACAAAACCTGTCAATTATAATTGGCAACGAATGATGTATATTTTTAGTACCGCAGAAGTTCGTTTTTCTTTCTTTTTAATGACTTAAAAAAAGGGAGTTCTCAGTTTGACCTGTAGGTTTGTAGGGTGCACCGACATTGCGCAAATTTTCCCACGCTTATCTGTTGACACAGATAAAGCCTTAATGAGCAGGCAACAAAATTGGAAATTGCGAAAAAAATCTTGTGCAACGTTGCCATCATTACCATAAGTATATCGACTAATAAAAACAGTCACCAAAATGCAAGTCGTTTTAACAAAAAAAAAAAAAAAAATACAAAGTAATGGATAACAATAGCATTTTCAGTCATCTATATTATATGTGTGCAATGGCGTCGTTAGAGAGGGTGACTGGGGAATGTGTCCCAGTCATTCATTTTCCGTATCATATCTAACTGTAAGATTAAAACTGTAAGAATATAGTTATTGAAAGCAAATAGTTTTGAAATACTGTAAGGAAAACAAACATATATAAAATAAACAATATATATAAATATTTCTAGAAGTTCTCTTGAAATATCGTGAACAGACGTTCGACCAATCAGAAATAAAGATTTGTCTATATCTTCCAGTTTTGGCCAATCAGAAACAAGCACTTGTATACATATTTCAGGTGTGTCTACCACATATCTTAATAACTATCCTTTCACCTTTCTATAAATGATACTTAGATTTGCATTTGCGTCTTAGTTGTTCTTAGGTGCTGTGAGAAACATTTGTTATATATTACCTAGGTATTATCGTATAAATTGTTACAAGAATGAGTGGTCAGTGTATTAGAGATAAATAGGGCCCCTTGGCAAGAGGAATAGCTTTATATATTTCATTTCGATGCAAAATTTCACACAATTCCTTAAATCCTGTTGTTGGCAACGTCGCGGCGGAAATTTGCGCAATTTCAGCACTTTCTGCTCCTCGTTAATAAGACATAAATTACTTAGATTATCAACGATCTAATCTTTAGAAAAATTTGCGCAATGTCGTTGCATCGGGTTTGTATGGTTGTATGTATGTATGGTTGTCATTGCACGACATTATCTCGAGACCCGTTGGTCATATTTCGATGTGGTTTTCACTAATCGAATAAGCTATTCCCAAGGAAGGTTTATATATATATATATATATATATATATATATATATATATATATATATATATATATATATATATATATATATATATATATATATATATATATATATATTAAAAAATGAAAAAGTAATAATTAATTATTTTTTATTAAAAAATGAAATACCGTATTTACTCGCGTAATTTTCGCACTTTCTTAGACGAAAAAAGTTGTTTTGAAACAAGGGTGCGTAAATTATGCGGAAAAAAAATTAGCCACATCAGTGAACATCATCTAATTTTTTCCCCAGTCAAAATAACACGAAAATACCGGTACACATTTTCTTTGTAGCAAGAATTGACAACAAACAACTAATTCTAAATTTGTAGAAAAATAACATTAAAAAATTGATTAAGAAGTCGTGTGGTTTCTTACAATACAACAATGGATTTGCTGCATTGCCAATTGTTCATTAGCTACAGTAATTGATTTCTGGAAAAATGCTGCTTCACAAAAAGTTTCCGCGTGCGTAAATTACGCGAGGAAAATAAAATATACAGAAAATGCCCTTCAAAATTGGGATGCGAAAATTATGCGAGGGCGAAAATTGCGCGCGTATTTACGGTAATACCTTCAACCTGAGAAACTTATCCTACAATATACTGCAACCATAAATTCACTATATTAAGGCGGGTTACATATAATCAAGGGGTAAGAACCATTTGTTTTTTCAGCCAGCTTGCTTAACTTTTGCTAGAATATCATCTACTTTTTCTGTGATTGGCCGCCTTCTACGAGAAGTATTTTTAAATCGAAATTTCCGGAACGAAAACTACTGTTTTACTGACTTTTATGTCTATGTTTCCTATTTGAAGTGACTAAATATCCAGAGCCTACTAAAAATAAACCTATAGGGAGTTACCATAGCCATTCGTAGAGGCTTACATCTGGTTTTAAGAGTCGGATGTTTGATTTCAGGCCATGTGAGTTCGTGAAGGACGACATTGAGAAAGAGAGAGAGAGAGAGAGAGAAGATTCAAATATGAGGACACATTCACATGCAAGCTTAGAATTGAAGGAACAAATAATCTGATAGTATCCGTATTCTGAGCAAAATTGTGACTTCTTGAAGCATAATAAGAATCATAAGTTCTCAGTAAAACCTGTGAGCTTCACACCCGCAGTTGTCGAATTAAGGTGGAGAATACTTTTCTATCTTTGAAGCGTTAGATGATTACGCAATGAGAGAAAGATCTTAACACATGACAATGGAGAATTTCTTTTAAAAAATCACAGCTTTCGGAGACGGATTTCAAACCAAGAACCTCTCTGTTATCGAGCCATGACATTAACCACTCACCCACGCAAGAGGCTCCTTATGAAACTATGTTTTTCTTGCATATCTCGAGAATGCCAACATTTTCGACGCACGAAAGTTGGAAATATTCTCTTATTGTTTCTATGTTTCCTATTTGAAATTTCTAAATAACCGCATCCCACTAACAGAGAAGTTATAGCGAGTCACGATGGCTAATTGGTAAAGTGCTTACATCTGGTTTCAAGAAATGTAGATTTGACCCCAGGCCATAAATTTGTAACGGGTGACATTGAGTAAAAGACAAGAGGGAGTGAGATTCAAGTATGGGGACAGAAAGAGAAACATATTTTAAAGGACAAAATGTATCAACATCACATACGCAATTTGGCTGATCTACGGGAAGCTATCACAGAAGAGTTTCACAGGATACCAGTACGGCTCTATTAAGCTGCTTATAACAACGTTGTACTTTGTCTCCAGGCATGTTTCGATTTGGAAGGTGCATTCATTGCTGGACCATGCTATGGAGAACAGATATTAGAATAAGAATATGAGAGTAATGTGTTTATATCCAATTTTATGTTCGAGTTATATTCCTAATTTCTTTATCTCAGTCTTTGAAACATTATGTACCATATATGAAACATTATCGGTCACCCTGTATAATAAAAATGTGACATAAAAACTATGAAAGGCGAATTTTCTTTTGTTATATAGAAAGTTTATTAGTTAAATTTCTTCATTGTTTGTAAGTTAATATTGTGGTAGAAAGCATGGTGTAAAACCATTAAACAAAGAAATTAACCATTCTGTACTATTCATCAAAACATTGCTTTCTTTCAATGTTTTACAGTTATATATTTTTTTTATGATTAAATGCCTGAAAAATCTATTTACAACAATAGCGTTTGATCTCTAATTGCTCCTATAGCTAAAGGCTTGTTACCCCCCCCCCTTCACCGCTTACTCTGGCACGAACGTCATTCATGCAATGTGACCGTAACTCTCTATGAATCAATGGCGCAGCGGGAGGAACCAGTGTTAATACTTCCATGGTAGCATCGTTTGATATGTTTGAAGTTATTTGCATTATTACCACTTCCTCTCCAGCTACGGAAGGAAAAAAAAATAAACGGTACTGTTACGTGGTGATAACAACGCCGATATGCAGGCCCGTATCCACGGGGGGGCAAGAGGGGGCCGCCCCCCTAAATTTTGGCTCGCCCCCATAAAATTTCACGGTAGGCTTGCAAATAAACTATAATATGGTGAAGAAGTATAACATGATTGGGTCGGGGCCCCCTAACTTCTACCGGCCCTTCCCCTAAATTTTTGGGCTGGCTACGGGCCTGCCAATATGGTTATTTTAGCCCGTTCTGGGATATTGCAAAAAAATTAGTTTACATTTCATTACAAGCGGTATATTCGTAACTGTTTGGAATGTGTATGTCACTGCTAGGAGCTTGTCTGTCACTGTTAGAAGAAGACCAATCTGATAGTTTGATCTTATAAATACATAAACATTTTGTTCTAGTAGATCTAGCAATTATTATTGACAACGAAATTTTTAACACCATAAAAGCTCATAGTTTTGTCAATTTTCTCACAAACTATACATTAGAGTTTTACTCTTAAGCTTGTCATTTTAAGTTTAATTAAGCTTGAAACAGTTGATTATACTTAGTAGCGCTTTAACTGGCTTATTTTCTACATTTTTCTTTTTCTTTTTCCTCTTTCATCGTCTTTAAGTGATTCAATAAAACTCATAAAAGTACAGGAAAGTTTAGCGAAGAGTGTTGAAGAGCCTGCCTTCCTAAAAATAATACAAAATTTACATTTTTCTTGTGCTTGTTTATTCATAAGTGAAAGAAGATAATGAAATGCAACTTAATACAATCATAGATAACGTTATTCTACAACACCAAATATGAAATTGAAGAATTTTCAGTGTTGCCAACCATAGAAATTACAGTGTTGACAGAATAACAATTTCCCCAAAATCTAATTTAAGGCAGCGACTACAGTAACGAACTCAACTGCATTTGATTACGTGTCATGTTGTTTTGGTATCCTGTGAACTACTTTTTAAATAATAATTGCATTTAGTTTGTAATAAACAATATAGTTTTAACATACAATTATTAAAATTAAATAATAATATTATTTTACAAAGTAGTTCACAGGATACCAAAACAACATAATATGTAATTAAATGCAGTTGAGTTCGTTCCTCTAGCCGCTGCCTTAACTCAGATTTTAGGGGAGTTGTTATTGTGGTAACAGTGTAATTTCTATGGATGGCGACACTGCAAATTCTTCAGGTTCATGTTTCTTGTTCTAGAGTAATATTATCTATGATTATAGTAAGTTGCATTTCATTTATCTCATTTCACTTTTGAAAAAACAAGCAAGAGAAAAATGATAAATTTTGTATTATTTTTAGTAAGGCAGGCTCTTAAGTAGCACAATGTATCCATTTTTCTTTTCTTTTTTTCTCCTAAGAATGACATGCTAGTTCTAACACTGACTTACATAGTCATAACAGCCACATATATGCTCCGAACAGTGACGTAGTCTGTCCTCCCAACAGTAACACATATGCTCCCTTCAGAGATGTATCTATATGTTTCTAACAGTGACACATGCACTTAAGTGACATACTCCTAACTGTGAAGTGTATGTTTATAACAATGACGTACATGCTCCAAAATTTTACTTATGTGCTTCTAACAGTGATGTATATGCTCCTAACAGTGGCGTATATGCTCCTAACAGTGACGTATATGCTCTTAACAGTGACTATATGATCCTAACAGTGACGTATATGCTACTTAGAGTGACGTATAGACCCTATGCTCTTAACAGTAACTACATGATCCTAACAGTGACGTATATGCTTCTAACAGTCACATACATGCACTTAACAGTGGCATATGTTCTCCTGACAGTGACATATATGCTTCTAATTGTGACGTATATGCTGCTAACCGTAACGTATATGCTCCAGTCTGACCTATGCGCACATAACAGTGATTATGCACCTCATAGTGACGCATATGCACCCAACAGTAACGTATACGCTTGTAACTGTGATCTATATGGTCCTAACAGTGGTATATATGCTTCTAACAGTGACATACATGCACTTAACAGTGACAATGACATATATACTTCTATCTACGATGTATATGCTCCAAACTCAGATATATGTGCGCATAATAGTGATAAATATGCACCTAACAGTGACGTATATTCTCCAAGTTGTGGCGCTTATGCTCTTAAATGTCACGTACATGCTCCTAACAGTGACGTATATGCTCTTAAGAGTGATGTATGTGCTTCCAACAGTGACATACCTGCACTTAACAGTGATTATGTGCTCTTGATACAGACATATATGCTTTTAACTGTGACGTATATGCTCCTAGATATGACATATATGCTCCTAAGAGTGATATATTTTCTCCTAACTGTGGTGTACATGCTCATATCTGTGATAGAAATACTTATAATTTCCTATTTTCTTGATGGAAAGAAAAATTCTTAGTTTCATAACAATTTAAGCTTCATATTTTTCCTCACAGGAAAAGCAGCAGAAGCAAGTTGTGTTAAGAGGGTACTGTGTTAGAGGAGGAGGCAACAAGGAGCAAATAATTCTCTTTATTGTTTTCCAAACATCAGAAGTATTTTTTAAAAAATCTTGTTTTTGAATGTCATTAGCGTAAGTGGTAATAACGAAAGAACTTGCAGCTAAGGGACGGCATCGCATCTCGAAGCTACGGTACGCAAAGGACATATTTGAGAATTGTTGTTAAAATGAAGAGCACGAGAAGAAAAAAAAACTGCTATCTCAATTCTTCTTTCCATCTCTCTTTCTTTCCCTCGTTTATCGTTCCTTCTCTTCTTTCCCTCCCTTTGTTTCTCTGGCTATTCGTTCCCAGCAGCGGTAGCTATATAGACACATTCAGCTACCATCATCAACACGCAGAGAGAGGGAAAAAAACATTCGTCGCTCTTATTGCAAAATTCCTAGAGTATCATTCATAAGAATGATGACAGTTAGCTGGGGTGGAAGGGGAGGTCAAATGGCTATGGAATAACTGTATCTGGAACTAGTCATCACGTGCCCAACATTCCGTTTGTCGTCAGTGAATGTGGCTTATTAGAGAGCTTTAATGAAGAAACTTGGAGCTCGTCTTTTTACAACTCTCGCCTATATCATTTATTATTCGCCATTTATACGCTCAGCCAACAGCTGATAAATACGCTCTTCTGTTCCACTTTTACAGTGGTGTATGTCAACTCCCTTCCATCACGTTGCCATCCGCCACTTCGATATTTTGGATAGTCATCATAACATCGGTGTTAAAAAAAAAAAAGTTATCTACTCGTTTATTATCTTTTATGTTTTTTTTTTCCTGTTTAAATTTCAAGAACTCGACACATATTAAGAGTATTGTATTAGTATGAATATCAACAGGAAAATGTTTCTCTAGACAATGAAAGTAATATCACTCCTGGCACACACAGATATACACATGAAACAAATACTGATGTATATTGCCTTAGATTGGCCACTCGAGGGCCCTCAGACAAATCTTGAAAAGTCAACTATAAAACAAAAGAAAAGAACATCTATATCTATAATTATATCTATCTACCTAACCTACCTATCTATCTGTTCATACGCACTCATTCACTGACATAAAATAATGAGTACCTCCGGTTGACGTGGAAAGTTAAAATTTGGCATGATTGTATCTTTTCGCGACTAACCCACAGAAAAATTGCTAAAAGTCTCTATTTTTAATTTTTAGGGAGTCTAAAGGAGGATGAAGAAATTTCCCATGTTATTTAAATAAGTCTCTTTTTTTTCTGGATCTATAATCTCGTATTTTAGGTACTTGGAATAAAAACTTGAATTTGGCGTGCCCAAACAAAAATCTTTTCAAGCTTCTATCTGGGAGGAAGCTTGGTGCCTGTCCAAATGAAAACTCATGTTGAACTTGACTTCGGCAATATAATACGAACCTGGGCAGACACAAATATCACTTACGTTCTACTTGGTAGTATACAAAAGACATGACCAAGCAAAAGCCAGCATTAAAAGAGAACTATACCTATAGCAAGATACCCTAAGGGTGGTGTGGAAATACTACAAAGTTTAAAAAAAAAGAATCAAACTTTGTCTTGGTAGTATGCAAGAGGCCTGGTCGAACAAAAATCCTGGATTTTTTCTGAAAACTAGAAATAACAAATAAATTGTAACCTCTGTGAATGAAAATCCAACATCATCATCGTCATACAATAAGTCGATACACTGTGAATGACAAAACAAAGATTACCGTGTGACTGAGTAAGTAGAGTATGAAGAAGCAAAGACTAATACATATGAAATCCGAGGCCGTAGGTCAAGCAAACGCAGAGGTCTGGGACAAAGCCCCAGATGGCCAAAGGTAGTATATATATAACTGAACAATTTCTGAAGATCAGTAATTAAAACATTTATTCAAAATTGTAATATGCCAAGTACATTAGTTCTTGAAATAATCAGGACCAAATTTTGCGTCGTCTTAGATACATAGATGCTCAGAGCTGTATCAATATTAGAGATCCCCTTAAGAGGCCTAATGGCTGCGAAATTAAACTACCGCCAATTAAACTAATTAAATTAAACTTTTACAGTAATTATGTGATATCTTTAAATATATAAAAGATAATCGAAATGTGAAACAAAAGCGTGCTAGACAACATTATTTTGCATGAGGTACCGTTATCACGAGTCACCCAGTACCTTTTCGTTTGCAGCCATTTAGAAACGTGAAAATAAATGCCAATTTTTCTAAATCGCTCAAAATCGAAAGCAGATAAGTGAGTCGTGATAACCGTACCTCATGTAAAATAATATTGTGTAGGGCGCTCTTGTTCCACATTTCGATTATCTTTTATCTATTTGAAGATATCACATAATTATTGTAAAATTAGTGATATTTTAATTTCGTTGTGATGTGGCCTCTTAAGGATCAATTGTTCGATCTTTTTTATTTTATTAACTAACATATAACGGTGTCAATTGTTGTACCTCATTAGGGTATATTATTTTTTCATAATAGTGAAATAAACATTACACTCTATGCCTATCACGAATTTAACAGAACGACGTTAAACAGTAGGTCTTACGTTCTATAGGCTATGGTTACACTGATTGGGTATTTTCAGCATCGCAAAGTAAGCTTGGTCTAAGGTTTAGTTGATTGGCTCTTCTGGAGATATTGCATATACTTAATTTAAATTTAACATTAGTTTTATCTGCTGTTGATGATGTGATCTTTGGAACAAGAAAATGAAATCAGTCTAAGATTTAAGTGATTGTCTGATGATGATCTTATCTTCGGAACTGTTAGCTAATTTTATTTTGAGATCTAGCTGATACATAATATACCAAATTACCATTTATTTACTTTTTGGAAAGAAAAGTAACTTGGGTTTAACTGATTACATCATGTAGTCATGAAGTTACTTCATAACTTCAGGTGCAAATTTGATCTAAGATTTGGCTGATTCGGCTATCTAATATTGATGTTACTTTTGCAGTTTTGACCTGATTGTGAGGTTTAAGTGATATTTTTTCATTTAATGGTGATCCGCAACGTAAACATAAAGTTGGTCTGTGTTGAACTATTAGCATTTATGTTATGTACTCGTGATCTCATATTTGAAGCCCGAAGAAGAAATCAATCAGAAACTTAACTGATTAATTTTGTCTGAAGGTAGTTTTCTTTGAGTACAAATTAATTTGTCTGATAATAATTATTTAGAGCTTTATTAGAAAGTTGGTTAATCTGGCTTTCGGAACGTTCAGCTTGTTCGGAGGTGGTCTGTTTATCAAATTAAGAATTTAGTTAAAAGCTGTAAGTTGGTTCTGAGGCCTAACTAACCAGTTTATCTTTAAAGAAAAAAATTGGAATGTTATATTACTTTCATCTAAGTGTTAGTTGAAGTTGTAGTGCCCAATTCATCTGTGTGTCTCATATATATAGATAGATAGATAGATAGATAGATAGATAGATAGATATAGATATAGATATAGATAGATAGATAGATAGAGAGAGAGAGAGAGAGAGAGAGAGAGAGAGAGAGAAAAGATAATACAGTATGCTAACATACAAGTCATTCCATTGAAATACCGTTGCACGGTGTCTATCGGTTACGAATGTCACGAAATCAGAAAATGATCATGAAAGTCAAGAAAAAGTCACGAAATTTAATTTTTGGGTTACCATTTTTTTCTCATCTGTACTAATATAAGTACAGACTGAAATGTTTTATTCTATAAGACATCAAAATTCACCACCAAAAAGGTCTATGGGCGGGTTTAGTCGCTACCAAATCGCTAGCAAAGCACGCTTCTTTTGTATCCATGAAAATTCGGCCTAATTCGCACCCAAATTCCCTCTTGAGAATGTTAAGAAATTTTATGGTTTGGTACAGAAAAGGTCACGAAAAAGTCACGAAATTTCATTTTGGAATTTTAGTAGACACCCTGCGTTGAAATGCGCCGTCATTTAAATCAGCGAACGAGTACATGATTGTATATTTTTTTTCCTTTATTTAGTCATCATGCAATGTTAAAATTGTGTTCTCTTTTCTCAATTCAAATGAAAATAAAATCAATTTATATACGTGAGACAAAGAATAAAATGCAATTTTTACCATCATCTCTGCTATCTTTTGTCGTTGCAATGAATGTGATGTTTTCGCTTTGTAAAATTGGATGTGGTTGGAGCTCCGTTGTTTATATAGAGAGAAATATATTGCATTGTCCTGCTATTGTTGTGTTAGTAGCAGTGTGTGTCTGTCTTTTAGATTAGGCTGCTTGCTGCTTGGAATAAAAGGGCATTTTTTTTTGTCGTCCCCCACCCACCCAAATGGTTCATGGCAATGTTGCAGGGAGAAGGGGAGGGGGATGGGATTTCGAAGTGTAAATCAGAAAGTGTCACGAGCACTGAAGTGCTAACTGGTCTGGCCAACTATTTGACTGTCAGAAACTTTTAATGAGCGCATAATTAATCAGCAGTTTATCATGCGCCGTGAAAATTGGAACAAAAGGCTAGCTTAGTCCCTTTTAACGGTGTGATTTTCCACAAGGAAAATGGTTTCTCGTGAAACAGTTAGCGTTTTATTATTTCATTTTCCAAGCGCTAGATGTCGCCACCACCACCACTGTCAGGAGATTCTTCTGGAGTATGAGGAGAAAACTGCAAGCAAGAAACGTTAAGGGAAATTGAGGGAGGGAGAAAATGAGAGACAGAAAAGATTTAAATTTTCTATACACACTGCCGAAGTCAATTGTGCTACTAAATTTATGAACCATGGTATTTGCTTCGCTTGCAGATTAAGGGCGGGTTTCAGGGTAGGGGCATTGGAATCGGGGGGAAAGTGGGGGAGGTATGAACAGGAAGGTAAAAATGATTTCTAATGAACGAAATGCGCGTGTCCAGAGCAGTTGCTAGCCTACCTGATATATGGTCATTAAAACTAGCTTCTCACTGTTCCAAAACCCTTATAGCAGAGAGTTACTTTAAAAACCGTCTAGCGAATTCAATTGGCAAAGTCGTTAGACTAGGGAAGAAAAGATTTCAGAATAATAGCAGTTCCCGCCTCTTTTGTTTTAACTGTCTTCATTTCCCAATCACACTTCCTTTTTTATTAATTCTCTTTAACTCAATAATTTCTCCCTTTCTGCTCCCTAATTGCAACGATAATGGTTATTCATTTGTCAAATAATGACCACATTGTCCTTGAAGCAATTAATTGATGTAGAAAAAAAGGGAAAATCGTTACTCAAAATGTTTCTTTAGTTGAAAAGTTTGAGTAATGTCTCTCTAGATGTCACGTTGCTAGAGAATTTTGTTAAATGTTAGTTCCAACACAAATTTAACTTTAGGGCTATAATCTTAAGTATCAATTTTCATAGGTTACATGACCACTGTCAAGGACAAACTTGGTATGTGTAGGTTACCAGTGTAAGGTTACCTCCATTTATTTTGGTGTGTCAGAATATCAACTTCTGTATTTATTTATTTATTTATTCACAAGGTCCGAGACGAACTGAATTTTATTTTGCAACCATTCGCTGAAGTACTTGATACGTTGTGTTGGAACATACACTTTTTCATTATTTATCGTAATCACCACAGATATTCTGCCATTATTGGCAATTCACTTGCCGCAACTGAAAAGCTTCCATGCTCCACGATTTTCAGCTAACCCCTTCGTCTTTACGTACGATTTTTTTTTATTATTTGATATCGTTCATCAATTGTAGCCTCTTTTGCCCCTTCCTCTCTTTTCTGTCACCACGTTCTTTTCTCTCTAGTACGTCCTTCTAGTACATCGAGAAAACCTGCGTACACGCTAATATATCCATCATAACTTTTCCAGGGATCGAACCAGGGAGACCACACACCAGAGGTAAGTACATGATCACGGAGCCACCGTGTTCCCTCTTCCCCTCAAAGCTTTCAACACGATAAGGAAATATTCAACGATGTAGTCATTTCTGTTGCGACAAAGTGACTATCATATGTATGTTTCTGAATGTGTAGGTGTGCTGGAAAATCCATTGTTTGTTTGTACATATTTGCACTCGCCACAGAAGATCCAGTCCTGGCATTGTGATATTTGGGAAAGAAGTGTCTCATTCGTCTCTGGTTTTCATTTAGGAAAATTACGACTAATGCATTGTGAATCTTCAATCTTTCCTCCGATCTTATACATACATATATTTTAGCAAGATCCCATCTTCCAGCAGAACAACGCGCGTCTCATACCTCTGAGGTAATCCAGTGTCCCCCTACTCGACAAATTTATTCTACTCTCGCTTTCAAGACCTTCGTTCGTAAATTCTTGGGAATACGTGTGAGGACTTTGCTACAACGTAGTTTTGTGAGTAAGAATATATCATAGTGCAGATTCTTTGCATATGATCATTAGTACACATTTTACCTTGTAGCCTCTAAGGTAAAGAGTCATCATCTTAAGTGTTCTGGCATCAGTAGCAGGTCAGTTGCCGCAAGATGGGAATTTCATGAATTTCTGTCTCCTAGTTTTGATGTAAGAATTGCCACCTTTAATTCGTCCATGTTAAAGTTGAAATAGTTTAGCAGGGATAAAACAGAATATGTATATATTTGGCAATGCAAAGAAATTGTTAATTGCTTGATAAGTTTCTGATTAAAGATATGTTCAGACTAGTAACTAGTTCTAATCTCAAATACGTGCACAACTTTAAATAAACTCTTCTAAAGATGGTATAGATTGTCACGTGTAATTATGAATAAATGGGTAGGTGTTTTAATAAGGACTAAAAATACAGGGTTATTGTAAATGATGGATCCATTTTTAAAAATTCGTAGTAATTAAAGTACAAATCCAAAATGAACAATCTTTATACCAATAGAAAGAGGAAGGTTGAAAGTTTCGGTGGGCAATGATGGTTCCCAAAGCGGTCGGTAGAGTTCGCGCGGCAGTAGGCCGCCATTCGTTTCCCTCTCAGTTATGAGTGAGATGGCTACTATGGAGCACAAGGTTTTCTGAGCTCTTGAGTTCCCAAGAAGTGAGTCACAAATTGTAGTGCAGCGGGCATTTCGTACAAAATTCGGTTATGTTAAGGAAGCTGTTCATGTCCCATCTCTACCAATAACTCTGGACGATCTGCGGAACCGTATCACAGCTGCCGTGCACTCCGTAACAGTAGATACACTTGCTCGTGTGTGGAACGAGTTCAGCTACCGCATAGATGTTTGCCATGCAGCAGACGGTGGACACATTGAACATTTATAATATATTGCAAAAAAAAACTTTGACTTTCTACTTTCCATTGGTATAAAGATTGTTCATTTTTGATTTGTACTTGAATAAATACACATCTTTAAAAATGGGTCCATCATTTATAATAACCCTGTATATAAAAGTTTTCGCCTAGATATTAATGCAACCCACAACTCTTCAATGTTTTGATGGTTGCATATTAAAGTTGAGCGAAATATACAGTATCTTTTTTATGATTGAATGGGATATAGATAACTACCGTTTAAGTTAGCGTTAGATCAAACAGGAGCGTCATTTAGGGGTCAGGGAGGCATTTGTCCCCTGAAATTTATATTTATATAGATTTTATCAATAAAATAGTAGTAAATCAGTGAAAAACGTGAAATTTTACTTATATATCAGGGGGTTTCCCCCCCCCCCCCAGCAAAATCAGAAATGACGCTCCTGGGATCAAATTTGACCGTTATAATAGTTCTAGCTGTCTATTTAAGAAAAAAATCAAAAATTTGACTCTATTCAGGAGTTATTTGTGCAGTAACGTACTACGTAAGGCACTTACATTGCAATCTTATAAATGCTACTAGCGTGATCCTAATAACTCAGTCCTCAGTCCTATCAGGCAAATGCCGGGATGGTACCTACTAAACAGGTCCTGGCCGATACCTTACCAAATTCTTTCCATTGTTGTTGTTATTGTTGTTAGATATCCAGTGTAAAATGGTCCCGGAGCTGTATCTGGTGATTGTTAAATAAATAAATAAATAATTCTCAAATTATCATGATGAGACGATGTTCAGATCAAGGATCTCGCAATTCGAAACGTAGAATGCTGATTAGACACGTTCACTGATCTTGTAATTTTGCTTTTGTTTATAAATTACAAATAGTATGTGCATCTGCGATTAGGAGTGCGTTAGGCACTATTTATAGCAACCAAACAACAGATACAATCTGATATGTAACACTTGAGTATTTTTCATACACTATACAGTGCATAAATGCATCAAATAAAAACTGCCTGGCCTTCTTACAGTTTCTCTGTTAACAACAGTCATAGTATTTAATGCTATAAAGATTCGTCTTTCTCGAAAACTGCGCAACAGAATTCATTCCATTTCGCCGAACTCTATGTAGTCCATAGATTAATGTCTGTCTAAACTTTCGACAATATTATAGATTAATCTCTCCCAACTGGTAGTCTGCGGACTCCTAGATTCCATGGAACAAATTTAGAGGGTAAATGGCATTATTTACATTTCATAATTTATCAAAGATATAAATACTCCCTTGTATGTATATAGGGTATTTGTTGTATTTTTATAATAGAAATAAAGGTTTGTAAATTATTGTTAATATTGCTACCTACTTCTCAATTATTATTACTACTACGCAGATGCCAAAATTTAAAGGTGTAGGATCAGTACCTTTCCTAAAAACTAAAAAAGGGGTTTGCAACTTTGAAGTAATTGGAGGACTACTGTTATATAGGTAAAGAAAAATTGTAGAGTTGTAAGTTAGTCATAGTTAATTTTGGGCTGTGTTTCATTAATTTTGTTTCAGTTTCATTAACAGTTTGTCATTAACAGTTTCATTAATTTTGGGCTGTGTCAGGACCATATACTGGGATATATATCTCCTTAACTATACCATATACTTGGCTATATCTCATTAATTCATACCATATACTTGGCTATATCTCATTAATTCATACCATCTACTGAGCTATATTACATTAACCATATAATTTACTGTGCTATATCTCATTAACCATACCGTCTACTGGGGAATGTCTCGTTAACCATACCATCTACTGGGTAATATCTCATTAATCTAACCATCTACTGGGCAATATCTCATTAATCTAACCATCTACTGGGCAATATCTCATTAATCTTACCATCTACTGGGCAATATCTCATTAATCATACTATATACCGGGCTATATCTCATTAATCATACTTTATAAAGTTGTCTTCCTAGCGTTAAAATGAAAAACTTGATTACTGTATATGTCAGGATGTTTCATTTTAATATGTGCCTTTGTTATAGTACAATATTTTTATTTTAAAAGTTACAAAAATTATTTTTGTCGATTTTCTCTAAAACTACGCTTACACTCGCCCGTATCATTTTGTTTAGCTCGATTAGACTTATCAAATGGCACATGCGACATGTTTAGATTTTGTTGTCAGTAAACGCTAATATAATATTGTAGAACTGAAGAAAAAAGGAAATATTTCAATTCTTAAGATTTTGAAGGAACCAATTAAATAAATATCAATTTAAAAATTTCAGTTCACTAGAATGTAGGACAAAGGTGATCAGAATAATTATAAATTCTTACTGCTCTTTTTTTTTTTTTTTTTAGTTTTGTGGAGAAGCATCTCTTGTCCATTGTAATAGGAAAGAGCGAAGAGTTTAAAATGCTCACCACGATTCTTATTAACGGCGACTGCTCTATAAACTCCTGCCAAAGAACGCTCATTAAAAAATCTTCACGAAAATAATAATCGAGACGAGAACTTTTCTCTCTTCACATCATTCTAGCTTTTCTTTCTTTCTTTCTTTTCCATCTTTAACCCTTGACAGACTTAATATCTGTGTGAAAGATTGGATTGACACTCATTCATTTGTCCATTTTTCAATGGACAAATACTGTTATAACCAGTGAGGGACAAATTTTCTCACACCTAGAATGTTGCCACTATACAAGTACACTCCCAAACAACAGTGGAGAAACAAATAAATAATAGCTGACTTCATTTAATTCGACATATCCAAGAGCTCTTTTGTGACTAAGTGGTTAGCGTACTCGCCTTTGGCGTAGGAAACCCGTGTTCAATTTCCGGCGGGAACTCATGTGGTTCGGATTCCACCTTAATCAACAGGTCCCGTCTCATATAGCCTTGCTGCTGAAAAGGACGTTAAACTCAAATTCAACTTAACTCGACATATCCAAAAATAAGCAATTTTATAAAGGTAACCAAGAAAGTTCTGCCGCTTTTTGTGGAGGTCTGTGTTCAATTGGCCCTCACACCGTAAGTCGAATGCGAATAGAGATAAGGCGAAGGTCAGTTATTGGTGTGGATATATCCAACATACTACCTGGTTGCGGCAGTTCAGTTATACCGTGAACTTGTGTAAGGACAGAGTGAACATAGGACCTCCACAGAACGTTATAAAGGCATATATGCTGTACGAGTTCAAAAACTGGAGTCAAACGCCGCTGCAGCGCGGCGAAAAGATATGTCAGGCCTTTGGTGAGGGTGTCCCGATTACGAGGGCAGTGCAGCGGTGGTTTTAACAAGTTTAAGGACGCTGACGAAACTTGGGAAGCACTACAAGTTGGGTCGATGGGTCCCAGGTGATTTGATTCCGGGCCAGAAAGTAACGCGAGCAGACAACTGAGTTTCTTTCCTGTCTCGTCCAAGAAAGGAAACATTTCTGGACATGTGGTGGAAAGTGGGTCCTGTACGAACCTCCACGGCACCGTGATCATTGGTTAAAATCCCATGAACCAGTTCCGAAACAGCCGAAACCAGCACTGTACCAGAAGAAGTTCCTCCTGTGTGTTTGGTGAAATGCTCACGGCATCGTGCATCTGGAAATGCTACCAGTTGGTCAGCGCATCAATGCAACTATGTAGTGTCATCAGTTGAGAAGTGAGCAGTTCAAGAAAAACTCAAAACTCTGTAGCCAGCACCTCTAAATCGCAAAAGGGTCCTTCTGTTGCAGGACAACGCTAAAGCCCCACGTGGCTAGGATGACCCGGGACACCATTCCTTGGACAATCACCTTAGAGAACGCCAGTGCAGTAGAGGTACAAAGTGCACTTGATAGCTATCTTCTTCGCTTCATGGCCCACCAAGTTCTACCGTGATGGAATCCATGGCCTTCCAGAACGTTGGCAGAAGGTCGTTGATGCTGATGTGATCTTCCAGATACGTCTTAGGTGATATATCGTTGTTTGAAGGTGGTGAGTGAAAAAGATACAGAACTTTGTTGGTTATCTTTATAGAAGATGTCCCATATAAATAACATGGGAAAGATTTTTTACTTCACCATAAAACCACTCTACGTTAGGAAATTTTTAATTTTGTTAAGTTACTTCGATAACGCTAATGAAAACGTACAGTCATAGGGAATTTCAAGTTTTAATTCCAAGTACCTGAAGTACAGTATGAGTTTTTAAATCCAAAAAAAGGCTCATTTAAGTAACATGGAGAATTTCTTCATTGCCCCTTTAGACCCTCTAAAAATAAAAATATTTACTTTTGGCAATTTTCCTGTTGGTTAATCCCTGAAAGCTACAATCATGCTAAAGTTCAACTTTCCACATCAACCGGAAGTACTATTTTATTTTATGTCAATTCATGTAAATTTATATATAGTTAGGAAGGATATAGATATATAGACGTCATTTGCTGTTGAAATACTGTAATTGTGTACCAAAAGGGCTTCTGTACCTTCAAGTTAAAAAGTTTTTTTTTTTTTTTTTTTTGTCTTATTATTTATAGCCTAGTATGATGTCAGTAATTAAAAAGCTTTGAATTATCCAAGAATTAGGTCTACATATTTTGTTTTCTGCAACGTCATCTGTTATTTATCGTTTAATTAAGTTAATTACTATATAAATGCTGTTTTTTTTATGAAATTGAAAAACTAAAAGATTCCAAAAGTACATTTTCCCTGAAGGAGGAACTATATATATATAGTGTTAACGGTGATAGAGAGGGAGAGAGAAAACTGAGAAAAGAAAAAAAACAGTAGGTCACATTTCATGTGGTGATTTGTGCTGGTGGTCCAACGTTTTATTTCACTTTTTTTAAAAATTTATTTATTTATTTCAACCTCCCTAATTGGCTGGATGAACACTGTTTATGTAAGTGGCATTTCTCTCTTTTCAACTTGCAATTTTATCGTCAAGTGGACTTGGTCCATTACAGAACGAGAAAAATAAAAAAGAGGGAGGGATATTATACTGGTATATATATAGACCAAGAGAGACACAAGGGGCAGAGAAAAGTTAACCTTTCAATGTAAAATGATTATTTTTTTATTTATTTTTTAAATGGACGCACTTGAGAATTCACGCAAGGAAAAACGGAAACGAAAATACAATAGTAAATAGTATTGTATTATTGTTGCTTGAAAAATGACCAACAGTAGTCACCCAGGTTATTTTTCTCTTTTTCAAAAAAAAAAAGAATGTTAAAAAAAGTACTAAACGTATGTGTAAGTGGCCAAAGTGGGTGGTGTTTTTTTTTTATTTTTTAAAAGCAATTACTAGCTGAATAGGATTTTTCAAAAACAAAAAAAAAAGTAAAATAGGAAGAAAAAATAGAAAGAGTGGGCAGTTAGTTCATTTTTTATTATTTTACTTTTACAAATAAAGTAAAAAGCTATATATATGCCTTCCTTTTTCTTCTTTTGTAAAGTAATAATAAAAAAATCTCGTTTTTCTCTCAACTTCGTAATTACTGTTGTAAAATGTTGGTTTTTCCAGATGAAGGGTTCAAATAAAACTTCTCTCTCGAAACCGTCGAAAGTGGTCACTGTATTCAAAGCACTTACACACTGACCAATCATATAAAAGCTTCATTCACTTGTTTTAATAACTTCCCCCCTCTTATTCCAATCTTTATCCACTTCTCTCTCTCTCCTTTTAAATCTCCTCCATTTTAAAACAATTTTATGTCTTTCTCTAAGTTTCTTTTTTTAAATTTTTCTTCAATGATCTGAGTAACTCAATAACATTGCCGGAATCATAGGCATTCTACAATTTAAAATGAAAGGCTTTTTATTTTTTAAAAAAATCAAAATGCATAAAAGAATGACTTGTTTGTTTAGTAATACGTAATTCTTCTCAGGATTTACTTTATATGAGATCTGGACCATTAAGTTAATGTAAAATCTAAACCGCAAGACTCTTATGAAATATGATCTATCATTAACTATATTTTTTTTACCACAATTATATTTCGTTAACGAAATTAACTTATTTTTTTCTCTCAGTAATTACAGTTACATCTATCGTTTTTATTTTTTAAATAGTTTTTTTTACAGTTTCTCTGTTTTGTGTGTTCTACTTGAGAGCAAATTGTATAGTTTAGTTTAACCCTCTCACTACCAATTGGAAGGGGTACTTTGTGCTCATCACATTTTTTTTTTTAATTACTATTCTAACCATTTCTTCAAAATCCTAAAAGAAAATTTTATTGCTCAACTTCTTTAGCTAAAGTGTATACATTACGGTGATGCAAATTGAAAGTTACTGTGTCTTATAAATTTGCTATTTTAAGCTGGTAGGTACAAAGTACCCCCTCCCTCTCCGTTCGTAAGAGATGTGACTGACATTTAGAAGTGTCACTCCTAGATGGCAGTACAATAAAAAAAAGCCGTTAGTCATACCGTGTACTGTTCACTTCAATTGCTGTAGAATTTTGTGAGAATTTCTAATTTGTTTCTTTTGCGAGATATATTTAGTCTTAACTGGTGGGTACAAAATGATCCCCCCCCCCTCAATGGTAGTCTGCGTTAAAAAATAAAATACGTAGGTAGTGCGAGGATTAACACAACTGGACAGGGATACTAAACGTTCACAACAGGGTCAGAAAATAGAAACAATATTTCCCCCTTGTCATTAGAAAATTATCTTTGGTACACTGAAATACATAATGTATAAAAACACAAAGCCGAAACCAACAATATTAGAATTTAATACTAAGCGGAGTTTCCCAACCTTTTTTTCATATCACGATCCTCTTTTTATCACAACCTCTGGAGCGTGGGTTCGATCCCCGGCCAATCCGTAAGTTTTCTCGAGGTACTCTTGTTTCCTTCGACATTCTCATTCCACCAATTCTTCCATAATCATTCATTTGTCTTAATCATCCGTTTCCCTTAGTCTAAAGTTCGTAATCATAGGACATTTCATTTTCCCCTTTTATTACATCCTTTTGCCAGCGACCCCCACACGTGTAAAAATAATATTTTATGTTTTTTCTGCTACTAGATCCTAATTATATTGATCACTTTCACCTTTCTTTGTGACTCTCCTAGGTGTCTTACCAGAGATGTACATAAGGCAGCTTTTTTGAGATTGAAATATTTTCCCATAAAAGCCGGCTTTTTGAGGAAGGGAACGGAAATTTTAACTTTTTTTGCTATATTAATGATTTGCCATTTTGTCATAAATACCGCCTTCGTTTTCCTGTAGTGGATTGCTCAGTTTTTTAAAGTGCCTTTACAATATTCATTACTTATGAGTCCTATATTCAATCCCTAGATGACAGAAACACCAGTATTACAGGACAAAATTTTGATAGAATAACAAACTTTTAAAGTCATGTTCCCACAAATGTGTAATTTTGACTTGTAACAGTCTTTCACCGTGTGTATGATATCTATGCATCTACTATCTCTTTCTTTCCCTTTCAACAGATCATCATCATCATAGGTATTCTGCTTTTATTGGCAGGTCACTTGCTGCAGCTGAGAAGCTTCCATGCTCCACGGTCCTCCGTTAACCTTTTCGTCTTCGCATATGATCTTTCTGCTTTTATATCATCCATTAATTGCAGTTTCCTTCGACACCTCCCTCTCTTTCCCGCCACCATACCATCTACAACGTCCCTCATGATACAATCTCTTCTTAGACAATGTCCCAACCAGTTTCTTTTCCTCTTCCTAATAATATCTAAAAGTGTTCTTTTCTCACTCACCATTTCTAACACTCTCTCATTCGTTTTCCGCTCGACTCAACTAATTCTTTCCATTCTTCTCCACACCCACATTTCGAAGGCTTCCAGTCGATTTTCATCACCTTCACGTAATGTCCATGTTTCCGCCCCATACAGTACAACACTCCACACGAAGCATTTTATGAATCTTTTTCTCAACTCTTTATTCAAGGTCCCACAAAACAGACTTTTCTTTCTTTTAAAGGCTTCTTTCGCCATTATTATCCTTGCTTTTATTTCACGTTCGCACTTCATGTTATTACTAAGAATACTACCCAGATATCGAACACTATTCACTTGTTCTATTTTCTCCCCTCCTACTTTTATATTTGACACAGACCCCTTCGTTTCAATCACCATGGCTTTTGTATTTCTAACATTTATTTTCATCCCATATTCTTCAAAGCCTTTTCACATTTTTTCTAACATTTTATTGATTTTCTTTTCAGATTTTGCACGAAGCGCCATATCGTCTGCAAATCTTATGCATCTAATCATTCTACCTCCTACCGAAATGCCATCATCATCATGTAGGCTCTGTTTCACTATCTCTTCTAGATAGACATTATATAATGTTGGTGAGAGGCAGCATCATTGTCGAACTCCCCTTCCAATTGCACTCTCTTCCGTCAGTTCTTCCCCTATCCTAACACTTATAAAAAATTAGAATAGTACTACTGTATAGGGGGTCAAAACTTAGGACTCGAATTCCTGATGGATATTCTTCGACAGGAAGTAAACAGAAGATTATGTGTACCAGAGGGATAAAAATATTAAAATTTCTTTTGAATAAACACGATTATTTCTTTCTTGGTGATAAAAAAAAAGTAAGCACTTTATTCTGTAAGTATTTTTAAATGATTCTTTTGTATAAACCGCTTAATGAATTCTTTCGAACCTATCTAATTATTCTGGGGGAAAAAATGGAACGCTATTAACTACGACCACACACACACACAATTCCAAATACTGGTAAAATTCATGAAAATAAATAATTGAAAGAAAAAGTCTTAAAAACATGTACGAGTTATCATAAAATTTAATCTTTTAACAAATTTTTACAAGCATTGATGTAAATAATAATTATCAAAAGTGTAAATAATGCTTTTAGTTTCTTCTTTAGAAGTTTCATTTAAACTTTTTTTTTTTTTTTTTACAATTACGGATATTTGTTTATAAAGAATCGCTTTTCACTTCAATCTCTAACCTTGTTAATCGTCTGAAAAGATTTTACTTTTTTAAAAAATGTTTAGAAAACAACCAAATAGAGGCACAGAATACAAAAATACAGATTCTTTTCGTTTCACTATTTTTTTTTTTTTTTTTTAATCTTTCATTATATTTCACTGGAATTATACAGAAATACTTGAAATTTCAAGAGTTTTATGTCCGTAAAATCAGTTTCTTTTTCTCTACAAGCGTTTATCTTTTCTGATTGTGCTTCAATTTTTTTTTTTTTTATCTTCTTTCTTTCTTTCATCCTCATCGCTAATGGTCGGAATCAATTTGAGACGTTTTTGCCCTTTTTAACCAACTTGTTATACGTTTCTTTCAACCCTGTTTTCTCTCTTTCTCTTCATCCCTCTCATGTTTCTTTACAACTATCCTCGGATATTCTTACCCATCTTTTTCTTTCTCTCTCTCTATATATATATATCTTTTGCTCTGTGTATATCTATACAAGAGACAGATTTCAAAAGGCTTTGGTCAAGAGATGCTTCAAGTTGCTATCTATTTCTGTTCCTTCCAAATAACGATAGAAAAATCTTGTTTCAACTTCTCTTCTTCTTCTTCTTTATTTTCTTTTTTGTTTTTATACAGTGAAACCTGTGTTTGACGAAATTCAATGATCCGTGACTTTATTTCCGTTCCGGGCAGGAATTGGTTGTCGAAAATATAAAATGAATTTAAATCTTTGGGTTTTACGTCTCACAATTATGCCGTGTGGGCTAAAGAAGACGGTGATGAGAAATGAATGAAATGGTGGAAAAGTGGAAATGGAAGAAAGTTGAAAAAAACTTGAGAATCTACACAAAACTCACGCACATGATGTTTGTCTACCACAAAGCCCACATGGCTCAAGCTGTGATCGAACCTACGCACCAGAGGTGAACGCTTTACCACTGAGCCACCGCGGCCCTTGCCAAAATTGAATCTGCACAAATTCGAAGAAGTAGCGGACCGAAAAATGTATAAATTAAGAAAAATCTATGATGTTTGCACTGAGCAAATAATACTTGGATTTCTATAATCTGTCTAGGATAGTTAATCTGCCTGGTCAAGTTATTGTCGGGTTTTACTATTACTAAGAGCTAGCAGTACAATTTCTCTTTCAATTATATCGCGATTCTTTATTTATTATGATCTATAATTTGATATCGAAATTCCAATTATTGCGCTCTAAATTCGAATTCGCATGGCCGCGAAATGTAGGCCACTATATATAAAACCAAAATTACATTTACTTCAAGCTTACTCACTCTGCATGTAAGCTTTCGTCTTGCCGACGGCATGAGTTCACAAAGTACCTTTGCCTCAAGTGGATAGTTTTTCTTCCCATGTATTCCATATAATCTATATCTATATCTATCTATATCTATATCTATATTTATATCTATATCTATATCTATATCTATATCTATATTTATATCTATATCTATATTTATATCTATATCTATATCTATATCTATATCTATATCTATATCTATCTATATACAAAGATTAAAGAATAGTCTTTTTAAAAGAATAAACGTTCATTTTTCAATTAACGAGTGTAACACATTTAATCTATTTCATCTTGTATATAAAATTTGATAATTAGATTTGAAAAATCCTTGGTAGTGATTGCACATTTTACACGTCTTATTTAGCTCCATGCATTATCGCGGAATCCATTATTCAGGTATTTACGTGATAACAATTAATAATCGAGGTATTTCCGTGCATTAAGAAAACATGGGTTAATCTCCGAAATCGAAGTCTGGCTATATTACAGTACTGCCACATATACAAATGATGAGTACAACAAACTTAATTCAATAGGAGATTTCGTTTAACATCGATTTTATCTGCTCTAACGTGTAGCACATGTAGTGATGGACTATAACTCGGAAGCCACAGGTTTTTATACGAAAATATTTCAGATAGATACTGAGCAAATTAAGATCTTCCTTCGTACCAAGTTTGGCCAAGATTCGGTACTACGATCACGAAAGATATATATGGGACTGATCTGATTCTTTTGCTTTCTTTGTTTTGAAAAGTCCGGGTGATGACATCAAAAGAAACAGAGAAATAAATAGAGAAAAAGAATGAAATTTTTAGAAATTGTAAGTTAAAAATTACAGTCAAGTAAACGGTAGATGCGTGTTTATCTAGTGAAAGTCTTGTTCTTGAAATTGTGGTCGTGGAACATTACTGGTTTCCGCCAAGCTTTGGGCTGGTCGCATTTTCGCCGATCCCAAGCGTTTCAGTATTCGTGCTTTTACCCTGCTTTTTTTTTTTCGCTCGCTACACTAGTGAGCTAATTTAAGTTGGTCATTTAAAATTTACAGAAAAATTTGGGCAAGTCTTTAATTTGCCCATTCCATGTTGAGAACAGAACCCAACCAACCCCTTCGGGGCTTCTAACCTGTTCCTCCTCATCATCATCATCTTTCTCCTCCTCCTCCTCCAACTACTACTCGGTAAATAACTCTTTTGAGTATTATTTTCAATTGTATTTTGGGGGCCGCGGTGGCTCAGTGGTAGAGCGTTCACCTCTGGTGCTTGGGGTTCCGGGTTCGATCCCACCCCCCGCCAAGTGAACTTTGTGGTAGACAAACACCGTGCTCGTGGGTTTTCTCGGGGTTCTCCCGTTTCCTCCCACTTACTTCATTCTACCATTTCACTCATCTCTCATCATCACCATCTCCTTTAGCCTAACCGGCATAACCATGGGACGTAAAACTCAAAGATTTCATTTCATTTTTCAATTGTATTTTAACGAAAAAAGTGTTATGAAAATTTAAAAAAATAGAAAAAACTTTCCTTTGACAAGGTTTGAACCCACGCCAAAATTGATGTTCTTTACTAGAAAACCAATTTTTTCCGTTCACTAGCACGCTCGGTTACGAGGTCCGACAGCATCTGGTGTTTTCTTTCTGCTATATTAATGTCATGACTTGATATCCTATGTGTATCGAATAATAAGATCACAGAATACCTGAAACGGTTGGGATCCGCGAATATGCGGGCTGGTCTACAGGTTGTCCACACACTAGCGACATCTTTTGACATTAGATAGGAACCAGTGGAAACTAGCGACAACTATTAACCTGTCTGCGAACTATTAGGAGCGTGTCTTAGACGTCTTCCTTTTATAGAGTAATTGCGTAATGTTTAAGCGTTTAGAAAAGAAAAAGTCCAATAATGAAACACGTACTAATGGATAAAACTTGATTAGACTGAACGAAATTATATGCGTGACTGTAAAAGCTGATGTGTAGTTTTCGACGAAATGGAACAAAGTAAAAATTTTGTAAACTAATAATTATTGTACGACAAACATTATACTTACTGTTATGAAGCTGATACTGAAATATAGTCTCATAAAGTTCTTCATTATGATGCTAGTAAGGTGACAGTGCATAGTATGGTTAATAATGAGATAAAACCTAAAAATTATGGTTAACTCTTAAATTTTAACTTCTGTTTAACTAAACCAATGCCCAAATCAGGGGTGTGCCCACGGCGGCGCACCGGATCCGAAGCTAACCAAACTTACTATCTCAACATATATTTCTTCACTTTCTCATTAAAACTATACTTGTTTAACAGGGAAATGATTAATGTAAAATTAAAATTTGATCTTATACTCCATCCGCACTCTCTTTCTCATAAAAAATAATCTAATCCTATATTATATATAGGTGCAGAATAATACCCGTTTAATACTACATAAACGTAGTGGCTTGTATAAAGATAACCAAAAAAGTCGCTTTTTCACCCACTACTTTCGAACATCGATATGTCACCTAAGACGTACCTGAAGATCAAAAATAGTTCCTATCAGCACCGACGACCTTCTGCCAACGTTCTGGAAGGACATGGATTCCATCACGGTAGAACTTGGCGGGCCGTTAAGCGAAGAAGGTATAAAGTGCATTTTGGAACTCTACTAGGGATTTGAACTGGCGTCCTCTAAGGTGATTGTCCAAGGAATGGAACAGGTAAAAATCGGACGGTGCAATATCCGGGGAGTATGGCGGTTGCAATAGTATTTCCTATTCAATGCGTAGAATGGTGTTCTGAGTCATCCTAACCACGTGGGGCTTATCGTTGTTCTGTAACAGGAGGACCCTTTTGCGATTCAGAATTGCTGGCTTCAGAGTTCTGAGTTTTTCTTGAACACAGCTCAACTACTGACAGTACACAGTTGCATTGATGTTCTGATCAGCTGATAGCAGTTCCCAATGCACGATGCCGCGAGTAGTTCACCTTCTTCTGGTGCAGTGCTGGTTTCGGCTGTTTTGGAACTGATTCATGGGATGCTAACTAATGACGACGGCGCCGTGGAACTTCGTACAGGACCCAAACTTACTTCTCATCACATATCAACACCCTGTCCAGAAATGGCTCCTTCCTCAGAAGAGACAGGAAAGAAATACAGATGTCTGCTCTCGTTGCCTTCTGACCCGGAGCCAAATCATGTGGGACCCATCAACCTAACTTGTAGTGCTTCCCAAGTTGATGGATGTGCAGCCGAATGGTTTCTCCACTCACATTGAATTGTAGTTTCAGTTCCTCACGTGTCTGGCCACTAAACCACCGCTGCCCTGCCCGCGTAATTGGGACACCTTCACCAAAGACCTGGCGTATCTTCTGCCTGCTGCAGCGATGTTTGACCCCAGTTTGAACTTGTACAACATACACGCTCTTATAACACTCTGTGGAGGTCTTATGTTCTCTCTGACCTTACGCAAGTTCACAGTGTAACTGAACTGTCACAACCATGTAGAATGTTGGATATATCCACATCAACAACTGACCTTCGCCTTATCTTCATTCGTATTCAACTCACTGTGTGAGGACCTATGGAATACAGACTTTCACAAATAGCGACAGAATTCCTTGTCTATCTTCATAGTATTAGACCCCCCTAAAGCTTGGGCCTCTCCCAACAAAAATTTCTGGGTGTGTGCCTGATCTGAACCTAAAAGAAGGAGTCGTCATTGAACTTTTGTAAAAGAAGGTTGTCCACCTAAGGAAATCCGTATTCACTTGAAAACTTTTTATGGAGACGGTATAATGAACATTAGCAATGTGCGGAGTTGCGTGAAGAAGCTTAGAAACGGAGAAACAGAAACGGAGATAAACGGAGAAGTGGCCGCCGACATCAGTCACAGATGAAAATCGAGAACGTACTGATGAATTGTTCGAGGAGACAATCACATTACAGTTCAGAGTGTTGTTGATGCATTGAACGTCTTGTAAGGCTCTATAAAGGACAGTTCAGGCTACGGTCTGTAATACATACCTTATGGCAGGGCGCAAAATTTCCGGTCGCCAGGCCGCCATTGGCGACTATAAATTTAGAGCTGGCGACCAGTGTTCACTAAGAATGGTTTCTGCCTAAACTCACAGTGCTACTAGTTTTTGTTTCGCACGAAAATAATTCTCACTGAGTGAGAGAAAACACGGAATGTGTAATTTGGCCGTGAAGTGGGGGAGAATCTCTCATAAGTCGTACGTGAGAGATACCGGCGACCATCATTTTAGGATTGGCGAGTGAAACTGACTTTGAAATTTTGCGCCCTGCCTTATGGTGTTATATATTCATTAATACATTTTTTTATGCCACAGGAGGCATTACTTTTTTTTTATTCGCTCTCGTATAATCTTTGTAAGAATACATTGTACTAGGAATTATGTTCTTTACTTCTAAATGTTTTATTTACTTCAACTTTATCGTTTTAATTATTAGGCCTATTGTTTAATTTTTGTTTCCATTCCCTCAAACAAACTAACTCTATGGCCTATGGAACCCGGAGGTTCAATGTCGCGTTCACAAAAGCTCTCCACTGACTTCTATCCTTAGCTAACTGCATCCAGTTTCTACTTTGTATTCCAATCTCTGAGAGATCCATCTTGATATTGTCCTCCCATCTGCGCCTAGGTCTTCCTAATGGTCGTTTTTCGATTGGTCTTCCAGTCAAGACTTTGAAAGCGTTTCTACTTTCTTCCATTCTAGCTACATAACCCGCCCACCTAAGCCTCCTAGACTTGACGACCCTAACAATGATGGGTAAACCATATAAATTATGTAGTTCCTTGTTATGAAGTTTCCGCCATTCCCCATTCTGGTTCCTCTTAGGTCCGAATATTCGTCTCAGGATCTTGTTCTCAAATACTTTCAGTCTATGTTCTTCCCTCAGAGTAAGTGACCATGTTTCGCAGCCATACAGAACAACAGACATGATTATCGTTTTGTATATTTTTAAGTTTCAAATTCCTCGACAGAATTCGCGACGACAAGAGATTTTGAACCGAATAGTAACACGAATTCCCTACTTTTAGTCGACACTTACTTTCTCCGTGAATATGATTTTCCTCTGTTAATATTGATCCTAGATAGTTTCCATTCCCTTACAGTTATGAAATCGTGAAATCAACATCTATACGCAAAAGTACTCTTCTTTTGTATGCAATCCTGGATGTAAAGTGTGTATAATACTTGTATGCAATTCTGGATGTAAAGTGTGTATAATACTTGTATGCAATCCTGGATGTAAAGTGTGTATAATACTTGTATGCAATCCTGGATGTAAAGTGTGTATAATACTTGTATGCAATCCTGGATGTAAAGTGTGTATAATACTTGTATGCAATCCTGGATGTAAAGTGTGTATAATACTATTACAAGTAGTTATCAATTCATAATAGCAATCACAACGAGAAAAAAAAAAGACATCAGTATTTTTCACATTAACATACTTTGTACTTTGTACTTTGATATTTCATAATTCTTGCACTTATTGAAAAATCGAGAAAGGAGGGGAGAAAGAGGACAAAGGAGGAATTAGAGATGTAATTCCTGTGGCATCTCGACGCACACGCATCGACCTCTGCATCAGAGAAGAGGAGGGTAGGAATATGTCAGCAATAGAATGGACAGAAATCGCTCCAATAGTAATAACAGCTGAAAGACTTGGTCATCGACATCTATACTCTTATTTCGGTTGCTTCTTTCTCTCCAGACCTCACTGGGCTTTATACGTTTCTTTGAAAGAAGAGAATGTAGTGGGCTATAAGAGGAATTCAAGAAAGAATTCATGATACCAAGATGTCCCTCACAATGGTTAAGTTCGGCAGCGTTCT
Organism: Thermobia domestica; assembly: GCF_964235325.1. Taxonomy (NCBI): domain Eukaryota; kingdom Metazoa; phylum Arthropoda; class Insecta; order Zygentoma; family Lepismatidae; genus Thermobia; species Thermobia domestica. The sequence goes on along the minus strand of NC_137454.1, from coordinate 43,193,028 downwards.
CTCTCTGTTTCTCTCTCAAACACTTTCTCTCAAAGCTCTCTTTCTTTCTTTCTTTCTTTCTTTTTCCCGTTTTCTCTTTGGCAGAAAATTTATGAGTAAATAGTAGCAGTATCCCGTGTACACCACGACAAGAAGTTTGGTTTTGCATGGCGTTGAATTTTCGCAATTACTATTGAAACCGGAAGTGGTACTATATTTCTACCACTTCCGCTTTTAGAGGTGAGAGGGAATATATTCTTGAGACATTGAATTGATTGCCGAAAACCGCTTCTCGCAACTTATTATTGTTTTTTTTACTCTATGCCAATCAATGTTAAAACCGGAAATGGTTGATTTATGCTATTTCCGGTTTGAATTGGCTGTTAAAAGAGATTATGATACTTAAGCCTAAAACACTAAATCGATTTTAAAAATCACAACTTGCTATGTCTTATCGTTTCTGTTCTAAGTAGTTCAATACTGAAGCCGCAAGTTTCAATGGATTTTTACCACTTCCGGTTTAGTAGAGAGTTTTAAAAATGAAAATGAAATTTGTTCTTGGATACTTAATCGATCACAGGAAACTACTTCCGATGCCTATTACCGTTTTTGCTCTATAGTAAATCAACGTTAAAACCAGAAATGGTTAATTTGTACTACTTCCGGTGAACGAATTACCTTAATCAACCATTTCGATTTCAAATTTTTGATCCTCTATAATCTGGCGTAAATTGGTGGTGATTCCTAAGACATTTCTTGAGATTGCCTCCCGGACGTTAAAATGTAACACATTTGAGTTTTTGGCCCAAGGTTCGAATCCAATGATTGCACAGAAGTTTCGATGCGGATGCAGCATCCTGAGACAATACCCAGTTGCTTAAACACGGGAGGTCAGTCGTAAAGGAAGTGAGTGAGTACGATCCGTAAAGAGTGAGCGCAATCGCGAGATCCATTGAAGATAGGAAACCAGACCTATTAGCGAGCTCGAGGCCAATGAGGAAAATGAATGCAATATCAAACTAGCGTGAGTCATATTCAGGATAATGAGCCAGAGCTGTTAGCGGGCGCGAGACTAAACTGCCGTGAGCCTCATTGAAATCATTGTAAGGCTTGTCTCCCTGTTTAGATACTTGTCCTGGTCATTAAACGCCGGTGGCCCACGACGGAGCTATACCAAGGCATTACAAGCTCTTAGCGAGCTTGAAACTAATGTGGGAAATGAACACAAGATCAAACTAGCGTGAGTCCTATTGAGGATAGTGAGCTAAAGCTCTTACTAAGCGTGAGACCAATAAAGGAAACCAGCGTGAGATCAAACTAGTGTGATACTCATTGAGGATAGTGAGATAAAGCTCTTACGGAGCGTCAGACCAATGAGGGAAACCAGCGTGAGATCAAACTAGCGTGATACTCATTGAGGATAGTGAGCAAGAGCTCTTAGCGAGTGAGAGAACAATAGGGAAATGAACAGAGATCAAACTAGCGTGAGTCCTATTGAGGATAGTGAGCTAAAGCTCTTACTAAGCGTGAGACCAACAAAGGAAACCAGCGTGAGATCAAACTAGCGTGATACCCATTGAGAATAGTGAGCTAAACCTCTTACGGAGCGTCAGACCAATGAGGGAAACCAGCGTGAGATCAAACTAGCGTGATACTCATTGAGAATAGTGAGCAAGAGCTCTTAGCGAGTGAGAGAACAATAGGGAAATGAACAGAGATCAAACTAGCGTGAGTCCTATTGAGGATAGTGAGCTAAAGCTCTTACTAAGCGTGAGACCAACAAAGGAAACCAGCGTGAGATCAAACTAGTGTGATACTCATTGAGGATAGTGAGATAAAGCTCTTACTAAGAGTAAGACCAATAAAGGAAACTAGCGTGAGATCAAACTAGTGTGATACCCATTGAGAATAGTGAGCTAAAGCTCTTACGGAGCGTGAGACCAATGAGGGAAACCAGCGTGAGATCAAACTAGCGTGATACTCATTGAGGATAGTGAGCAAGAGCTCTTAGCGAGTGAGAGAACAATAGGGAAATGAACAGAGATCAAACTAGCGTGAGTCCTATTGAGGATAGTGAGCTAAAGCTCTTACTAAGCGTGAGACCAACAAAGGAAACCAGCGTGAGATCAAACTAGTGTGATACTCATTGAGGATAGTGAGATAAAGCTCTTACTAAGAGTAAGACCAATAAAGGAAACTAGCGTGAGATCAAACTAGTGTGATACCCATTGAGAATAGTGAGCTAAAGCTCTTACGGAGCGTCAGACCAATGAGGGAAACCAGCGTGAGATCAAACTAGCGTGATACTCATTGAGGATAGTGAGCAAGAGCTCTTAGCGAGTGAGAGAACAATAGGGAAATGAACAGAGATCAAACTAGCGTGAGTCCTATTGAGGATAGTGAGCTAAAGCTCTTACTAAGCGTGAGACCAACAAAGGAAACCAGCGTGAGATCAAACTAGTGTGATACTCATTCAGGATAGTGAGATAAAGCTCTTACTAAGAGTAAGACCAATAAAGGAAACTAGCGTGAGATCAAACTAGTGTGATACCCATTGAGAATAGTGAGCTAAAGCTCTTACGGAGCGTGAGACCAATGAGGGAAACCAGCGTGAGATCAAACTAGCGTGATACTCATTGAGGATAGTGAGCAAGAGCTCTTAGCGAGTGAGAGAACAATAGGGAAATGAACAGAGATCAAACTAGCGTGAGTCCTATTGAGGATAGTGAGCTAAAGCTCTTACTAAGCGTGAGACCAACAAAGGAAACCAGCGTGAGATGAAACTAGTGTGATACTCATTGAGGATAGTGAGATAAAGCTCTTACTAAGAGTAAGACCAATAAAGGAAACTAGCGTGAGATCAAACTAGTGTGATACCCATTGAGAATAGTGAGCTAAAGCTCTTACGGAGCGTCAGACCAATGAGGGAAACCAGCGTGAGATCAAACTAGCGTGATACTCATTGAGGATAGTGAGCAAGAGCTCTTAGCGAGTGAGAGAACAATAGGGAAATGAACAGAGATCAAACTAGCGTGAGTCCTATTGAGGATAGTGAGCTAAAGCTCTTACTAAGCGTGAGACCAACAAAGGAAACCAGCGTGAGATGAAACTAGTGTGATACTCATTGAGGATAGTGAGATAAAGCTCTTACTAAGAGTAAGACCAATAAAGGAAACTAGCGTGAGATCAAACTAGTGTGATACCCATTGAGAATAGTGAGCTAAAGCTCTTACGGAGCGTCAGACCAATGAGGGAAACCAGCGTGAGATCAAACTAGCGTGATACTCATTGAGGATAGTGAGCAAGAGCTCTTAGCTAGTGAGAGAACAATAGGGAAATGAACAGAGATCAAACTAGCGTGAGTCCTATTGAGGATAGTGAGCTAAAGCTCTTACTAAGCGTGAGACCAACAAAGGAAACCAGCGTGAGATGAAATTAGTGTGATACTCATTGAGGATAGTGAGATAAAGCTCTTACTAAGAGTAAGACCAATAAAGGAAACTAGCGTGAGATCAAACTAGTGTGATACCCATTGAGAATAGTGAGCTAAAGCTCTTACGGAGCGTCAGACCAATGAGGGAAACCAGCGTGAGATCAAACTAGCGTGATACTCATTGAGGATAGTGAGCAAGAGCTCTTAGCGAGTGAGAGAACAATAGGGAAATGAACAGAGATCAAACTAGCGTGAGTCCTATTGAGGATAGTGAGCTAAAGCTCTTACTAAGCGTGAGACCAACAAAGGAAACCAGCGTGAGATGAAACTAGTGTGATACTCATTGAGGATAGTGAGATAAAGCTCTTACTAAGAGTAAGACCAATAAAGGAAACTAGCGTGAGATCAAACTAGTGTGATACCCATTGAGAATAGTGAGCTAAAGCTCTTACGGAGCGTCAGACCAATGAGGGAAACCAGCGTGAGATCAAACTAGCGTGATACTCATTGAGGATAGTGAGCAAGAGCTCTTAGCGAGTGAGAGAACAATAGGGAAATGAACAGAGATCAAACTAGCGTGAGTCCTATTGAGGATAGTGAGCTAAAGCTCTTACTAAGCGTGAGACCAACAAAGGAAACCAGCGTGAGATGAAACTAGTGTGATACTCATTGAGGATAGTGAGATAAAGCTCTTACTAAGAGTAAGACCAATAAAGGAAACTAGCGTGAGATCAAACTAGTGTGATACCCATTGAGAATAGTGAGCTAAAGCTCTTACGGAGCGTCAGACCAATGAGGGAAACCAGCGTGAGATCAAACTAGCGTGATACTCATTGAGGATAGTGAGCAAGAGCTCTTAGCGAGTGAGAGAACAATAGGGAAATGAACAGAGATCAAACTAGCGTGAGTCCTATTGAGGATAGTGAGCTAAAGCTCTTACTAAGCGTGAGACCAACAAAGGAAACCAGCGTGAGATGAAACTAGTGTGATACTCATTGAGGATAGTGAGATAAAGCTCTTACTAAGAGTAAGACCAATAAAGGAAACTAGCGTGAGATCAAACTAGTGTGATACCCATTGAGAATAGTGAGCTAAAGCTCTTACGGAGCGTCAGACCAATGAGGGAAACCAGCGTGAGATCAAACTAGCGTGATACTCATTGAGGATAGTGAGCAAGAGCTCTTAGCGAGTGAGAGAACAATAGGGAAATGAACAGAGATCAAACTAGCGTGAGTCCTATTGAGGATAGTGAGCTAAAGCTCTTACTAAGCGTGAGACCAACAAAGGAAACCAGCGTGAGATGAAACTAGTGTGATACTCATTGAGGATAGTGAGATAAAGCTCTTACTAAGAGTAAGACCAATAAAGGAAACTAGCGTGAGATCAAACTAGTGTGATACCCATTGAGAATAGTGAGCTAAAGCTCTTACGGAGCGTCAGACCAATGAGGGAAACCAGCGTGAGATCAAACTAGCGTGATACTCATTGAGGATAGTGAGCAAGAGCTCTTAGCGAGTGAGAGAACAATAGGGAAATGAACAGAGATCAAACTAGCGTGAGTCCTATTGAGGATAGTGAGCTAAAGCTCTTACTAAGCGTGAGACCAACAAAGGAAACCAGCGTGAGATGAAACTAGTGTGATACTCATTGAGGATAGTGAGATAAAGCTCTTACTAAGAGTAAGACCAATAAAGGAAACTAGCGTGAGATCAAACTAGTGTGATACCCATTGAGAATAGTGAGCTAAAGCTCTTACGGAGCGTCAGACCAATGAGGGAAACCAGCGTGAGATCAAACTAGCGTGATACTCATTGAGGATAGTGAGCAAGAGCTCTTAGCGAGTGAGAGAACAATAGGGAAATGAACAGAGATCAAACTAGCGTGAGTCCTATTGAGGATAGTGAGCTAAAGCTCTTACTAAGCGTGAGACCAACAAAGGAAACCAGCGTGAGATGAAACTAGTGTGATACTCATTGAGGATAGTGAGATAAAGCTCTTACTAAGAGTAAGACCAATAAAGGAAACTAGCGTGAGATCAAACTAGTGTGATACCCATTGAGAATAGTGAGCTAAAGCTCTTACGGAGCGTCAGACCAATGAGGGAAACCAGCGTGAGATCAAACTAGCGTGATACTCATTGAGGATAGTGAGCAAGAGCTCTTAGCGAGTGAGAGAACAATAGGGAAATGAACAGAGATCAAACTAGCGTGAGTCCTATTGAGGATAGTGAGCTAAAGCTCTTACTAAGCGTGAGACCAACAAAGGAAACCAGCGTGAGATGAAATTAGTGTGATACTCATTGAGGATAGTGAGATAAAGCTCTTACTAAGAGTAAGACCAATAAAGGAAACTAGCGTGAGATCAAACTAGTGTGATACCCATTGAGAATAGTGAGCTAAAGCTCTTACGGAGCGTCAGACCAATGAGGGAAACCAGCGTGAGATCAAACTAGCGTGATACTCATTGAGGATAGTGAGCAAGAGCTCTTAGCGAGTGAGAGAACAATAGGGAAATGAACAGAGATCAAACTAGCGTGAGTCCTATTGAGGATAGTGAGCTAAAGCTCTTACTAAGCGTGAGACCAACAAAGGAAACCAGCGTGAGATCAAACTAGTGTGATACTCATTGAGGATAGTGAGATAAAGCTCTTACTAAGAGTAAGACCAATAAAGGAAACTAGCGTGAGATCAAACTAGTGTGATACCCATTGAGAATAGTGAGCTAAAGCTCTTACGGAGCGTCAGACCAATGAGGGAAACCAGCGTGAGATCAAACTAGCGTGATACTCATTGAGGATAGTGAGCAAGAGCTCTTAGCGAGTGAGAGAACAATAGGGAAATGAACAGAGATCAAACTAGCGTGAGTCCTATTGAGGATAGTGAGCTAAAGCTCTTACTAAGCGTGAGACCAACAAAGGAACCCAGCGTGAGATCAAACTAGTGTGATACTCATTGAGGATAGTGAGATAAAGCTCTTACTAAGAGTAAGACCAATAAAGGAAACTAGCGTGAGATCAAACTAGTGTGATACCCATTGAGAATAGTGAGCTAAAGCTCTTACGGAGCGTCAGACCAATGAGGGAAACCAGCGTGAGATCAAACTAGCGTGATACTCATTGAGGATAGTGAGCAAGAGCTCTTAGCGAGCGAGAGAACAATAGGGAAATGAACGGAGATCAAACTAGCGTGATACTCATTGAGGATACTGAGCCAGAGCTCTTAACGAGCCCGAGACCAATGAGGTAAATGAGTGCATGATCAAAATAGCGGGACCTCATTGAGGATATGAGACAGAGTTCCTAGCGAACGCAAGATAAATGAGGATTGTGAGCAGGAGACCAAACTAGCATGAACCTCGTTGAGAATAGTGAGCTAGATCTCTTACCAAGCGTGAGACCAATGAGGGAAACCAGCGTGAGATCAAGCCTTATTGAGACTAGTAAATGCGAATTCCTTTAAGGATTAATCCTCAGTGATTTAAGATCCATGAAAATCAGTGTTGCCTCTTAAACATCGGAATTTTCTAACACGACATTATTTATAAACACCAAACGTCTTCTCAGTGTCACACTAATTCCTAATAATAAACAATCACTCTAGTAGATGTCGTTATCTGTGCTTTCAATTGCCTGCCTGATAGCAATAGATGTCACTAATGTGCAGGCAATTTGTCAATTTAAAACTGACTATTAAACTGCAACTTCGAAACTGTATTATTTCAAATGATTGATTTCAGAATAGGACAATGACCCATGACATTTCTCTGACATGCTCCGTCCGTGACCATTCACACTTATCATACAGTGCCTTGCCATGCCGGTATTGCTTTCTAAACCCTTTCTCCTGGTTGTAGGCAACTTCGCGTCGCTTCGCGTGCTCCGAAGAAAGCTGAAGGATTGCATTCGACGAGCCACGACTGGGCTAGCTTCTCTTCGCGTGTCGGGGCATGGTACGAGAACGGCACAGGCACGGCACATGATATATGAATTAAAAAAGACAAACTAATGAATTTTCGATGCGAAAGTCTGAAAAGTAACTTTGTGAACCACGGCACGGACGGGGCAGAGCACGTCATGTGTGAAATAAAAGAAGACAAACCAACGAATTTTCAATGCGAAAGTCTGTAAAGTAACTATGAACCACGGCACGGACGAGGCACGCACGTCATGTGTGAATTAAAAGAAGACAAACTAAAAAATTTTCAATACAAATGTCTGAAAAGTAACTTTGTGAAGCATGGCACGGAGGGGGCACGCACGTCATGTGTGAATTAAAAGAAGACAAACCAACGAATTTTCAATGCCAAAGTCTAAAAAGTAACTTTGTGAACCAAGGTACGGACAGGGCACGGCACGTCATTTGTAAATTAAAAGAAGACAAACCAATGAATTTCGAATGCCAAAGTCTGAAAAGTAACTTTGTGAACCAAGGTACGGACGGGGCACGGCAAGCTATGAATGAATTAACCATTATTGTTACTTTACAATCTTCTGATGTTTATTCCTATAATTGGCTAATCCTATATTCTATATTCCTAAGGATAAAAGTTAATATCAGATGAAATGAAAGAAGAAATATTGATTGTATGATACGATGACCTTTTTCATCAAGATTGGGAGGAGGGGGAGACATTTTGACAATACAAATACTAAATTAGGTTTTCGCTCTATTATATTTCCACGCAAGAAGGTACTAGTTGAACTGGAAACCCGTTGCTTAGTAAGACAACATTCCATTGTAATTCATCGCTGTTATTGAAGTATATAGCTTACCTGAGTAGATAATTTATAACAATGAAAAACAATTAAGTTTCAGAGATCACGGTGTTGCTATGGAGAACAAGTCGAATAAAATACATATACAGATAATGCTGACGGAATTAAAAATTGCAACAACCCAAGAGGATTTAAATAACATTTCTCTTACAGTGAAGTTCTTGTTTATTTTTTCATCTCTTTCTGACAAAAAAAAATCATCCTGTAGTTTCACGTAGAAACTTTTGTTCCGCAAAAGAGGTATTGTTGTATTATTTCATCTTCTTTTGCACTCCGACCCCACTTCGAATCCTTCGCATTTTTTTTTTTAAACATCTTCATAACGCTGGATTAGGGTTAATTGTGATGTGAGAATGAATTCGTTGAAGTGAAGAGAATTTTATCATTCTACGGACCTCCCCTCTATCCTGTGCAGAGACCCCGGTCTTTGTTCTTGGACTTTGGATCTGCTACGTTACTAGTCTCTGCGTGGTGAGAGAGAGCTGTTATTGTATGAAACACAATAATACAGATGAGTCAGTCACACTGTCTCTCGCTTCCTCTAATTTCCTCAATGAATTATATATATATATATATATATATATATATATATATATATATATATATATATATATATATATAAAAGAGAGAGAGAAACTCATATTGTTAGCATTACCATTATTATTATTATTCCTACTGTTATAGCAGTAAAATATGTTCCAAGGAGGATTTTCTGTTAGCGATAAGAGGTTTGTATAGAAATGAGTGTTACTAAGAAGATTAGTTAGGCAAAGCTCTCTCTCTCTCTTTTTTTTTTTTTTTTTTTTAAGTTTAACAATAACTTTGTATACAAAATAAACATAAAATGTAATCTTCAGTTTTAAATTTTCATGGATATTTATATATACAAAGCCTGGTACACTAAAGGAAATAGATTATAAGGTGGAGTAAAATGATCTTGAAATAAATGGAGAAACGAGAAAGCAAAGGGGAAAGGGAATGACCGTTGGTGATCGGTTTTAGCCCATTCCCGCTGGTCTAGTGGCTAGCATATGCACCTACAGTGTATGAGTACGAAGTCCAGGGTTCGATTTCCGGTGGAAGAGCCTTTGGAATTTTAACTCTCCTGTGTCCTCGATGTTAGAGTGTTCGTGTTGCTGTCGTTATCGGTTGCTGGAAAAACGAATAAAATAAAATGAAGTAAAGACATATTGATAATTAGGTACATAAGTTACTAAAGAACATTCAGTAAATCAGTTAACTTTTAGAAAAGTGGCTAACGCGTGCGCCTTTGGTGTTCTGGTCCCGGGTTCGATTCCCAGTGTGAGAGTCTTTGAAATTCTAACTGTCCTAGATATGCTTGTGTTTCGTGTCCGTGTCCACTTTGGTAAGGGTTAAACGAAAAACCCTGTAACGACAAAACTCGGGTACTCACCCAATCGAGCATTCCGGGTTCGATTTCCGGTAAGAGTGGAAAATTTTTCTCTTCTTCTATTCAATGTGGCACTAAAGTTCACTTACACTGAGAAAAAAATGTATGAGGCGTACGTAAAATCGTATGTTACATTTGTAAATTCTGTAGTTTTTAGACTTAACGTACAGCAAACGTATAACTGAAAACGCATGTTTTATTGTACTTTCTGTATAAGTGTTCCATCTGTATACTTTCCATATGAAAGAATATAGGCGATCAGGATCTCACATACAAATTAACGTATATAACATATAGCTGACCTAGGTAAAATACATATATGTATATAATATGAGGAAGACTGTTAGATGTCAGACATCCTACAACGTCATGATGTAACACCTAAGGGCAGTGCGTATGTAGCATACGGATAACGTATGCTCCGTACTGATTTCTGTAGTAAGCATAAGGATTCCGTATATTTGTACAATATACCGCTGTCCGGAGAACGGATTTTTCTCAGTGTAATTATTTTAACGTTAGTACCTGTGGCAACTGGAAGAGTAACGGCAGCCGAAGCAAGGTGCTTGCTACATTTCATCTACCCATGAAACGAGACGAGACAAGACGAGATGTAAGTTTGTTTCGTCTCGTAGAATTTTGTAGAACTCGTGTTTCGTCTCGATTCTTGTAAAATCTCTTCTCATTTCATCTCGAAAATTTTCACGTGTCATTTTAGTAAATTTATGTGCAAAATTTATTATGCTCTAATCTTTTTCCTTAATTTCATCCGGGAGATATCAGAATCATTTCGCGTGACGAGAACTCTACGGGGAGGAAAAAAAGTGACATAACAACATAAACCAAATTTATTGTTGGAATATATTGTATAATGACTTGTGAATCTCTCTAAACATTCATAAATAGTGAAAAAATGAAATGAAATCTTTGAGTTTTACGTCCCGCGGTTATGCTAAAGGAGACGGCGATGATGAGTAATGAGTGAAAGGGTGGAATGAAGAAAGTGGGAGAACCCCGAGAAAACCCACGCACACGGTGTTTGTCCACCACAAAGTTCACGTGGCGGGGGCTGGGATCGAACCCGGGACCCCAAGCACCAGAGGTGAACGCTCTATCACTGAGCCACCGCGGCCCCTTCATAAATAGTATTCATTATGTTCGTACGATCACTTGATCAATTTGTCGTTTTTATAGTTTTTTATTATGTAACACTACGTCAGTGGTTGAAATCTAAGACTTGGGTGAACTAGTATTGCTCACAAGATTCGAGAAATGTTTCAGCTCGTGAAGAATTTGGAAAGTGTACTTCTTATTTTCCTCCTCCGATGATTCTCCTATTTGCTGATGATCTCAAAATAAATGTATCCAAGTGTAAATCCCTTTCTTTTACGAGAAAAAGAAATCCCAATCACCTTTGACTATGCACTGAAAGAAAGAGCTCCTTCGTCGCTAAGCGGTTAGCGTACGCGCCTTTGGCGTGGGAGACCCGGGTTCGATTCCCGGCGTGAGCTCATGTGGTTCGGATTCCACGTTAATCAGTAGGTCCACGTCTCATATAGCCTCGCTGCTGAACGGGACGCTAAACTAAAATCAACTCAACTCAACTGAAAGAAACTAAGCTGTCTAAACCAAGTACTATCAAAGATGTAGGCGTTATTTTTGATCCTGAACTAATTTCAAAAAAACACATAAATATGGTAACAAACAGCTCATATAGAAATTTAATTTTAATATGTGGAATAGGGTAAGACTTCTTCAGTGAGACAACGTTTGCAACACTTTATTTTGTCTATGCAAATCAAAAGTAGAATATTGTTTTACTATATGGACTCCCAATAATAATAATAATAAAAAATACTATCAAGAAATAGAAAGCATTCAAACGAAATTCTTGAAAATGCTTACATACAGAAAAAAAATGTTATTATTCCAATTATTTTTCCTACAATGATCTAGTAAACAACTTTAATTTTCAAACTCTAGAAAAAACAAGGTGGATGTTAGACTTGTTATTCTTATACAAGTTATTAAATAATAAGATCGATTGTATGGAGTTGGTTTCGAAAATATCACTGCAGATTCTCACTTGCAAAACCAGAGTAGAGAATACAGGGACATTTTATTGTGCGAAAGCCAGGAGCAATATATTATATAAATCCCCTATGTGGAGGCTGTGTAAAGTATACAATAATATTGTAAATAAGCTTGATAAAGTGGATGTATTTAGTCTTTCAGAAAACAGGTTCAGATCATATGTGAAACAAGAAATTTTCTGTAGAAATAATTAAGAAATTTTACATGTAACATTTACTGTATGTACACAACACTGCAATTGAACATTGAGCCTCTTATTTTGTATATTAAATGAATAAATAAATAAAATAAATGTTAATTTTTGTCTCATTTTCCAGATAAGGAGAGAGATGAGAATTTTTTCATCCTGTGGGCAACCTATTCCCCGTTGGGCGTGGATTTTTTTTCTCGTTGTATTCTTATTCTTTTGCCTCTCTAAAGTTCACCTACCCTTTGTAACGTGTAACTGGGGTAACTTGTAAGAGTAAAAGCGGCCGAAAGAGGTATGATGCTCCGTTACCTCTTCTACTATGTAACAGTTACATAATGTCTACTATACCGAACTTAAAGAAAGTTTGGAAGCCACGTTTCGATTTTTGTATAACTTTAGGGAGTCAATCAGATATGTGTTACGTTGTTAGATATTCAAGGAAAGATCAAAAAAAAAAAAATGTATCCAGATTACAGGGGACCCTGTGACCTATCACCCACCTATCCTCCGCTTCCAATGGTCAGTGACCATGTGTGGAGCCTTTTCCTGCAGCACCCCTATGTAACAGATACGTCACTTTTACTGTACCAAAGTTAAGGAAATGTTGAGCAAGAGGAGGCGATATTTGTATACTTTATGCGAGCGGTCAGTTGTGTGATTCTTTGTTAGATATCCAAGCAAATGTATTCAGATTCTAGATGACTTGAATAAACTTTGGAGAGCTCGGGTCTCATCACCTACTCATCCACGCTTCGCAGAATCGACGCCCATGTGTGGAGCACTTTCCTTCACACCAGCTCTTGCACTTTCTAGGCCTATTCTAAAGGGTGACGGGACAGGGGACGAACTTTACTAATGCGAAAAGGTAGAAGAACAAGACTACAATAAACACAATGGTGTCCACCACAAGCTCACGCGGCCTTGAATCAAACCAAGGATGCTTGACACTAGAATAGATTACTATGGCTTGAAAACATCATATTTGGAGACGGCTTCCCCTCTTACATTTTGTTGTAACTCTGATAATAACAGAGCTAACCTATGTCATGGGACTTTTGAGACACCCTATATATATCTACCAAAAAGTCACCAGTCGCCCTACAACTTTCAGAATGAAGCAAATCATGATATACCTAATATCGGGTAGGGCCTCCTTTGGCCTGAATCACAGCATGTATCCTATGAGGAATGCTTTCCATCAGTTGCTGATAGGTATCAGGTGGAATGGCAGCCCACTCTTAATGCAAGGAGTTCCAAGTGCGGCAGGTGAGTTTAGACGAGTTGGTCTGGACTTTCAACTCTGCTCCAATTCATCTCACAGGTGTTCCACGGGGTTCAAATCAGGCGATTGAGTAGGCCACAGGAGTGCAAGTCATTGTTCTCATCACACCACGACATAACATTGGCAGCTTTATGACAAGGGGCATTATTATCCTGATAGTAACATGGGTCCATTCCAAAGAATTTCCACAATGTGGGAAGCATTGAATTGTCCAAAATGTCCAGATAATTTGCAGTCGTCACGTTACCAGGCAAAACAACAAGCGGGCCTAGGCCAAACCAACAAAATGCACCCCCACTCCATTACACTACCAGCACCAAATTTCACTGCTGGCACAATGCAGTCTGGTAAGAAGCGTTCCCCGGATTGTCGCCACATCCACACCCGACCAACTGACATGAAACACGTGTAGCGTGACTCGTCACTCCATAACACATCTTTTCATTGGTTTAGGGTCCAATTTCGATTAGCTTTACATCATGCCAACATCCTGGCTTTGTTCGTTGGAGTAATGTGTGGCTTGCGGACAGCTGATCTATCATGGAAACTAATTGCATGCAGTTCTATCCTGATAGTTTTCAGTGAAAGTGATGGGCCCGATGCAGTGTGAAACTCGTGCTGGATGGCAGATGCAGTTTGACGGCGATTGCTGGACACCACTCATTTCAATACTCTCCGGTCCCTAATCTATATATAATCCAAATTTCTGAGATATCTCAAGCACAGTGTAACAAATAGGCCTGTCTTTCCTAAAAATTAAAAGCTGTTACTGGTCTACTCATTAACAGATTTAAAAAAAAAAAAAATCCATCACCCTTAAGCACAGTCGAATATTTACATGGCACTGCAACGAACTGTTTTTGTGTTTTCAAATAAATACATGGTTTGTTTGTTTGTTTGTTTGTTTGTTACTGTGGAATTTTTCAAGTTTACTGTTAACAGACATCCATACTACAAGAGCTCTGAAATTTCCGTACAGAAACGTAAAACCGGCAACAACACAATATTTCCACATAATTTTCGATCTACCTTATAGTTTGACTGTAAAATTAAATTAAATTATTACAATGTATATGGTAAGACATTTAATTAAACCATTACGTCAAGTAATTGGAAAGTTGTTTAGTGCTACTTTGAGATCTATTTTAGACACCTTTTAACGGTAGAGTTAGGACCTATTGCCTTCCACAAATGTGGCAAAACTTGTAAAATGTTCTTTAGAGAATAAAAGATTAAAACCGTGTACCATTTTCAAGGTAGGGAAGTCAGGAGTAAAATATTGATTGCAGGATATTCAATAAAGAGTAAAAGGTAAATAAGAACCATTAAAAAAGCAACTTATGAAAACAATATTTTAATACAATGCACTAAAAAGGAAAGAGTAAAACACAATAAAAAGGAGAAAATAAAATGTATTGAAAAGAAGAAAATAAAATGCACTGAAAATGTGAAATTAAAGTCACTAAAAAAGTAGAAAATAAAATATATTAAAAAGAAGGAATACAATCTACTAAAAAGGAAATAATAAAATTCACTAAAAGGAGAAATTAAATTCAATTAAAAGAATAAAATGTACGGAAAGAAGACAACAAAATGCACTAAAAAGGTGATAAGAAAATTCACTAAAAAGCAGAAAATAAAATGTACTAAAAGGAAAAGAATATAATACACTAAAAAAGGAAAAATTAAATTCACTAAAAAAGAATAAAATAAAATGTACTAAAAAGATACAATAAAATGTACTAAAAAGGAGATAATAAAATTCACCATAAAAAGGAAAAATTAAATTCACTAAAGAGGGGAATATAAAATGTATTAAACAGATAACAAAATGCACTAAAATGAGACAACATTCACTAGAAGGATGCAATTAAATTCACTAAAAAGGAGAAAATGAAATGTAATAAAAAAAAGGAGAAGAAAATGCACTAAAAAGGAGAAAAGAAAATGCACTAAAAAGAAAACTATGCACTTAAAAGGATTAAATGCTTTTTATGATGGATAAAATGAAGGAATTAGATTAAGACTAAAAGCATTGGGCGCTCTTCCTAAGGTTCAGAGTTAAAGTCGTTACGGATATTAGAGAAATGGTTCGCTATAATCCATTATAATCAGTGGATGCCATGCTAGATGCGATATGCTTGTTACATGTTAGAGACCTAGGCGTACAATGTTGGATAGAAACGCCACTTAAGCATTAAACGCAATTAGGTTTTAGGTTTAGCCCCGTTTCTTCATTTTACTCTACAAAAAAAAAATATTTTCTAATGCATTTTATTATAAAAAGCATTATTGTTAAAGTTATTTTTAGGGTTATTTTATCATTCAAGTGCTCGAAGGAAAGTTGTAACTTACAAATAGACTTACAAAAAGGGAAGTTTATGCTGAAAGTTTTGAAAATGAACTTGTAAAATATTATATCATGAAAGATGAGCACTGTAAATTTGGTGTAAGACTTGTTGTGTCATATTTCAATAAACATATAAATAAATAAAAAGAAATATTCAAATTCGGAACACATGTTTTATATAATTTTTGGATAGTTTCTGCTTACATTGGCGCCCTGCTTATTTTTACCATAACCACCACTGAGCAAACTATTCACTAATCTGAAAGTTACATGCTTCGAGACAGTAAGGTTTTTTTTTTTTCATTTTTTTTGGTTGATTTGTATTTTCAGTGTTTCCTTCAGCATCGAGGCTATATAAGACATAGACCTACAATTTAAAAAGGATTCGAACCATATGAGCTTCCACTGGGAATCGAACCCAGGATTTGTGTTTTCACTTCTGTCTCTTTTTACAAGACTTTTAAAATCTCTTCCATTTAATCAAATTATAGTGGAAAATATTGATTATCGATTGTTTTTAATGATTTGTAAATGTTTAAGAGGCCTTATCACAGCGAAATTAAAATACCGCTAATTTTACAATGATTATGTAATACCTTAAAATAGGCAAAAGATAATCGAAATTTGGAAGAAGATCGCCCTAGACAATATTATTTTCCATGAGGCACTGGCGTCTCTGGACTGTAAAATTTGGGAGGACATCAAAGAAAGGATTTAAATGGTACTACCTAGCCGAACCTGTGAATTATCTTCGATTCCATTTCTTACCTTTGTGCTTACCTTCACGGACCCCCTGAGGTATATCAAGAACTCTGTTACGTATAATTGTTTCACAATCTAAATATTATATTCCAAATAAATATAATTATTATTATTTATATATTATTCTATTGTTAGTATATAAATTAAACTAAAATAAAATATTGAGTATTTTGTACTTCAAAATATTGGGGGGACGCGTCCTCCTTGTGCCTTCTCCCCCGGCCAGAGACGCTCGTGGCATAAGGTGCCGTTATCATGAGTCACCTAGTAGCTTTTCGTTTGCAGCCAGTTTTCATGGAAGAAACGCGAAAATAAACCAATTTTCAATAATGGCTGGAAATCGAAAGCAGATAAGTGAGTCATGATTACGATATCCCATGTAAAATAATATTGTCTAGGACGCCCTTGTCCCACTTTTCGATTACCTTTTATCTATTTGAAGATAACACATAATTACTGTAAAATTAGCGGAATTTTAATTTAACCGTGATAAACGTAATTGCTACAAAATCAACATTTTACCAATTTGCTTTCGAAAAGCTGTGGTAGTAATTCATTAACTTATGATGATTTGGTCTTTATTGGTTCATATAACAAAAGGGTCACAGTCACGTGACCCTAACCTCAGGAAATAATCAGCGATATGTGCTTATTTGGAATCCCCTCAAACTCCTAAACATTTCTCCCTTCTTGCAGTACCTCAAACTCCCTTCTTCCACTGCCTATAAACTAAAAAGAAATAAATCCAATGTACCCGATAAAACCTAACTACCCATTCCTGTTTCTATTTTCTCCCTCTCAACCATACACACACACACACACATGCACTACAATAGTCTACATTGAAGATCCCCTCTCCTCTTCACAACCCCATTCCAAAAATCAAATCTTCATTTGTATATATTTCCACGCATTTTAACGCTCTAGTTGTTAACATGGTCTTTTAATTCAGGATATAGAGTTGAAAATATTAACGAAGTAATTGGTGTTAATAAACAGACCAGTAGATATATATTTTTTTAAAACGATAAGTTTTCGGTTGTTTTTAATTGCTTTTCCGCTGTAGTGTATGCGAAAATTACATCACGAGGTGTTTTTTTTTCTCAGTCATAATGCGAAAAAATCAAATAGATGAAGGGGAGAGAGAGAGAGAGGGAGTATCGTAATAGAAAATTGAAAGAAGAAATATTTTTCTCTTTCTTAACGCTTTGTCATTTGGCGCCCATTAGAAAAAACGACGATTTCCGGGGTTGTGCAAGGAAAGGGCCGGGGGCTGAGACAAAAAAAAAAAAAAAAAATCAGGGGTGATGATAAAAGAAAGAAATTGATAAAAAGAAAGATTAAAAAAAACCTTCCACACGATGCAGTACCATGATCCAGTTTAGTTCAAACAGATCAACACGACGTCTGTCCGCAGTTCAATTTTCCCATTTTTATCCCTTCTCTTACCGATCACCCCGTTCCCCCGCTCCACAACCCCCTAGAAAGAGCGAAATATCCGTTCTTCTTATGTTTGGTAGCTCCCCGCGTTATTTCTTTTCGATCCACATCCAACGAAACCCCTTTAGGTTTTCGGTGGTGGAGATAGTGGTGGGCTGGCTCCCCCTTTCTATCTCGCCCCCCTTTCCCTCGTACTACAATTCTTCATTCCAAAGTCTATTCTCTCTTTTTTTTTTTTTACCCTTCTCTCTTGCGTTCCTGTTAAAAAATAAAAGATGGGAAAGGAAGAATCATCGGCAGGAGGAGGGAAGGGTTGTTTCAAGAGTGTGGGTTGGTAGGTTGAGGGGGGATAGTGAGATCGCGTTTTCGCTCTATTACAGATCATTGTTGGATGAAACCAATTTGCCCTTTTCAACGAACGAATGCTTTGGTCTGAATCTATATATTCCACCATCAAGCCACCAAACAAACCAACCTCTTCTACTTCCTTTTCTACAGCGGAGAGTGACCCGCCACTTTCTACCGGACCTTGTGTCACACACACACAGACACACAGAGACATACATATATATATATTTGTGTGTGTGTGTGTTGCCCTCTTTATCTCTCTCCTTAATCTCCGCAAGCAATTTTAAATAGAGGACGTCTGCACCATTATAGGTGTATGGTGTAGCCTTCTTGGTTTCTGTCAAGATAGTATAGGGTAAGTTAGGGTAATTCTGAAGAAAATAAAAATAAGGCTCAGAGTTGCTAACTCTTAGAAAAATATTGATTTCTTTCTAAATTGAAATGTACATACGTAAATTGGGCGTGGGAAACCCGGGTTCGATTCCCAGCAGCATTTATGTTGGTCAATCAATCAGAGCGAGATTTTTCTGGATTTTTGTCGTTATATCGAGAAAAATCCCTTTTTTTCGTTTTTGGCTAAATTTACCTAAGAAATTTCCCTAGATTAGGGAAAGTTTCCTTAAACTATGAACACAGGGGCCACGTCTTTTTACAACAAGACAATCTCAAATCTGGTTCGGGTTGTCACTGAGAATGAACCCGGGATCGCTCGCAATAGCCAGTTGGTCATGAATAAGCGCAAATAGCGAGTATAAATAATTGTAAAGTTTTCACGCAGTCTGTTTTTCAGTTAACATTTTCGTCTTATCATAGCAAAGTTATCCGCTTCTATACTGTCCAGCAATCGTGGCATTTTCCTACTCCTTCTTTTGATTTGATTTTGAGTTTTGTGTCAGTTTCAGCAGCGAAGCTACATAAGTCGTGGATGTGGGATACGAACCACATGAATTCCGGCCGGAAATCGAACCCAGGTACTCCTTCTTTTACCTTCTCCACAGAGAAAAAACAAAGTGTATGATGTACGTAAAAACATAGGTTACCTAAGTCTTGAAAATTATTTTGAGTTCAGTACAAGCATGTACAAAAGTTTTGTATGTTTCTAAATTGCCATAGATGTTAACGTTAGTTAACACACAATGAATGAAATAACTTCTTAAAAATCCACGCTAAACAATTCCTATTGCTATCTTTAATGATCTTCAATATTGCATAATCTTAACACATTCTCGTTGATTTTCTGTTCGACTCAAATAATTTTCTTCATTCTTCTCTACACCATATTTCGGAAGCCTGTAGTTTCTTTTTTTTTAATTGATTTCGTACAGGGTCTACGTTTTTCCCGCGTACAGTATAATACATCGCACGCAACACATGGTGAGTCTTTGTTGTATCTCTTTAAGCAAATATCCATCATGTTTACTATTAAGTGAAAAAATTTATCTAACAACGGGCTCATTAGTAGAGCGCGTGCTCACTTCTGGTACAAGGGGTCCCTACTTCGTTTCCAGGCTATGTGTGTCTATGGATTTTCTCAAAGATTTCCGGTTTCGTTCCACATTCTCATTCCACCGACTATTTCATACCCCTTAGCCTCCAGGGGATTATATCGGAAAACGTAAAACTATTTAATTTCTTCGAGTATTTATAATTCAAATAATTACCCGTTAAAATGAAATGGTATCGTTTACATCCATGGAAATGTCCTACAGACTAAAAGAGACGGATCATTTTTAAAAGTAAAAGAATTGGTGGAATGAGAGTGTAGGAGAAAACAGAAGAGCCTCGACAAAACTCAATGTAGCTGGGCACTGAACCAGGACCTCTCGCGCTACAAATAAGCGCTCTGGCACTTTAAAAAAAAATAGCCGCAACCGGAACACTTGTTCCCATGGTCATTTAATTCCTTTAAAAAAAACACACACACACATTCTGCGACAGGAATACGAACATGAAAACGTTCAGTACAGTTAGATAGTGCCTTGCTCTTCAGAGAAAGATTCAAACCTTCAATGAGTTTCTCCCTCAGATCTCTCGACAATACCTCACTGGCACTCACCAACTGAGCCACAGTGCCTCAATGAATCTTCGAAGTACGGTTATTGAAACAATTATTTGAAGAATTTTACTAGCAAGAGATCAAATCTTAAAATCTTCACATTTAATGAAGGCACCATCTTATCAGGAGATAGACTGATTAGGTGTATACGATTTGTGGATGATACAGTATGTCGCTTGTTGCAGAATCTGAAGAGAAAATTAATAAGGTGTTACAAAACTTGAGGAAGAGCTGTGAAGAATATGGGATGAAATAAATGTGAGAAGAACAAAAGTCATGGTGATTGGAACGAAGTTGTCGGTGTCAAATATAAAGGTAGCAGGGGAGAAAATAGAACAAGTGACTAGTTTTCCAACCTTGGTAGTATTATTAGTAATGATATGAAATGTGAACGTGAAGTAAAAGCAAGGATAGGAATGGCGAAAGAGAACGAAAAGTTTATTTTGTGGGTCCTTCAATAAAGAGTTGAGAAAAAGACTCATAAAATGCTTCGTTTGGAGTATTGTTCTGTACGGATCGGAAACATGGACATTACGCAAAAGTGATGAAAACAAATGGAAGCTTTCGAAAATGTTTGTGTGGAGCAGAGTGGAGAGAATTAGTTGGGTCGAGCGGAAAATGCATGAGAGGGTATTAGAAATGGTGGGCGAGAAAAGAACAATTTTAGACATTATTAAGAAGAGGAAGAGAAACTCATTGGAACATTGGCTAAGAAGAAACTGTATCACGAGATTAGAGGGTACACTGAGAAAAATCCGTTGTCCGGACAGCGGTATATTGTACAAATATACGGAATCCTCTTGCTTACTACAGAAGTCTGCACAGAGCACACGTTATTCATATGCTTCATACGCACTGCCTCTAGATGTTACATCATACCGTTGCAGGATGTCTGACATCTAACAGTTTTCCGTATATCACATGCATATACTTATGTTACATTCGTCAGCTATATGTTATATACGTCCATTTGTATGTGAGTTCCTGACCGCCTATATTGTTTCATACCGAAAGTACGTATAGATGGAACACTTATACGGAAAGTATTATAAAACATGCGTTTTCAGTTATACGTCTGCTGTAGGTTAAGTCCAAAAACTACAGGAATTACGCATGTAACCTACCTTTTTAAGTACGTCATCTACAATTTCTTTTCTCAGGGTATAGTGGAAGAAAAGAGAGGAAGCAGTCGTAGGAGGCTACAGTTGATGGGCAATATCAAAACAGAAAAATCGTTCGTGAAGACGAAGAGGTTAGCGGAAGACGGTGGAGCATAGAAGGTTCTTAGTTGTGGCAAGTGATCTGACAATAATAGTAGAATACCTATGATGATGATGATGATGACAGAAAGGCTACTGGTATTGGCAACCCTAATACACAGAAGTTTTGCGCCACCAAGAATACAAAGCGCGTTAAGCAAATGGAATAGGATGTATGAAAACAGCGACACTCAAAGAGAGACAAGAGACGATTTTTTTTTTTTTTAAGTATTATTTTCTCTTTTCTCACTTTATCTTCTGTTCTTTTCCTTGAGTGGGTGGGCAGGAACGAATGTTGACATCTTCTCTCTACTTTCGTTCCATAGTGACCTCAGGCGAAGAGTGAATCGCTCTCCACATTGGAATTTTCTTTCCATTCTTTATTTATTGATGTTCTTGGTCTTTCAAACGCAAAAGAAGAAAAAAATTAAAAACGAAAGATTGGTGTGAAAAGGAGTCTCCTGATAGGTTGATTTCCGCTTTTACTTTTGTCTCTCCATAGCATCGAAGTCGCTTCTATTGGCTTGACTTTGTACTCTACAGAAAAACTCATAACCTTTTACTTTGATACGACCTATATACCAATTTATTTTGGGACGGAAATTGGTATTACAAACATGTCTAATGCACTTGATACCATGTCTTTCACGCTCGTCTAGGGCCTAACGAGCACCAAAGGTGGTTCGAATTCTTTCTTGAACGCTTCTTACACACACTGAGAAAAAATCCATTATCAGGACAGCGTACTAATAAACGGAATCCTTATTTTTACTACGGAAATCAGTACGGAGTATACGTTGTCCATATGCTACATAGTACTGCCCTTTCTCCCGCTTAGATATTAGATCATCCCGTTGCAGGATGTCTGCCATCTAATAGTCTTCCTTATATTATTTTGGTCTAGGAATTAATTCGTGCGGGTGGACAAGAGATGGCGCAACGAACGGAGCGTCCCACAGTTCCGTGTATCCACACATGTGTTGCAAACCCCTGTCATCGCGTATCGTTCGTAGTGTAGGGCAGTGGATTAAAGCGTCAACAACACCAGTTTGTAGTTAAGTGAACATGGCGCAATTTGTGCCTGATAAAGTGTTTTTGCGGGGTGTCCTGCTGCATTACTTTAACATGCAGAAAAGTGCGACTGAAAGTCATCGTATTTTGGTGGAAGTGTATGGTGACCATGCTCTAGCTGAGCGAACGTGTCAGAAGTGTTTTGCACGGTTTAGAAGTGGTGATTTCGGCTTGGCAGACCAAGAGCGAGCTGGACAGCCAAAAAAATTTCAAGACGAAGAATTGACAGCATTGCTCGAGCAGGATTCGTGTCAAACGCAGGAACAACTTGCAGCAGCATTAGGCATTGATCAAACAACAGTCTCCAAACGCTTGAAAGCCATGGGAATGATTCAAAAGATGTCACATTAGGTTCCACATGAATTGAAAGACAGAGACGTTGAAAGACGAAAAACCATTTGCGAATTGCTGCTTCAACGACAGAGCAGAAAGGGGTTTCTGCATCGAATTATTACGGGTGATGAGAAGTGGATCCATTACGAGAACCCTAAACGAAAAAAGGGCTGGGTGAAATCAGGTGAACCAGGTCCATCACAACCAAAACGAGATATTCACTGTGCAAAGGTTATGCTGTGCATATGGTGGGATATGAAAGGTGTGGTGTACTATGAGCTGCTGCAACCGGGTGAAACTATGAATGGAGAACGTTATCGACGACAATTAATGCGTTTGAAGCAAGCTATGGCCAGAACACGACCAGAATGGGAGAACAGACATGATAAACTTATTGTTCAACATGATAACGCTCGCCTACATGTCGCAAAACCGGTCAAAACCTATTTAGAAAATGTCGGATGGGAAGTTTTACCCCACCCGCCGTATTCACCAGACGTTGCTCCTTCGGACTACTATTTGTTCGATTGCATGAACAACGATTTGATTGGACAGCGGTTTACTTCTTCAGAAGATATCGAAACATGGGTCTCTGACTGGATCGCTTCCAAGGATGAGGACTTCTTTCGCCACGGAATCCGTACATTGCCTGACAGATGGGCGAAAGTGGTGGCTAGCGATGGACAATATTTTTCTTAAGGTATTTATGTATTTTGTGTTTGTACTACAGCTTCAATGTGTGCGTACCAACCGCACGAAATAATTCCTAGACCAAAATACATACATATAAGTATGTTACATACGTCTATCTGTGTGTACGTTTATTCGGTACACTTATACACAGTTCTTTCGTTAATACGGAAAGTACGTTTATTCGGTACACTTATACACAGTTCTTTCGTTAATACGGAAAGTACGTTTATTCGGTACACTTATACGGAAAGCACGTATAAAATATACTTTTCCAGTTATACCTTTGCTGTAAGTTAAGTCCAAAAACTATACGATTTACACATGTAACCTACGTTTTTACGTGAGGCACATATATATTTTTTTTTCTCAGTGCATCCTCGGGACCGAAAAGAGGCGCTTAATATTAACAGACAAACAGAGAAGTACTTCACATTATACTAACTTTAGTAGCTGATTTGCTGGTACAGTCAGCGACAAAAGTTCTTAATATTTGGTAAAATTTATTTTGGAAATAACACTGATATGGTTAAAACATATAACAGTGGTATGGCTGGAACGTACAGAAAATTATATTCTTTTTAATTTACTGAAAACTGTACTCAAATTGTTCTTCCATTATGAAGTTATTTATGGAACTAATTTCGTGGAACGAAAAGAACTTCTGTCGTTGACAATACAATTACATTTTTATACGCATGAAGTTAAGTTTTCGGTAGGACCTGGGTTTTAGATTATTAGGCAGTTTAAATGTTGGGGATTAAATGACACATTCTTCTGTTACACTGTTAAAATATCTTAATTATTAGAGAAACTACCTAATTTGCTTATTTTCTTTTAGTTGTCAAGTTAGAACATGCATTACACGAACGATACGACTTTTGTGCAAATAAATCAATAACTGATTATCATTATTATTGATTGTTATTTTTATATCAATACAGTTGATATAAAAATGCTCAATGACGGTCGTTATTATTGTTAATTATTAATTTAATAACAATATGAATGATTGATAACAATCAATGATTGTCATTATTATTGATTCAGGATTAATGCGGTTGATTTGAAAATGCTCAATCATTTTGATTATTTATTAATTGTTAATATAATAATGATAGCATGGTTAATATTGAGTATTTAAAACCAATAAGTACTCAATAATTTGATAATTTTAATGCAGTTTTGGAATATTTGATTTTTATTTTAATATCAAACATTAACACTTTATTAGGGGCCGAGGTAGCTAAGTGGTAGAGCGTTCACACTTAGTGCATTGGGACTTTGGTTCGATCCCAACTCACGCCAACTGAACTTTGTGGTAGACAAACACAGTGTGCGTGTGTTTTCTCGAAGTTCTCTTGTTTCTTCCCACTTTCTTCATTCCATCATTTCATTTATTTCTTATCATCACCGTCTCCTTTATCCTACATGGAATAACCGTGGAACTTATACCTTGAGGATTTCATTTCATTTATATTTTAGACCTATTATCTTCAAATATGTTTCTTGTGTTTCTATGTTTTGTGTATTGAGTATTTCTATGATTTATTTTCTTTCTTGTGTATAGTTTTGATGTGTTATTATTATTATTATTATTATTATTATTATTATTATTATTATTATTATTATTATTATTATTATTATTATTATTATTATTATTATTATGTATTCTGCCTGTTAGCAGCTCCTGGGACCAATGATTTTTTTTTTTTTTTAATTCTGTTTGGTCCTGGAAATGTTTCTTTCACGTTTCTTAACAGGCCGGTAGTCAGCCCAAAAAATAAGGTAGGAGGAGTCCGGCTGAAGTTAGGGGGTGCCGATCCAACCATATTGTAGTTCATTTGTAAGCCTACCGTGAAAATTTTAGGGGGACAGCGAAAATTTAGGGGGGCCCGGCACTCCCTAGACCCCCCTGGATACGGGCTTGTTTCTTGATCTTCAGGTTCCTCTTTTACCTTCCAATATTTTCTTCTATTTTTGAAATCATCGATCAGTTGTGTTTCTTCTTTTTCCTATCCATCGTTTTCCTTCCATTCCGTCTATAGCGGTATGAAGAAGACAATTTCTTCGCAACATGCGTCCAGTTCAATTGGCCTTCCTGCGATATTGATTATTTACACTTTCAAAATTATTCTTATTAATTACAGTTCTATTTACTGTAGATTAACGAATTTAGTGTAAATTTAAGGCAAATTAATGAAAATGAATACATTCATTTTCGCAATATAAACTATTATTTTTTAAATGTTATTTTGTTATTTTGTCTGTCATTTTGGGTGTTTTGTTTTACCATGACTGCCCATTAGTTTGGTACTGAATTTTGTTCCGCGGTGATGAACCTTCGAGTTCGTTACACCGTAGAGTAATTTTAGTGAGTTATAATGAAAAGATTTTTTAAAAAAAAGAAAGAAAGAAGTCTCAACCTGAATAAAAATTAAAATATCGCCTTCCACAAAAAAGTGATCTGTCTTTAGAAAATAGATTTATTATTATTATTATTATTTTGTTCCTCTTACAACGTAGTTTGTATACAAGGAGAAAAGGAAAACAATGCCTTTGACTGTTCCTTTTAGGAAACAGAGGGAAAAAAAATAAAACATGATACACGAAGTAGAAAACCAAGACAAGCTTTTGAGAGAAACCTTTGAAATATCAATTGAAAGTAGATTTTAATTTTTTTTAGAAAACTAATAAGGTTTCGGACGCAGAGTTTAAATTGGTTTTTCATGTTATTAATCTTTGAATTGCTTTATTGATCTACTGCTACAAAAAGGATTCATCACCAGGAGGGCTTTTTTTTATTTTCTAAGGAAAATACCTGTAACTAAAGAATGGTTATATACATCACCATTTATTATGAAAAAATATTATATGTAACAGGATTAACAATTTAAGCATGTGGCTTTAGAACTCTGTATGGCATATTCGCAGTGATTTGAAATGGAAAATTTTCCAGAAAATTTTCTGGAAAATATTCCGATTCATAAAAACATACTCCACTTATTACTATATGTTATTTAGCCGCAAAATTTATTTGTAATAAATATTGTCTGAAAAAAGTTACATGAAGTGAAAATCAAACGATTCATCATTTCTGCAAAAATATTTTAAAAAATGTATTCCTTCCTCAAAATTCCAATTTGATCTCACAAAATTATATTTCGTTAATTTAATACGCGTAAGACGATGTTTTCTCATAGTTTTAAACTCAATAAAATTAAAGCATTTCTTCTTATTTTCTGTTACAAAAATAATCTTCATAAGGAACTGGAACTTCTATATATAGTTATTTCATTACATAGGCAGGCGTGAACTAGTGAAAAAATAGTGGAATTTTCTGTTTTTGAAATGATTGATAAATTCACAAAGGCTTCTTTTCGGTTTCTCGTTACATTTTAAACAATGAGATGGGATACTCTACGAACTTGATTTATGTTCCCTGTACTTTACACACACACACACACACATACACATACACACACACATACACATACACACGCACATACACAGAGACAGAGAGAGAGAGAGAGAGAGAGAAGCACTATGTAAATTTTTACTTACCAACTTGGAATATTGGAAAATTTTCTGATTCCCGAAAGCTAATTGGAAAATTATAATTTGTTGCTGTCTAACTTTCACTACAGGAACTGCACATTTTATAGCTCAATGTGCAGTTAAATATAGTGGAAAATTTTCCACCTAACATCACTATACATAATATTCAAAATTTTCCGGGTAATGAAAAGATTTTGCTCCTGTTTCTACATCATAATAAAAATTTTCCGATCCATGAAAATTTCTTTCACTTGTTTCTACATAGAAATAAAACTATGAAATAATTCATAGTTCATAATTCATAGAAATAATTCATAAAACGTTCTTTTACTTTTTGCTTCAAAATGATGAAGATTTTCCTGCTTATAAGAAGTTTTTTTTTCTTTTTCATTTTTCCATACACGACAGAAAATTTTTCGATTCATGAAAAACTGTTTCACTTGTTCCTACATAGTACCGGAAATTTTCTGAGCCATGAAAATTTTCAGATTCTTCAAACGATTTTCCATCTTTTAATATTTCTATACAAGTCAATCGATTTTATGGTCACAGGAACTGTTACTTGATTACTGATATTTGTTTAGAACGAAAAATTTTCCGGAAAAATATAGGGAAAAATTTTCCGGAAAATTTTCTGAAATGGATTTCCGCCTCACATCGCTACATATTCGGTCATTGATTAGGACTGAGAAAAACGGATTTTTTTAAAATAAAAACCAAAAACCGAAAATTTGCCATTTCATTTTTGTCCAAAACGATTCGGTTTTACTGAAATCGTTATCTGATAGAAATCCGAACTTTTTTTAATAGAAAACCGAAACACTTTTAAACAGAAAATCAATCCTATTATAAAAACCGAACTTGATTTTGGTAGAAAACTAAAAACCGGTTTTGATAGGAAACCGAACCGGTTTTAAAACAGTTTTTTATTTTTTAAAAAAAAGAAAATAAAACCTATTATCAGATACGAGATTATTCAACATTTAAAACGCTAATAGACCGCCCCGTTCTAATTTTTATACGTCCTTTTGAAACAAGTGTAAGTGAATTTTCACTATTCGATTCAGCATGCATTTGTGTATTTGGTATCAGCATGTTCTCATGAAAATGTCTGTAAAATTTATCCTATTTTAATAAAATCTGTCGAGTACTTTCTTTTAGGCTTAGAAAATAAGCGTATTTCTTGAGATGGGGTTGAAATATGATAAGTATGAACTTAAAATCAATCCCAGGTTTGTTCAGACTTTGTACCCATACACAAGGCTGCCGATAACGGGGAACAATTATGACAAATGTCTGGGTTCCGGATCTTCGTATGGCCTGTGAAAATAAAAAAAATAAAAAAAATATATTTTTAAGTTCCCTTCATTCAATTGTAAGATTTTTTAAAGTTTCAAATCCTCACCGAACTGCCTCTGGTAGGCCGTCATATGTCTGGCCAGCTTTGTCATTCATTTTTTAATATTTTTTTATAGAAGCTGATTAAGTTTTTAAAAGTAAAATAATGGAAAATTAATCAAAGAAACCTAAAGATTATAATCCTGCAACTATCGACATCAATTTTACAACAAATAACCATAATATTATTGTGATGATTGACGACTAGTATCGCCAATTTCGACGATAAGTTGCTACATTTGTGTTTTTGCCGCAATTGTCAGTGACAAAATAATATGTTTCGGAACTCATAAAATCTATGTGATACTTATGCATAATGTGTTAACAAAATATTTTCGACGATAATGTACGTAAAATATGATCGATTTTGGTGCAAGATGTCTTTTATTAGCTTTTTCATAGTTTTGTAATTACACCCTCTAGACAATATGTTTAGCGATAATTTTTGAAATATTCCTCCGATGTTCATGAAATATGGCGTGTGGTTTCTTCGAGGTTTCCGAATGGGGCCTATTGTTCTGTTAGACATCGGCAGTAACTTTTAAGATGAACGTTATTGGTTAATAGATGCCAACACCTCTCCCTTTTTTAAGTTGAAGAGATGAATACTATTGGAAGTTTAGTCAAAGGAAAATTAAATCAATTATCAGTGTATAATATTTTTTTTTTTTGTTTCAGAAATATAATGTTTCGTTCATTATATGTAGAACTTAATGATAGAAAATGTACGTTCTTCTTCTTCTTCTTCTTCTTCTTCTTCTTCTAAGCCATTGCCCCACTTAGCTGTGGTCGGTTTTTCGGATTGCTTTCCTCCTCCTGTTTCTACTTTGTGTCATATCCGCTGTGACACCACACTGCACTATATCTCCACTTCTTCTTTGGCCTGCCTCGGGGTAGTTTCCCACTCACTCTATATCGTCTACTGGGTGAGCTAAGCTACGTATTTCAAAGATCTCCTTCTTACATGCCCACACCATGGCCGTCAATTTTCCTGCAGTTTTTCTACCACTGGTTTCACCTTTACTGTTCTTCGGATCACTTCATTCTTAATTTTTTTTTTCCTTCCGCTTCACTCCACATATCCTCCGCAACACAACTTCTGTTTCTCTCTTCTTCGTCGTCCAACATTCTACTCCGTATAATAAGTCAGGTCTTACTACTGTTTTGTAAACTTTTCCTTTAAGAGTCTTCATCCCGGCGAAATTAAAATACCGCTAATTTTACAGTAATTATGTGATATCTTCAAATAGATAAAAGATAATCGAAATGTGGAACAAGAGCTCCCTAGACAATATTATTTTACGTAAGAAACCGTTATCACGGCTCACTTATCTGCTTTCGATTTTGAGCCATTTTGAAAATCGGCATTTATTTTCGCATTTCTAAACAGCTGAAAACGGAAAGCCACTAGGTGACTTGTGATAAAGGTACCTCACGCAAAATAATATTGTCTATGGCGCTCTTGTTCCATATTTCAATTATCTTTTATCTATTTGAAGATATCACATAATTACTGTAAAATTAGCGGTATTTTAATTTCACCGGGATGAAGACTCTTAACACTCCTGCTGCTTCTTTCCATTCCGTTTAACAGCTGCTAATTCCGATGTTTACATCTTCTTCTTTTCCTGCAGAATTGATATCAAATACTTGAATTTCTTAGTCATTACCACTTCTTTCTCGTCCAGTTGTATTTCTGTATTCTCGATTACAGTTTTCATAAAAGTACAATGTAAATATTTTGTCTTAGAACTATAATTCTAAGCCCTTTGCTCTTCAATACTCCTTTCCAGCCATCTAATTTCTCTTGCAGTACTAGCCTTGGTTTCACTCACCGACACGATCTCATCCGCAAATAGCATATTCCAAGGTGCCAACTCTTGAATATCCTTTGTAAGTTCGTTCATCACAAATGCTAAAACGTATAGACTAAGACTATATTCCTGATGAAGTCCCGTTTTTAACTGCGAACTCTTCCATTATTCTGCACGTGCTCTTCACTTCTGTCCTACATCCATTATACATATCTTGAATTACATCGATGTATGTGTTCGAAACAAACTTCTTCTTCAGTGCCCACCAAATTAGATCCCGTGGCACTCTATCATACGCTTTCTCTAGGTCGATGAAAACCATATGAAGATTCTTCTGGTATTGTCTGTGCTTTTTCAATAGTATCCTAAATGCAAGGATTGCATCCGTTGTCGATCGCCCTGGCATGAAACCAAATTGGTTCTCTGTAATTTCGGTCTCTTCTCTCAATCTTGCGTCTATCACTTTCTCTCAGAGTTTCTTTGCATGGTTCGTAAGTTTTATTCCTCTGTAGTAGCCACATTCAAACACATCTCCTTTGCTTTAGAAAGTAGAGCAATGCTTCTCCACTCATTTGGCATATTTCCCGTTTCCAATACACTATTAAAAAGTCGAGTAAACCACTGCACTCCTTCTATACTTAAACCATTCCATGCTTTGATAGAGATTATCCGGTTGTGAAATACAGTGTGACAGAATATTTTTATTTAAAAAAAAAAAAGTAGTAGGATTACTTCCTGGTTATTGATTCAATTAGCTTTTGAACAAAGTTTTTAATATTAATATCTTGAATTTCACTGATTTCTTATGAATATTGAAGCTTCATTTAAAAAACGATAATTGTGAAAAAAACGCTTTTATAAAATGCACTAAAAAGAAGAATAACAGCATTGGGTTTTGTTGCTAAAGTTCAGAACTTGTGTTCAATACTTTTATACTTAGTTATTTTGTTTTGTTCCACCAAAAACATTATTGTCTCCTATTTAGTGCAATTTATTTCCCCCTTTTAGTGCACTTTATTTTATCCTTTTTACTTTATTTTATCCTTTTTACTGCATTTTATTTTCCCCTTTTTTAGAAAATTTTATTTTCTCCTTTCTAGTGTATTTTATTTTCTCCTTTTTAGAGCATTACATATATTTTCTTATTTTTAGTGCATTTCATGCTTTCCTTTTTAGTCCAAATAATTTTCCCCTCCTTTAAAAAAGTGCATTTTATTTTCTAATTTATAATACATTTAATTCTCCCCTTTTCATTTCATTTCATTTCAATTTCTCATTTTTAGTACTTTTATTTTCTCTTTTTAGTATATTCTTTTTTCTCATTTTAACGCCCCCTTTTGCACCAAAGATGAGTGGTCTACCGCTTTCTTCTTTAATTCGACCCAAGCGGAATACTTCTCTCCATGAGCCCTCCCCGCTGGTCTAGTAGGTAGTGCGTTCGTGTTTTGGGCATGTAGTTCCCTGAATCGATTCCCAGTCGAGAGGGTATTAAAATTTGAATGCAATACGGTGGTCCAGATTCCAACTAAAATTTGACTTCCATTCTCATATAGTCTTGGTGTTGAAAAGGGCAGCCTAAACTTCAACAAACAAAAACTGATTTGTCCCATTTTTGAATTTGGATTTAAACAGCATCGAAAGTGTCACTGACCTTCTCAGCGACCCCGAAAACTATAGATTCGACACTAATATCGGTCATTTTCGATCATTTTTAAATATCTCACTCCTTCTTCCTCCCCTAAGTTGTACCGTCAAAATGATATGATAAAAACCATGCCAGTCCGAACCTCATCTATGTTGAAAATTTGATCGAGATCGGTCGGGCGGTTCAAGAGATTAAGAATCACAAACATAGTCCTTTTCAATTTTATAATATAGATTATTCCTACGAGTCCTCGAAGACAGGAACACGAACACAGAAACTGCAAGGTCAGTTAAAAACACCTATGATCTTTAGAGGGAATTGAACCTACGACAAGCCCCCTAGTCCCTTTATAGTTAGAGTACGCGGCTTCGGCACAGGAGACCCACGTTCGATTCTCGACGGGAGCTCATGTGGTTCGAATTTCACATTAATCTGTAAATGCATGTTACATATAGCCAATGCTGCATGAGACGCTAAACTCTTACCACATCCATCGCGTCTACGATACATTGCACCTCGTGATCCCAAGACGTATACCCGAGACCATTTTGTTATTGCCACCGTCCCATTGAGCCAAAGTACCACCGAATGTTGAAACTATCTTACAAATATCAGGCAGTGATTACAAGAGATAATTCCAATATTTTTCCTAAATAGTATAGTCCGTTTCTTCAACCGAAATGCAGTTTGAATATAAAGAATGCTGCCTTATACATGTGGTGGCTCGTGCCATATAAATAAGTCATCGTTCGAAGGATCTTGCGGAAAACACCCACAATAACTAAATGGTCAACAAGAACCCTCATTTCAAACAATTGACAGTCGCTTGTCAACTCCACGTGGAGTCTTGTCACAATTCCAAATGCTGACCTTTAATTTAGTGCTCGATTCCCTGTTCCCAAGGTCGCTTCCTTGTTCTTACATTGCCTGACATCTGTTTCATATTAGCCATATTATTGGGAAGAAAGAACGACAGTGGGTGTTAAGACGTTGCAACACGCCAAATGTGGTCAAAACAGAGAGAGAGACGACGGGATGCGGGTGTAAAAATCAGCACAGGAACTTGAAAGAAATTTGCCAAACTGCACTTCCGTTGAGTGAACGAACTATATACAAATATTTTAGACCAGTAATATTCAATCCCTGTGGAACTAGTATCCCTAGGGGTACACGATGTCTTTCCATGCTAACTGTAACATATTTCTCCTATTTGTAGTAAATTTAGGTTATTTAATTAATACGTCCTACTGTATAATTTAGTATAATATAATTAGCCTACTATATATTTGAATTAGGGATAGCTTACATCTGGGAATACACATTTGAATGGAAAGATATCGTTAAGATATGCAATAAAACAATGAATAGCCCTACCACTGTTTTAGACATATGAGACCCCAGACCCTTACAAACTTTGTATAAATCTGCAAATAAGCTTCTCATTAAAGACAAAAAGTGTTTGTTGAACTTTTGTCACACACAAACGCGTAGTCACTATTGCAAATACGCACTCTACGCACATTTATACGTAACATTATTTTTTATTAATATTATTATTTTAAGGAAAGAAAGAGTTCATTTAGGACTTGCCAAGTGGTTTTAATAACCTCTTGAAGCTGACAAAAATTACAAACGTTTTGTGTTCCCCCCCCCCCTCTTCAGCCTCCTCCACCACCACCACGATCTTTTTTTTTCATCTCTTTGTTTTCACTCATTTTGTGCTTGTGTTAATTGCTTTTCTCTCTCTTCTTTAGATCAAGAAGAGAAGAGAAGAGAAAGAGAAGAAGACATTTAGCAAAGGGGGGAGAGAATAGGGTAGAAATCGTTTCTGTTACAAGTGAGTAAAGATGACGTCATTCTCTCATTAAGGCAGGGATAGATGAGCCCACGAATAGAGTCAGGGAAGATGATGAGACATTTTGAACAATGAGCTTTTTTTTTAACGGTTATTTGACGTTACTCATTTGAAATCGCAACATGAATGAAAACACTTGAAGACTGAATAAATGAGACAGTTAAAATGGCAGTCAAGGGTCGAATGAGAGGTTTGGAAGATATCCAATACATTTGCCAAACTTCCCCCCGTCTCTCTCTCTCTCGCATTTCCAATCTCTGAAGCATCATTTGTTTGCTTTGTAAATTTTAGACTCTTCAAAACCACTTGGTGACTGTTACTAACCCTCGACACATTCAAAGGACTGTTTTTTTTATTTCTTTCGTTTTTTTTTTTAAATAAACTTTATAGCTTTTGGTGAACCAGATTATTTTTTTTTTAAAATACACTTTGGCCAAAGTCACGTCATTCGATGTTTGCTATTGCTACTACGTTACATTTTATACAAAGGAAAACAAAAGATAAATTGCAAACACACGCCAGGCGAAAGCTAATATGTCACATGTAGCCAAAAATAATTTGTGTATTTAAGGAAAAAAAATGAGATGAAGTCTTTCAGTTTAACGTCTTACGATTCTGATCTTTAAGCTAAGGAAGACGGATAATTGGTTTTACATCTTGAGGCAAAAATGTAGTCAAACAATCTTAAATTTATCGATAAATTTTATCGGCGATTTAAAGAAAACATTGACGTTGATATATCATAGCTTCCATCAACATTCGCAAACAGTTGATATAAATGATTTTTGGCAAAATGTGTCACATCAGTTTTTTGTCTTGCGGCCACAGAAATTATGATATACAAATCTAATTTCAATTTAGCGTATGTCATTATCACTGGTATTCCGCTATATTTGACAGGTTAATTCCTGTACAGGACCATCCAATGGCCCACAGTTAAATTGGATAATCCTAAGCATAGTCTTAATATAACAATTACTAGTATTAATACCAACAATTAGTTATAACACTTTTTACCCTCTTTTTTTCTTTGTCGCATTAGAATCAGGCCCGTATCCAGGGTGGATCTAAGGGGCCGGGCCCCCCCTAAATTTTCGCTGGCCCATCATAAAATTTTCACGGTAGGCTTGCAAATGAACTATAATACGATGATAAACTATAGTATGGTTGGATCGCCCCCCCCCTAACTTCAGCCGGGCCCCCCCTACATTTTTGGGCTGGCTACCGGCCTGATTAGAATGTGTTATAATTAAAGTACCCCAAAAGCATAACAACACTTTAGAAATATATTTAGGCCTACTACCCTGAATTTGATTTTCCTTATTTTTAGGGTAGACAGATAAAACTAATTTTAAAAGGATAATAAAGTTTTCCGCCCAGTGGATTTTACGATGGACAAACATTGTGGAGGGGGGACGCATCTTGCCCTCAAATATTACCTGCTTGCTAAAATTTTGACTCCTTCAAATATACTATGTACAACAGTATCCTTGTCTCTCAAGATACAATTGTAGACTGAACATCTATAAAATCCGTGCTAAGTGCCAAAATTGGAACACTACTCAGTCAAAAACTGACTATCTAGTATTCACTGTGGAAGTAGTTTAAATAATCCCCAGAAGAATACGCCTGTCTACATAAGTTGTTCATTTCCAAGCGGCATCTTGTCCATCAAACAAAAATTTCTAGAAATCGAGAAAAATGCGTCAAATTTTCACTATGGCTTTTTTTTTTACGTTCTGGCGCGTCAAATTTTCACTAATATACTTTTTTTTTTTTTTTTGCAGAATTATTGATCAGGGGCAAACAAATGTTTGCTAAAAATCTGAACAAACTCTAATAGTTTAAAGGCAATATTAAAAAGTAATTTGGACAAGACTCATTTTGGAACTGATTGAAGGACAAAATACCTTTTGCAACTGTACGAAGCCATTTTGACATGGAGATAAGGCGTTTCGGAGATAAAAGATAATATAATGATGAATGAAATTATTTGTTTATTGTAATGGAAAAAGGATAGAAGTGATAGCTATAAAAGTTGTAATGTCTGAAATAGAACGACTTACTTATGAATAAACAATGACTAGTTAGAAACTCCTTCTTCAAAGCAGAAGATAATATAAAAAGCGAAGCGACGATTCCTTTTAAAACTTCACGAAACTAAAAATAAAATAAACTTTTAGAAAAAGATCGCGCAATGAAAGCATGTTTGCATGGTAAAACAACAGTACCCAAGCTAGCTTTAAAAAAAATCCATTTGTCACATGTAATCTTCCATATACTCCATTAAAAAAAATTTTTTGATATTTTTCCCCGCCTGCCATGATAATTACTTTATTTCGGAAACAATATTTTTTTCATGATATGTTAGTCCTATACCCAGTGGTGCCCCCCCTTATGCCCATGACTCACCCCCTCCCCCGCAATTGTCTATCCATAGGTGTTCTTCCATGAAAAAAGAAATCTTTTCGATTAATTTTTACACCCGCTCAAACATATTTATATAGACTTTTAACCCCCCCCCAAATATTTCAATGACGCAGTTTGCGTCATAGCCCCCCCCTTGTAGGCACCCCTGCTATACCTTCCTGATAGTACGAGAGTTTCGCAAAAATTCTACACTTCAATTTGGAGCTCCTTGTGCCAAGGAATCCTTTTTATTTTATCTGAATCTAACATTGACTTGTGGACCAGAGTGGCTTTGAAATTATATTTTTATTTACACCCTACAGATGTTTAAAGGACAAGAAGCCATTTGTTTCTGTAAATTTAAAGATTTTTTCTCCGCCATTTTGGTTTGTTTGTAACTGTATGACAACATTTCCCACATTAGAACGTAATTTGTAGCACTTATCGGATTTTTTTGGAACTACAAAGCATATCTATATAATACGAAAGCTGTGAATATCATTGATCCAATGGTACCAATATCTCAAAATCGAATTTTCTTGGACAAGATACCATTTGAAAATGGATAACTCATATGTTCCATCAATTCTGAAGTAACATCTGGGCTCTTTACCCAATATTTTCGTTTTGACACGTAGCAAGGATTTTATATTGTCTACAATTTATAATCAAACATTTATTTTGCTCTTTTTAATTTTTAAATACTCTACATCCAATTGTGCTCTCTTATCTCCTATTACTCCACAACTGAAATTAATATAATTTACAATAATCAACAACTAAGTTATGAGATGACATAAATCTTAAACATTTTATCAGTGGCGGTTCTAGGCCAAGGACGAGAGGGGCTGCGCACCCCAGTTTTTGAATGAGAAATTAGTAATTGAACTTATTATTTATACATTTTTTTTGAAAGTTTATACGTAGTAAACTCATGATACACCTAGCATAATATGGGTTCTAGTGCCCCCAGTTTTTACCTTCTAGAATCGCTACTTCATTGATTAATACTACATTCAAATGTTACTGACGGCGTCTTCAGTCTTAATGAATCCTAACCTTCCCCCCCCCCCCCAAAAAAAAATGTTGCCTGCTAAACAAGATTTGAGACTGGTTTGTCTGGACAAAGGTGAACTTCAAGCGATGTCCCGTCTCGAAAATTATATTTGTTTCTCGTCTCAAATCTTGTCTCATCCGGTCTCGTATGTAATTGTAATTAATAAGACGTCAAAGATTACATGTATTATGATAGTTTTTTTTTTTTTAATTTATTATTTTGAAATACCTTTAGGTTAACGCTGGAGTTTAACAATGAAAAGTATGTTTAAAAATAGAACCTACATACCGAACTACTAACATAGGCTAGTAACAAGTGTTGTATTTTTGCCATTAAGATATTCACCACTAACCACTTGGCATAACGGTTCGATTTTGTGGGTCTGAGTTGCTCCACGCCATCTGTTAGCTATTGGTGGAACTACATACAATCTAGCGACGAACGTGTGGTCAGTGAGTCGCATCGCCTTATCGCTAACCGGCGTAGCGGTAGCTTTCTAGACCTTGTAGCCGTCACGTCTTTTATTCGAGTGACTTCCCAGTTTGCTTCACGACACTGGATGACGGCGAAAATTGGGAAAGCACCGGCCTGGAATTGAACCCGGGACCACGCGGACATGGGTCCAATACTCTAACCACTAGAGTACGGTGTCCTCCTTAGCTTGCTTACGACACATAAAATCTATTATTATTATTATTATTATTATTATTATTATTATTATTATTATTATTATTATCATTATTATTATTATTATTATTATTATTATTATTATTATTATTATTATTATTATTATTACTGGGCCAAAGAATCTATGTTTGACAAATCTAAAATACGAAATTAGGTAGCATTGATTCGGTATAAATAGATACATTTGAACTAATAACTTCTCAACTGATCGTGCAAGGACTAATATTTTGTGTACGATGGATGTTATACATAAGGTTATACCTAGGTACAATATTCTAAAATTTATTATCATACACTCATTTAAGTTTTAAAATTATATTTAATACACAAAGAATATTTTTCATTTTGTTTACGCATGTATTTATTTATTTTATTTTATTTTTATTTGTATATTTACTTTTTATTTATTTATTTATTTATTTATTTCGAACAAGTTAACTTCTAATTTTGCTCTAGAAAAAATATGAATAATTATTTTATAGGTAATATTAGTATTATAAATAATTGATACAATAATCAGGTTCATACGAGCACTTCCCTTCTTCGTTTCTTTTAATATGTAATTTATTTATGTAATACCGTACTTTATGGACAAATTAAATTACTTCAATTCAATTCGTTCAAACAATACTTTTTGAGACTTTTTTTTCGTAAATTAATATTGTATGATTTAATAAATTTATTTGACTTTATTCATTAGTGTAATTTACGTACATCACTTAACTACATTTCCCTATTGTTGATATTATGCTGATTTTAGCTTGAGAGGTCCCTACTTTCAGTCATCAATTATTCTGGAAGCTGTTGTAAATTAAATCTTGTTAGTTGTAATTGACTTAAAACAAATTTGGATAATTAACCAACTCTTTATGCAAATAATAAACCAATGTTCAACATATTGTGCTATTAACAACTAGCGATGCGCACGAGACGAGTCGAGACAGGATTTTCCTGTCAAAATTCGAGTCGAGACACGGCTCTTCCAATAGAAAAATATACACTTTTCGAGTCGAGACATCACTTTTACAGCACATTTCCGAGTCGAGACAGCCACAAATCTTGTCTCGTGCGCATCCCTATTAACAACCATAATTACCTATACCCATAACACACAATAAACAGTTGACGCAAGGGTGCACCCAGGGGGAGATCCACCGGTAAATATACTTGTTTAACAGTGAAATGACTGACGTAGTCTAAAGATTTGATTTTACACCTCATCTGTACTCTTCCTTTTCATATAAAAATAATCTAGTTCTACAAGATTTTCTGAGTATATATGTGACATTTCTGAGTTATCGTCTTTTCTGGTGCACAATAATAGGTTTAATATTACATAGACATATTAGACCCCTCCTAACAAAAAGTTCTTGTTCCGCCCCTGAGTTGAAGTTATATTGCAATAATTTAGGGGTATAGAAGCAAAACCAGCTAAATCCATTTTTCAGTTTTGTCAGCAGGCGAAACAAAAGTGACTCCCGTCAGTAGTATATGTTTCAGAATTGTTGTACTTGTTTTTGTTTGTTTGTTTGTTTGTTTAGTGGTCACTACTTAATGCAGATGAGTGAAATCAACCACTAAAGAATAACAATTGTTCAATTTACACGTCATTTGTACTCTTCCAATTCTGATACATGAGGGAATCACTTTTGTTTCGTCTCCTGACAAAATTGAAAAATGGATTTAGCTGCTTTTGCTTCTATACCCCAAAATTAAATTTATCTTATTACTCTTCATTAAATATTTTAATCATCCTTTAACTTTGTATATCTATGCGAGTAACAACATATTTTAGATGCTTCGTATATACCTAAATAACGACCACAGAACATATCTTGATTAATTCAGCAGCAAGCCATTAACTGATTTCAATTTTAATAAAACATCAACCAATACAAAGGCATTTGCAAGTTGCTACTCAAATTTTCTCCTTAAACATTTGCACATTCCAACATTATTTTCCGTCATTCATTACACTAATGGAAACAATATGTACTATGGCAAGAATTCGACTTAAATACATAGGCTGTATAATTTCGATTTTATTTCATAGTGTATCTGATAAAGACAATGGAAATGATAGCACTGTTACAGAAATTACAAATAATTTGCTTTCATCATATTTTACATTCATTTTAAAAGAGTCTAAACAATGATTACATAAAGCTCTCAAGAGTTTGAGTCAACCAGCTTGGTATTTTATATTAGGAGGGTATTCAGAACTGAATAGTATTTACCAGGTTATGCTGATGAAGTAAATTTAATAGAGGGAACAATACAAAGAAATGCAGAGGTTGTATTAAAAGCTTGCAGGGACATGAGTTTAAAATTAAATCCAGAAAAAGCTAAATACATGGGAGTTCGTTGGGATCATAATACTGCAAATTATGGATGCACTAAAATATCAAAAAAATACTTTTGATAAAGTGGATACTTTCTAATATATAGGATCAATATTAACAGACGAAAATCATATTCACGAAGAAATTAAATGTCGACTATAAGCAGGGAATTCGTGTTATTATTCAGTTCAAAATCTTATGTCGTCGCGAATTCTATGGAGGAATTGGAAGCTTAAATATATAAAACGATAATCATACCTGTTGTTCTGTATGGTTGAGAAACATGGTCGCTTACTCGGAAGGAAGAACATAGACTGAAAGTATTTGAGAACAAGATCCTGAGACAAATATTCGGACCCAAGAGAAACGGGAATAGGGAATGATGGAAACTTCATAACGAGGAACTTCATAATTTATACGATTTACCAAACATTGTTAGGGTCATCAAGTCTAGGAGCTTGAGGTGGGCAGGTCATGTAGCTAGGATAGAAGAAAGTAGAAACGCTTTCAAAGTCTTGACTGGAAGACCAATCGGAAAACGGCTATTAGGAAGACCTAGGCGCAGATGGGAGGACAATATTAAGATGGATCTCGTAGAAATAGAAATACAAAGTAGAAAATGGATCCAGTTGGCTAAAGATAGAAATCAATAGAGAGCTTTTGTGAACACGGTATTGAACCTCCGAGTTTCATAGGCCATAGGGTTAGTTAGGGTTAGTCAGTAAATATCATACTATATCTGTTTTAATGTGTCACTCCCTCCGTAAGATATATCTCATTTTAGTGAATTTTCTCCCATCATGTGTCACTTTCAATCCAGTGCCATTTTGTCCGTGGCAAAAAATCAAAGAGAGAAATTATATCAAGTGTTTATTTCGAATGCAAACGACAATAATAAGGATTTCTTTATTTACTAACAAGGAATCAACTCAAAAGCGAGTAGCAATATAATGGTTGAAACTTTTCCTTATTTCACGTGTAGGCCTATATCTATAGTTAACAAATTAACGTAATAATCCGAAAGATATTTCGCACGCTTATTTAACATTACAAGTAATATGTATATATATATTACAAGCAGAAATGAGTGTGTCTCTGTTAAAAGTAAGTGTGTCACTACTGTTACAAGGGAAACAATAGTAGAATAGTGGAGAGCGTAATATTACGTAAAACACAGGGAAGAGGTTAGACATTATAATTTCAAGTACACCAATTTGTTAATACTATTTTCTGTTAATTATACGTATTTTTTTTAATTATATAGGTTATTTCACTTTAATCTTTTATATAGGCCTAGATAGATAGATATAGACATACCTAGGTAGATATAGCCATAGATGTTGGTATATTCCACTCACCTCATATTAACCGGATTTTTTATTACCCCGTTAAATCACAGTTGACTGTATAGAACCTATCTACGTCATTCTCATTACCAATATGGAGTTAGGTTTATTGCTACAAAAACATACGATTTCATGGACTTCCTCTCCTCCTCTAATATCTTTATTTTTTATTTTTATTTTTTATTTAATTTTAATTTCATTTTTTTTAAAAAAAAAAGAATTATTCTCTCTTGTGAAAGAATTACCCTCGTTCCTAATAGAATTACGCTCTTTTGTGACAGAATTATCCTTCTTTTATGAAAGCCTTGCTCTCTTTCGTGATAGAATTACTTTATTTTGGACTGAACTACACTGATAAAAAATTGTATATGGCGTACGTAAGTTACATGTGTAAATCCTGTAGTTTTTGGATTTAACGTACAGCAAACGTATAACTGAAAAAGTATGTTTTATACGCATTTTCCGTGTAAGTGGTCCAAATAAACGTGCTTTCTGTACGAAAGAAAGAATATTGTATATAGGCGATCAAGATCTCACATACAGATGGACGTACGTAACATATAGCTAACGTATTTAACATACGTACACAATATACGGAAGACTGTTAGATGACAGACATTCTGCAACGGCATGGTATAACATCTAAGCGGGAAAGAGGGCAGTGTGTACGTAGCATATGGATAACGTATGCTCCGTACTGATTTCTGTAGTAAACATAAGGATCCCGTATATTTGTACATTATACCGCTGTCCGGATAACGGATTTTTCTCAGTGTAGACTTAGACTGTTTTGTGAAGGAATTATACGCTCAATATCGTCCATCAATGGCAATATTTCTTCTCATCTCGTTCGTCTTTTAGTTTCTATCGTACTTTTCATCACAATCTCGATAAAGCTCTTATTCTTAAATAAAGGATCTGTATTTCATATAAAATCGATCAAAAATAGATAATAAAAGATTTAAAATTAGATTTTTTTGTAATAACTATTAAAATAATGAGGAAGAAAAAGATTACGATTTTAAACTACCTCACGAGCCTCAATAGAAATAGCGAAAGCAAGAAGAAGAAGAAGAAGAAGAAGATGGTGATGATGAAAGATACATAGAACACTAGAAAAAGTAAAGAGAGGAAAATATCGAATACTATATTTTGACTTTTGAAATCAAATCTTACAGTTTAACGTTCTATGTTTATGTCCTTTAGGCTAAGGGAGACGGAGGATTAATGCAAATGAATGATAATGGAATAATTGGTGGAATGAGAATTTGGAAGGAAATGGGAGTACTCCAAGAAAATCCATATACACGATGTTGTCCACCACAAATTTACTTGGCCGAGAATGGAATCAGGAACCCTACGCACCTGGGGATCTTATACCTTTTACAGAAGACATAAGGAGGTGGACCATTTACCTTGAAACACTTTTGTAACTTTTAAACTAGTAATACGCAGAAGACGCTGACATTTTGAATCATGCTAATA
Organism: Thermobia domestica; assembly: GCF_964235325.1. Lineage (NCBI taxonomy): Eukaryota > Metazoa > Arthropoda > Insecta > Zygentoma > Lepismatidae > Thermobia > Thermobia domestica. Next base: position 43,149,960 of record NC_137454.1, on the reverse strand, counting down.
TCGACAAGAGAACATCGTTTAACATACTCTGCAATACGAATGTATTAACAGTGTTGCCAATCAAACATAAAGTTGTGTTTTTCTTTTAACTGCACTAAGTTAGAAATTAAGTTAAGTTAATTAAGTTAGTTAAGTCAGTTAATTAAGCTAGTTAAGTTTATTAGAAATTTCAAACTCACATACTAAATGAAAACACATGATACCACACTTATTGTTCAAAGTTGCAAACTAAGCACTCTATAATACCATAAACATCGAGAAATAAACTTTGGAGTCCTCTACAACAGAATTAACAAAGTGAGACGGGCTTGTCAGTGCACATGAGAAGTATGTTAATATCGAATATTACTGCCATGATATGATGAATTTCTAACAAGTATTTCTAGGAACAAAGTTTCAGAGAAATGAAAGTTTGACTTTTGTCTAAAGGCTGTATTTCGTACAAATGCTTAGATAAGTATCCGATCTAATAATGTAAAGAGTTTGCAACATACATGAAAATCAGAATGGCGTTCATAGAAATTCAATATCTAAACCAGACCCAGAGAGTTGGAGAACATGAGTAGAGATTGCTATACTGGTTAAAATGGCGTATTTGTGGGGATTTTTTAAAAATGGTTGTTACTTTCGTTTGTTACTTTGATTTTACATCGACAGTTTTTTTTTTTAGTTGAAATTATAACATCTCAAAATTGCATGGTATTAAGCAGTGTTGCAAACTTTACCAATGTTTGTCAAATCATCGGAACGGCTTGAGATATCAAATTTCTGTAAAAGGGAATTCTGATCTTTATGTCTATTGCAAACCATCGACATGACTGGATGTGATACTTATCTACTCACTTTTTCGAAATAAAGCTTTACAAAAAAGTGAAAATTTTTAATACCTTGTAACTTTATTCCTACTAACTATAAATGTGTTATATCATGCTCATAGTGTTTGACTCTAAGGTACTTCCGATTTGCATTGACATGTCCATCTCACTTGTGTTATTACTGTTATAGCTTAATATGTAGATATCAAATAGGGTTTATTTAATAAAATGGCTTTGTGTTATTTGAGAAAAATAACTATGCTGAGTTGGCAACACTGTTAATACGCTGGTATTGCAGAGTACTTCAAACCATGTCTCCCTGACAATTTTTATATTAGTTCAGAATTTCAGTTTTTTTTTTCTTATTAGTTTAAAAGTTACAAGAGTTTCTACATAAATGATCGACTTGGTATATGAAAACTAGTAATTTTACTATTGATATAGGATCTACTAGAGTACTTCCCTCGACATATTCTTTTGTCAAACATTGGAGTAATCTGAGCAATGTATTTAAGTTACAAAGAATAAAGTCATTTCTAAGTTAAATCAAAAACATAAAATGTAAAAGAAACATAATATTTTCGTTAAGTTACAGAGAACTAAGTCCTTTCTAAGTTAAAGAAAAAAGAGGAAAGGTAAAAGAAAGATAATATTTTCGTTAAGTTACACAGAACTAAGTCCTTTCTAAGTTAAAGAAAAAAGAGAAAAGGTAAAAGGAAGATAATATTTTCGTTAAGTTACAGAGAATTATGTCCTTTCTAAGTTAAAGGAAAAAAGAAAAGGTAAAAGAACGATAATGTTTTCGTTAAGTTACACAGAACTAAGTCCTTTTTAAGTTAAAGAAAAAAGAGAAAAGGTAAAAGGAAGATAATATTTTCATTAAGTTACAGAGAATTAAGTCCTTTCTAAGTTACAGGAAAAAAGAAAAGGTAAAGGAAAGATAATGTTTCCGTTAAGTTACACAGAACTAAGTCCTTTCTAAGTTAAAGAAAAAAGAGAAAAGGTAAAAGAAAGATAATATTTTCGTTAAGTTACAGAGAATTAATTCCTTTCTAAGTTAAAGATAATAAGATTTTAAAAAAAAGAAGAAACTATTTAAATTCATAGTTCTTAAGTTATTGACTGACAAAAGAAGATAATACACTTTTACTATAACTGTGCAACAATAACATTACTGTTCGCATTAATTATACCATATTGCAGGCGCGCACCCAGAATTTTTTGTTGGATGGGATCCAAGCTTTGGGAGGGGGGAATATATCTAATAGTACAAGACACTACGTCTGTGTAGTATTGAACAGATATTATTCTGCACCCGAAAATAAGATAAGTAACTGTTAAATACTTGCACCTATATTTTCAGGGGGAAAAATAATAGAAATAGATTGTTTTTATAGGTATAAGAGAAAAAAGTACAGGTAAAGTGGAAGATCAAATTTTCATGCTACATCAATCATTCCACTGTTAAACAAGTATATAGTTTTATTGAGAAAGTGTAAAACTGTATTTTGAGTTAGGAAGTTTTGGAGGTGGGGTTCCGGACCCGCTGGATCCCCTCTCTGTGAGTGCGTCACTGTATGTAAGTGTTAAAATCTCAATTCGAACTGTACAAAGTAGAAACTGATTAAATTTGTGTGAAAATAAAACCTGAAAGAATGTGCATCATTTATAATTTTGTCATTAGAATATAGTTAACTGTCGCTAAAATTTCGAGTAAACTAAAATATGAGAATATTTTTTAAAAATTGACATTTGGAAACTAACTATAAATAATAATAATAATAATAATAATAATAATAATAATAATAATAATAATAATAATAATAATAATAATAATAATAATAATAATAATAATAATATAGTAGTAGTAGTAGTAGTAGTAGTAGTAGTAGAGGATATCAGTAAAATATTTTTTAAATAAAAAATAAAAGCAAGAAACACATAGGGATCTACTAATATATCAGATACTAATATAATGTAGAAAAGATAAAGTTTTCACTTGAGAGATGCTGTATAGGGTTAACTTTGAAACGTATTGATTGATGTAACCGATTTTATTTCAGATTATACCATTGTGTAAATACTGAAATATTTTATTATCTGTGTTATTGTAATATATTTTGAACAGTGTGTACAGAGATTATATGATTATCACCACAATTCAAAATCTTTTTCCCAGTTATTGCAGCACTGTAGTGGAGTGTATTAGCATGATATCTTTAGATCAAATCTTCCTCCGAAAATCATGGAAAATTTATTAGAATTTATGCAAAAAAAAATCTGAATTCGTTTTTCATAAAATTGATTTATGAATGAATATATTCCGATTCTCTAGAGATGTACGCAACTTCGTATTAAAAAAGAGCGGAGTTGGAAGGTTTAATAAAATTGATTATCATCGATACACACACACTTTTATATAGTGTATAGTTGAAGTATTAAATAAAAACTATTGAAACCTCTTCATGGCTATCTTTCTCTACTCGACTAAAATTCAACGCTGTGTTTACAATATTATTAAACCTCCTACTCCGCCCTTTTTTACATAGGAAGTTGCGTATATCTCTAGAGAATCGGAATACAGTGGAGTCTCGTTAATTCGAACTTGGATAATTCGAAATATTGGACAATTCGAACAGAAGTCCATTCCCGTTGAAAACTGTATTGAAAACAATAGTAAAAAATCGTGGATAAATCGAACTTTTGAACCTATGTTTTGGATAATTCGAAGTAAATACAGTTGAAAATTTTTAATATTGTACAGATGTAAACAGAGAAATACAGTTTTAACGTGTTTACAATTATCCAGATGCAGCCATAGGGAAGAGTAATACGAAAGATAAATAGAAAATCTAGGTAATGATAAAGATGAAGGTGAGTTGGGGAAGAAGTAAAGATAGAGAACGTGTGCCAATCTCATCTTGTTTCAGAATTGATTGAAAATTTAAGATGAGTTATTGATAAAGTCAACCAAATGTTATTAATATCGTATTCCACGCAATACATAAAATTCAAGATTTATTGACCGTACAAAAAACAATCAAATTTAAGCAAATGAGGTTTACGACTTCTTAAAAGTGAGAACAGAATATTCAAATTGTTACTGGTGTTTAATTGTTTGGGCTATTCAATGTATGTTGTAGTGTTGTACGTAAATATATTTTCCATTGTAACGTAGTTTGTATTATGTGGAGTCAATGTCGTTTGTTAGTTTGCGGTATTCGATCACGCAAATAATAAGCTGATTTAAAGGTAAAATCTACACCATATGAATATGTTTTTGATGAGCAGTACTTTGGTTTGTTTGTTGTTATATATGTGAAAATGAATGTTGTTGGATAATTTGAATTTTGGATAATTCGAAGTTTTTTCCTGTCCCCTTGGACTTCGAATTAAAACGAGTCCACTGTATATTCATACATAAACCAATTTCATGAAAAACGGATTCAGATTCTTTTTGCATAAATTCTAATAAATTTTCCATGATTTTCGGAGGAAGATTCGGTACTCCACTATAGTGCTGCAACAACTGGGAGAAAAATTTTGAATTGTGATGATAATAATAACGATTTTTATTCTGTTGGTGTGTTGCTTATAGCCCGTCTGCTGAATATCCTAGATTTTCTCATTTATACCATAACAAATATCAAGATGGCTGATTAATAATATACATAAAATAAACTTTTTATTATCTCTGTACACGCTGTACAAAATATACTACAATAATACTGATAATAAAATATTTCAGTGTTTACACGATGGTATAATCTGAAATGAAATCGGTTATATCAATCAGTACGTTTCAAAGTTAATTCGGACGTCCTACGCTTTAGCGGAAAGTAACTTAGTTAATTCTGTTAATTTAAGTAAATAAGTTAATTATGACATTTTGCGCTTTGGTGACAAATGAGCTCTGTAAGTTAATTCCAACATTCTACGTTTCGTTGACTAACTTGACTAAGTTCATTTTCATAACCTTCGCTTTTGATGACAAAGTAAGTGAATTTTGTTAATTCTTTACATTAACGAAAATTATCGATATTCTACGCTTTGGTGATAAATAACTTAATTTTCTTAATTCTAACATCTTACACTTTGGTGAATACATATAAGTTAATACTAAGCTAATTCTGACGTACTATGGACTTTGGCACAAGTAACTTTATTTTGTTAATTGTGACACCCTATATGCTTCGGCACAAGTAACTTAATTCTGTTAGTTCTGACATTCTGTACACTTTGGAACAAGTAACTTAATTATGTTAATTCTGACATCCTATACGCTTTGGCACAAGTAACTTAATTCTGTTAATTCTGACATTCTATACGCTTTGGAACAAGTAACTTAATTCTGTTAATTCTGACATTCTATACGCTTTGGAACAAGTAACTTAATTCTGTTAATTCTGACATCCTATTTGCTGTGGCACAAGTAAATTAATTCTGTTTATTCTGACATCCTATTTGCTTTGGCACAAGTAACTTAATTCTGTTAATTCTGACATCCTATTTGCTTTGGCACAAGTAAATTAATTCTGTTAATTCTGACATCCTATTGCTTTGGCACAATTAACTTAATTCTGTTAACTCTGACATCCTATTTGCTTTGGCACAAGTAACTTAATTCTGTTAATTCTCGCGTCCTATGCTGTAATAACAGGTAAGTTAATTCCGTAACTTAATACAGTTAACTTAGACGTTTGTGCTTTGATGGCAAATAAGTTATTTTATTTTGTACCTTAAATAAATTAATTCTGATATCCTACTTTTCAGTAACAAGCAATTTAATCTTATGAGTTTAATTCCGACATTTTACGTTTTGGTAACAAATAAGTTAATTAATGCAGTCAGTCTAGGCTTTAGTGACAAGTAAGTTATACTGTGCACACGTAAGTAAAGAAAATTTGTTCTGTCATGCTGTTCTTGGGTAGTATGTAACTTAAATAACCGTTGTTATAATTAATTTAATTAATTCAGACATCTTACACCTTCGTTACAAGTAATTTCAGTTTATTGTCATAATTAGATAAGCTAAGTAAATTAATTTTAGTCCTAAGTAATAATGTAAGCATAGTGAATTCACTGTGATGTAAATAATATGATTTGGTAAGATGTAAAATGTGTCAATATGCTGTTTGATCTTTTATGTAGTACTTGCATTTTTCAGTTTGAGACTGGTGATGCCAAGAAGACAAGAAATAAGATTTTCTCATCTTGTGTCGTAAATTTTGTGAAAATTTCGTGCTAGCTCGATTTTCGAAACACTTTTTTTTTTTAATTTTGTTTTATAAATTTATGTGTATAACATTTATGTCCTGATTTTAAAAAATCACTCGAAAGGTATCGAGTGACGAGAGCTCCACTAAGGTTATGATACAACAACATATAACCAGTGGCGGATCCAGGGGAGCGATCGGGACAATCGCTCCCCCCTCCCCTCCAGAAGAGGAAGTTTTTTTTTTTAATTTTATATATAAATAAAACCCATCCCAGACTTCGGAGCTCTTAAAAGTAACTCTAAGTATCAGTATTATAACCCACAGCCCCCCCAGAAGTCCGTCCTGGATCCGCCCCTGCATATAAACCACATTTATTATTGCAGTATATTGCGTAATGAATGATTTGCGAATCTTTAAACGTTGATAAATACTTTTCGTTGTGTTCCTACAATCACTTTATCAATTTATAGTATTTTTTATTATGATTCATGTAACACCGAAAACAGTGTTTGACATCTAAATTCTTAGGAGACTCGGGAATTTTTTTCGTCTCGTCTCGTCTCGTCTCGTTTTCTCACTTTCCTTGTCTCGTCTAGAATGTAAATATGTACACTCATGTCCAAAGTGATTGTCGCATATCTATAACTGTCTTTTTGTAAGAATATAATTTGATAACGATTTTGCAGGATACTTTTAATAGTGATACGATGTGTTTTATGGGGAAATTGTATATTTGTTGTAAATCTCATAGGAAAAGAATTATACTGTAAATACGAAAATTAGAATGAGTAAAACAAAATGTTGCTAAATGAACAAGAAAAAGTTTTATTTTCGTTTTATTGTTCTGATTTACTGCTCTTTTGACATGAAATTTGCCACATACATGTCTTTGCTGATTATACACATACTAACATTATAAGAAATACCGGGCGAATTCGTTATCAATTTATATTCCTAGAATAACATATTTATAGACATGCGACAATAATTTTGGACATGAGGGTACCTCTCGTCTCGACTCGGAAGGTACGAAATGTCTCGTCTCGTGTTTAATACTCTTTGAGCTTACATTTTCAAATATAACAAACAACCTTAAGTAAGCTTACAACAATATTATTTCATGATGTAATAATTATACGAAAATTCTATTCTTATCTGTCGTACAATATTTGAGACCAAGAATGAGATACATAGTGCACGTTCATGAAAGCAGTTATTTAAAAACATAGATAAATATGTATAATTTAAAATTATAATACACTCAATGATGATTAAAACTATATACATATATATATATATATATATATATATATATATATATATATATAGTGACAGATCCAGGGGGCGATCGCCCCCCCCCCAAAAAAAAAAAAAGATGATTTTTTTTAAAATTTTATGTATTAATAAAACCCATCCTAGAGTTTGGAGCTCTTAAAAATGACTCTAAGTAGCAGTATTACAACTCACTGCCTCCCAGAAGTCCGTCTTGGATCCGCCCCTGGCCACCTTTGATGCTCAGGTATACACTGGATAAAATGGGTTTCAATCCTGCTTTACATTGAATAAAGCGGCAAACTATGGTTTAGCCCCTCCCTTGATCATATCCTGGATCCGCCACTATATATATATATATATACACAGGATGGTAGGTAACTCCACCGACAAACTTTGGGAGGTGATTCCTTATATGAAATGAATGAAAAAAGTTCTAATAAACATGTGAAGAAAAACGTCTCCTTTCAGAGCTATGAGCCGCCGAAAATTCGAAAATTCACGTTTCGAAACGCTCTGCCTTAGAAACTACAGGACCGATCCCAAGCGGTTTAAGGAATTACAAAGGAACTAGTATGCACTCTTATCTAAATATCCATGTTCTACCGTGGTCCATTATCGGCGAAACGAACTGTAAAAAGGAAGTTGAGGTATAGGGATACTCCTTTAAGTACTAATGGCGCGTCGTTTCACCAATAACGGAGGATGTTAAAACATGAATATTTAGATAGATCGCATACTAGTTCCTGTGTAATTCCTTAAACCGCTTGGGATAGGTCCTATAGTTTTTAAGGCAGGGCGTTTCGAAACATGATCTTTCGAATTTTCGGCGGTTCATAACTCTGAAAGAAGACGTTTTCGGACCTATTTTTATCAGACCTTTTTTTCTTTGATTTCATATAAGGAATTACTTCCCAAAGTTTGTTGGTGGAGTTACCTACCACCCTGTATATATATATATATATTGAAATTGTAAACATTTATCAAAGTAGAATAATATAAATAGCAACTGACATATTCAATATGATTATCGTTATTTCTAGATGCATCCATATTCGTCATTTATTCTATTATTTTATTTGTTAGGATGTTACATTAATGACAAAATTAAATCAAATTTTAGTTTAACGTCCCACATTTATACCCATTAGGCTACAGGAGACCAGGCCCGTATTTAAGTAGGTGCTATTCTGTGCTCGAGCGCAGGGCGGCAGAATTTACGGGGCAGCAAGATTTTGGAATTATTTTAAGATTCACAATAAAGTAATATTTAAAACTAGCAATCCACAGAGTCCCACGCAAGAGCGAGAATATATGTTAATGTGTTTAGTTTGATCTAATTACAGTAGTTACTAATTAGCTAGCATATCTGATTATTTTTAAAAAGCCATCCTCTTCCTCTCCTACCCCAAGGAGTGAGGATTAATTTGAACGTCATGAAAATCCGGCAGTCATCTTCCTTATTTTTGATGTCGAAATCTTTCTTCTCTTACCTGTAACAATCACTATTAATAACACTAATATTTCTATACCGTTAAACTCAGCGACTTCAAAAACTATGAATTCAACACTAATATCTGTAGTTTTCGATTATTTTTTTAAAATCTCGCCCCCTCCCTGGGGAGTGGAGTATGACCTTGAAGTTGAATTGGATTAAAACTTCACTATTCATCTCAGCGACCCCAAAAACTATAAAATTCAACTCTAATATTAGTCGTTTTCAGTGGGGTGGCAAATCATTTAGACCAAAGGGGTGCACAGGGCCTGCAGAAGACAGTTAATGAGTGTGAAATTAATTTTTGTGTATGCTCTCCCACCGGCAATCGAACCTGAGACCATGTAAACGAAAGGTACACGTGCTAACCCACGAGGCGAGAAAGGAGGGCTTAGTAAGAAATATAGGCGGCTACATAAATCATTGTATCAAAGAAAATAAAACTGAGAAAAATGAACTCTAAAATTAAAAACAACATTTAGTGTAAATTTTATATAAATATTTCTTATCTTTTTTAAAGAAGAAGGTGGGGGGGGGGGACGTTTCACACTTTTGCAAGCTCCCAGTACTCTAACTAATTAGAACAGTTTCGACCAATTTTCCACTAGATTCTTGGTTCAATTATCTAAAGCAGTATTTCTCAAACTGTAGTTCGCGGACCATAAATGATTCTAGAGGTCTACTCTTGTGGTTCTTTTAGATTAAATATTAGTCTAATTTTTTAAAAATATAAAATTCAAGTAAATTTTTATCAGACACTACTTTAGAATATCAAAGTTTGGAAATCATATATTCATGAGTCTCTCACTTTTTTCCAGCCTTTAGTTATCTAATAATAATAATAATAATAATAATAATAATAATAATAATAATAATAATAATAATAATAATAATAATAATAATAATAATAATAATAATAATAATAATAATAATTTAAATTGTTATGAACTGTTCATAGGCAAAAGTACAGCACTATGTTGAAACCATTGTAGAAAAATATAGTAATTTTAAACAGACTAGAAAATTTATATCTAGATAATACAGAATGAATATTAGAGCACGTTAAGATCCGTGTCAGAAGTTTAAGATATTCAAATTATATGGTTCAAAACCTTATTTATAAAAAAAAAAAAAAAAAAGAGAGAGAGAGAGAGAGAGAGAGAGAGAATAGTAACAGCACTATGCAACTTATAGTTTCATTTAACTACCATTTAAAAGAATGAGTAAACATTGCTTAAAATTGCATGTCCGGCATGCAAAAAAAACTTGGTCACTCATTGTCATATTTCAACCTAAAAGATTGGTTCTTTGAATAAAAGATTATATAACGTAAATATGCACTGAAAAAACATAATAACAATAAAATCAAGATTGGCAACTAGATCCATTGTATTATTATTATTATTATTATTATTATTATTATTATTATTATTATTATTATTATTATTATTATTATTATTATTATTATTAATAATAATAATAGTCTAATAATAATAATAATAATAATAATAATAATTTATTCATTTACTACGAATATGAAATTAAAGGAAATTTAATTACTATTGTTTTAAAAATACAGTACAAGCATTCCATAATAGCAGCTGTTGTCCTAAATATATTTGAAAAATATATAACTTATAACCTTACATTTGGTTCCGAAGATGACAAGAGTACGGTGATCTTTACAACATTCTGACTAATAAAAGTGGTAACTACTTTAAAAAAAATAAAATAAAATAAAAACGTTGATTAAAGGAACAGAGAGTAATGTCCAATATGACATTAGCTTCTTACTGTACGTATAACATTATTCATGTGTTTTGTTTGTTTCTTCAATATTCCACGCCTGTTTATTTTCTTTCAAACAATGAAACTATTATAAAAGGCAAGGCTTACAGTTTAAAATGAATGTGAACAGTAGGTTCTTTCGTCAGGAGCTGAACCAGGTTTTCCGCGCGAAAGTCAAAAGTCCAAATAGATTTTTTTTTCCACGAGGAATCCGATGTAGTTTTTATTTTTGCTAATCTAAGATGTATAATTTCTTGTACTTAAAACTATATTTCGGTGCCTTAGTTCACTAAAGCCAGAGGTTCACTTTTAGCGCTTTTTTTTTTTTTACCTTATTACTTTATATTTAATAACTACAGATGGCCTATCACTGTATCTAGCTCTAACAGCGCTAAGCCCACTATTTTCAGAGTTGTTGCTGTTCTGAAAAGACGGGTGTTCATTAAGAAGTTGACACTTTCTTTTTTCTTTCTTTTTTCTTTTCTTTCTTCCTTTTTTTCTTTTTGCTTTTTTCTGAAAGACTAGATTTTATGACAACTGCCCTTAGAGAACTAATGTAGGACTTTTTCGAGAAATTGTAGTATATAGGGATGCGCACGAGACAAGATTTGAGGCTGTCTCGTCTCGAAAATGTGCTGTAAAAGGGATGTCTCGACTCGAAAAAATGTATATTTCTCTATTGGAAGAGCTGTGTCTCGACTCGAATTTTGTCAGGAAAATTCTGTCTCGACTCGTCTCGTGCGCATCCCTAGTAGTATACAAATTCACAAGTTATATTTGTCGCTGTGATATTCTATCGTGTGAATATTAAAAAACAAGTTAGTAATGCAAAAGAAAAAATGTACTTGCTGAAAACTGAAAACTGTTTCAAAAAATCAGTTAATTTTGCTAATTGAATCATCAGTTTTAAGTAGGGAATCAAAACAAAACAACAACAAAAAAAAAGAGAGAGAGAATGACCTTTTGAACTCTTCATTATTTCCAAACTTGATTCTATATACGTGAGTGATATTGTGTATAGTTCTCAAATTTCAGTGCAAATTTGGTTCCAGAAACCTTTACCACTTTCACAGTTTTTTTTTCTTGGACTTCTTAATATTTCTTAAGGATTTTTTTTTTCTTTGGTTTTTGGACTCATTCCCTTCTTAAACCTGACAGTTCAATTATGATATTTTGAACATAACTCCACTGTGGGAATTCCAACTTATATTTTCAAAAAGCAACTTAAAACAATGTATAACCAACCTACAGAATTTGATTTGATAGTGATGATTCCCGTAAGTACCAATCAGATCAAACAGAAGATAATAATCGTAGTTTTTTTTTTAATGTTACCTATTATCACCGCTAAAATTTATCATTCAAATGGATAAGTTGTATGTAAAATGTTCTTAACTACGCATTCAATACAAGCAACTTAAAATAAGATTCCTTGCATTTCTGTCTATTACGGATAGTAAATGATAAAAAAAATAAAGTATTTAGAGTTAATACAGGCGCGCACCCAGAAACTTTTCTTGGGAGGGGTCCAAGCTTTTTTGGGGGGGAGCAATATTACAAACCACTGCGACTATGTATTATTAAACAGGTATCATTCTGCACTTAACAAAAAAAATAAGTAATTATAAAATACTTCTATCTATATTTTCAGAAGCAAATGATAGAATTAGATTGTTTTTGTGAGAAAAAGGGTACAGATGAAGTGTAAGATCAAAATTCCACGCTATATCAATTATTTCAATGTTAAACGAGTTTTTTTTTTTTTTTTTTTTAAAGAAAGTGTACAAATGTATGTTGAGTTAGGAAGTTTGGGGGTCCGGACCTAGTAGACCAGTTTGGGGGTGCGCACCTGATTTAATATTAGTACTTCTAGGATCAGTAGAGGATTTAAAAGGGGAGCTTTGGGGCTGAAGCCCCACCCAAAATATTAAAGCAACAGGAATTTGAAGTTATTCACACTAAAAAATGCTGAGCATTTTGCTGAAGTGATAAATAAGTTTTCATCTGAATTATGGAAATGGATGATCGGGGCTTCCTCTTGTGTTTGGCTTTAAATATTAACTGCTGCTCTTTTCAATGACAAAAGTCGATGACCTTAACAGCCAAATCGCAAACTAAGTTGTAAACAGACATCCCAGAAACATTTCAAAAGATTGCTTAGTTCTGTTTTGTCCTGAAGTTTGTGATATGTATTCTTTGTTACAAAATATTTCTTGTATCTCCCTAAGATTTTTTTTTTTAATCATAGCTCATCAAGAATACAGAAAAAAATATTACAATTAGATACATTGAATAATGTATCAATTATAATAAAATAAACATTTTAAATAGATTAGGTAGAATATGTAACACTACTTCTTTGACTCCATAAACTAACCTATTTTTAACTATATGGAAGTGTATTATATATTACTATCAAATTTGAGCAGCAAAAATGAGTTCCACTGTTTTTCAAAATTATTTTGTTCCAGCCCCCCTCAAAAACAATTTATTGGTCCGCCACTCTCTAGGATTTTGTTTTTTTTTTTAAAAAAAAAAACTAGCACCACTAGTATGTATTCTTCCATAGTTTTGAAAATGAAATAATTTGTTGGTGGAAGTGACTTCTACATTCCATTAACCAGACTTGTATCCCCTGTGGGAGTAGTGCATATTGGGTTCTAATATCACTTCAATACACTAGGCTCATGTCAAAAGGACGGGGTTTGCAACTCCAAATGAACAAACAAAAAATTGTATCTGGTGTTTTCCAAAAGATTAATCTAAGTTCAATTCTGTAGCTGAAATTATATCTAACTAATAATAAAAGACAAGATATTCTAACCATATTTATCTACATTGTATGATATATCTTTATAAAACCTTTTATATTTTGATGTACCATATGATACATTTAAAGTGCACTAAAATTCATCAAATGTAGTATAGACTAAATTAGAATATTTTAAATCATATTTTCATTTTAATTTTAATCTATATTTAAATAAACGCATTTAACTCTGATGAACCATAACGTAAGCTAATTAGTTACTAAATAGTACTTGTAACGGTGTGTCATAATTTTAATTAATATCAGGTATGGTTGCGCTTATGTGCTGGATAAGGCTGATTACACAGATTGTTGTTGATATCTTTAAGATGATAATTAGTGTATACCCTGTTAGTGATTAACCTCAAGGGAATTCTTTCCAGTAACTTGTCATCAAAGCAATCATATTTCACGTCTCTTACAATAAATAAGAAGTCAATGTATTTTTTTTATTTTTTTTTTTAATTTTTACAATAATATTTATAATACAAAAACATGTCGGTTTGTAAGCAACGTAGCTTTTTAAAATTATATAGTGTCTCTCTAATAGGTATATTGCTACTTGCCTGCCTGTGTCAACAGATGCCGCTAGCGCTAAAATAATTTTGTGGATTTAAAGCAAATAGATTGTTTCAGTGTAATTATTTCAAAATAGGACAAGAGTTGTAACTACGCTTACATTTGAGAATTAATATTTTACTAAGGGAGGCACGGTGGTTTAGTGGTAGAGTGTTTACCTCTGGTGCTTGGGGTCCCTGGTTCGAATCCTGGCCACGTAACTTTGTGGTGGACAACATCATGTTCGTGGATTTTCTCTTCGTATTCCCGTTTTCTCCCACATTCTTATTCCACCACTTTTTCCATTATCATTCACTTGTCTTGGTTATTTGTCTCCATTAGTCTAAAGGGCATAATCATGGGACATTCAATTGAAATGTTTCATTTCTTTCTTTTTCTTTCTTGAAATATTTTCTTTCTTTTTTAAAAAAAAAAATATTTGAGTATTTCTACAGTAATATATTTTGACGATTCAATTACAATATAAACTGTGTTGTTTCAATTTAGGCTAATTATCAGAAAATACATAATGATGATATTGAACATTAACGTGCGTTCAATGCAGTGCGATCTTAACCTATAGTGCACAGAGGGCCGAAGATTTGGCTCCAACAACTGGTCTAGTAAATGTATAATTTTGTAATAATTAACTAACATTTTATGTTCTTTCTCAGCAGCCTGGTTATAGGACGAATCATAAAGTTTGAAAGTGATAGGGTCTATCTGAACTAGTATTCTGTATGAGATGATCTCACACCGGGACTCGAACCTAGAACCTCGTGCATTCAAGAAGAGCTTGTAATAAAGACAAATGTTATTTGGCTTAATCATAACAATTGGATTCGGTGATTTAAGATTTATTTTTATTTTTATTTTTTTTTGTATCTTGGCTAAATGTAAATAATTAATATAGTAGTCTATATTTATTATGATCACTTGTTATCTAAGAAATAATGTTTTAAGAATGTTTTCATTAACACTAATTCATGTATGAGAGTCGTTTCATACACAGAATTGAGCATATTAGCAATACTGATAATTGCTTATGTTATTTCATAATGAAAAAATAATAATATCTACGTAACAAATTGAAATAATTGCTTTCTTTGAATGAAAATAACTCACGCCTAAACATATAAAAGAAAGCTTGAAGAGAATTTAAGATACTTTTGATATATTAACTCTGTTATGCAACATTTTTTATTTTATTTTTTTTTATCACTTAATATTTAGACTATAATGAACTGCAGAAGTTATTGTCTCAAATTTTCTACGAAATAGGCTAAATCTTCCTGTGATGTAGGACATAATTAAAATAAGTTGCTACCAAATTACATAAAGATGTAAACGTCATCCTTATTTCTCCTAATAAATAGCAATTAAGTAATTTGTTCGGCTCAAACCGAAATTTACATTACGCTAGCGTCTTTAAGCATTGTTTTACAGTTAATCAATTTACGTTGTTCTAATAATAGGCTCCAAATTTAATTGTTAGAATTAAAAGAAACTTTTGATTTCTCACTTACTTGGACTTTTTGGTTCCTGGTCCATAACAGATGCAGACGCTCCTGGGAAAGCCGGCTGCTCAGCAGTCCGTGTTCGATTCCCCGTCTGGAGCGAAAGGGCAGAAAGTGCAAGGCTATTTTGCATGGCCAGAATCCCGGCGTCGGCCCCCGGCGGAGTAGGAGCGGCGCCTGTTGTTCCATACAGAAGTCCTAGCTCACGTGCTTCGTTTTCTTCTTGAGCCTGTTGCCTTCGAAGGGCTACTTGCGCTGCCATTACCCTTTGACGCTCGGCGATCAGAGTACATTTGGCACAAACACAGTCTCTCCAGCGGCAATAACGTTTGTGGCCCTTCAAAGCAGAAACTACACCGTGATTTCGGCAACGAGCGCACTTTGGAGTCCTTTGGTACCTTTCAGTGGCTCTGAGGAAAAAAGCCGGCGGGATAGCACCCAGTACGGGATGTTGGGACATGAGTGCTAATGCGTCCCGCCCAGTTACATCAACACCGTTCGGCAAACTCATGACAACAACAGTATATTAACAAAGCACTAATTAATCACTTGTGTCAATAACAAAGGTACCTTTTCATTGAGCTAAAGCACCAATTACATAGCCAAGATTTACAAAATTATAAGTATTCAGCACTTCATATATAACTTATATATACATATAAAAAGGACAGACAATCCTTAATTAAATGTTCGACGTTCTCAAAATACACTAATTATCTCAACTATTCCAGTTTGATTGATAACCACCTCTTTATTGCTTATCCACATTATTGTCAAATACATTGTTTCGTTTTGCACTGTTTCACGCCAAAAGTTTACTTCTAACTTCTTAGATTCTGTAATTTGATTAGAATATTTTAACAGTACACAGTCATTTTTTGTTCTGTGATAACTATGTAGAACACTAAACGATACACTAAACACACTGTCAGTCTGTCTTGCCTTCTTTCACGATAATCCAAAAGGTTTCTGAACGATAACAACTTGGAAGAACAGTGTTTCTCTTCTGTACAAGATAGAAGATTTCACTTTTCGCGCATGTGACGTCAATTATTTTGCCTCCCACCTCTCGTGCCCTCATGCCGCCTCTTGTATCCGTCTTTTTCATCACTATCCTCTCCCTCCTTCCACATTATACTTCTGATTCTCCTCCCCATACTATTTCCCCCTTCCCCACTCTTTTGCGACGCATAACCTTTTTACTCGATGCTTTTCTGTTCGTGTGAGAGGCCGAAACACAGTGTAGCGGCAATGATCCGAGCTTTTCATTGGTTGAAGCTAAATTCTGGGGGATGTAACATGGGAAGATTGAGAGTTTGAAGGGAATCTGTAGGAACTGGTACATCCGGTCTGTTGGCGTTACGAGTTTCGGAATGTGGAGCTCGGTTCAGATACACGGTTCACTTCGAACCACATCATGAGCGTGAAGTGAAAACCCTTGCGTTTATTCTTCAGTGGCTAAAAGCGTAAAGAGTATCGAAGGATAGAGAGGAACGGGAGGGCAGGAGGGTTGCCAGTGTAATCTTCTGGTTTCATCCCAATCGACAAGATTTGAGAATAGTCTTCCTACAGTAAGCGGTGGAGAAGGGGGAATGTTGAAACTGACGTAAAGCACAAAAGAGAATTAGCTAACGCTTAATTCTATTCTGTACCCACACAATTCATCTCTCAAATATTTTTCATTAAAAGGTAACGCAAATATTTTATAATTTAATTTTCTCTTTTCGTCTGGTAATTGGAAAATTTTCAGCGAGCGCGAGCAGATTACTGGTTAGCGTTCGTGCTTTACCGTCAAGAGGTTTTTTTTGGCTGGTAATCCTAATTGAGCTTTTCTCTGCGTCAACTTTTCTAAGATTTTTTCCCTCGGTCTACGAGACACGAGCGAAGGGTGTCTCGTCTCGGAAAGGTGATGTGGAAAAGGTTGCTCGTCTCGAAAAGTATCTGTCAGACGAATATTAGGATGATATCTTTACCTATAGAACCTGGTCTACTTTTTTTCCACTGAGGGTTGCTCAGACGACGAGAGGAAATCAGAAAGAAAGTTTTCTCGTCACGTCTTGTAAATTTTGTACATATCTCGTCTCATCTCGTCTCGATTCTGGATTCTCGAAGAGCTTTTCTCGTCTCGTCTCGATTTGAAAATTTATGATTAGGATTTAGAGGCTCAAAAGTTAGGAATCCAGTCCGACCCTGGAGGGAAAAAAGAAAGTGGTAGAAGTCTAGGGATAGGGGCACGAGTCGAGCTAACCTCGACTCGAATTCTAGTCGAGTTCCGAGTCGAATTAAAGGTAATTTTCTCGAGTCGATGTTCCGAGCCGAGTCACTGTTATTGAGGTCGAGTTTCGAGTCGAGTCGAGTTTGATAAATATCTCTCTCGTTCAGCTCGTTTCAACTCGTTTTGAAATCATGGCCTGATTAGACTGGAAAACGAAAACTGCTCGAATGCTCGCATCTCGTCTCGTCTCAATAACGAGACGACAATATATTTTTATAACGAGAGAGCCTCAAATGACGTGAGCATCAATATAAGTATATACCGTAGTTCTTACTATCAAGGCTGAGATCTACAAGGTCTAATTTTTGAGCCTAAACAAAACCCCAACCGGGTAATGGTGTCAACCGGCTCGGCTTGGATCAATTAAGCGAACTGCTCGAGCCGACTCGGTTGGGATGAGCCATCGGTTCGGCTCAATTGAACCGATAGTTTTTTTATCCGGCCGGATGAGACATTGGTTTAATTCAATTGAGCCTATGGCTTGAGCCAGCTCGGTTCGGATGAGAAACCGACTCGGTTCAGGTGAGCCAGTGGCTCGAACCGCTCAATTTAAACGAGTCCATTGGCTCGGTTTGACTCGGATTAAATAATAATAATTATTATATTATCTATGTAGGATACTTGAAGAGAATACTTGAAACTAAACACAGGATTTGGCTTGATTTGGCTCGTTTTGACTCGACTTCACTCGAAACTCGATCTGAATTCGAGTCGAGTTGGAGGAAATTTTTCAAGCTGAGTTCTTGAGTAGAGCTCAAAGATGTCTGTTTCGAGTCGAGTCGAATTTGCTCGTGCCCATTCCTATAGAAGTCAATTATTCCCGAGTTTAACGTTTATTTATTGTATGTTGAACACAACAGGTATATACCCATTGATAGTGTTCAGCAGTATACATAGATTATTATATTACATAGTATTTGTTCTACATGCTAAACTATGTAGTCAAAGTATTTTTTTTATATGTAGGCTAGATCAAATGTATTATTGTAGGGCATTTTGTTTGTACACTAATATATATTGTGCACACTCTCTTAATAGACGATATAGGCCTACTTAATGCATTAGTACGCTGTGGTGGTTCATGAAATGTTTGTAGCCATGAGCCAGGCACGTAGCCAAGGGGAGGGTTCAGGGGTCGGAACCAGAAATGAAAAATATTAGGGAAGGATAAAACTACAGCAAGTGTTTGGTTACTCTTTCTTATGAAAAGCTTTGTGTGGAGAAAACGGGAAGGGAGTCAAGTTGAAAATGTATATTAGAAAATATTGTAACGGAGCATTCCGAATTCCATCTAGCTCCATACTAATCCTATGGATTACAAATGATGATCGATAAACCGGTTTGATCAGATAGACTCTCAGGTAGAACTTAAAAAATGCCCACAATCACCAATAATAAGCCCGGTAACATAGATTCCAGTTACACTTGTTAAAAAAATTTTCAATTTCGCGGCAACACTAATTTATTTTATAAGATGGTTTCACTACCGAAAGAAATCTCGTTGCTATCATTGTTGGCATAAAACGGAGATAAGAAAAAGAAGAAGACAAAAAGAACAGGGTTCACATGACCTCGGAAGACTATATCTTTTTCAATACCTTTCTAAATATTCTTTTTACTCAAGATTTCTTCATAGTTTGTTATTAAAATACTTACAAAGATATCCTCATTTTATTGTCCTAATAAACCAATATGGGTATGTTGCCAGTAATATAGTTTAGATTGATCGAGTCCTTCGTGTGATAACCAGTTTTTCGTCACGGACCCCCCCCCCTTCCTCCCCATTACGAAATACTGGTTAAACGAACCAATATATGTTGCCAGTAAAATAGTTTAGAATGTGTGGAGGCCCTAGTGTGATAACCATAGTATTTCGTCACAGACTCCCCCCCCCCCTCATTACGAAATCCTGGCTACGTGCCTGCGTGAGGACATTTTCCTGTTCGGAACATGAAAGGATATTTCGGACAATAATATTGGCGAATCTCTCTCATTATGTACAAGTGTATGTTAAAAAAATGGAAATTACCTCTTCTTATTTCCAAAGAATTCATTGAATAGCTTGGTAAGAGTTCAAAATATTTTTCAAACTCATTCATGTCGTGTTCATGTGACACTGCTACATATTCTTTTTAAAGGAGTATGCTTTATCCCAGAACTTGTTAGTCGATTTTCATCACTGGAAGAGTGTAAAATTTTAACAAAAATATTCAATACTGTCTACGCGTAGTGTATGGTCTCCGTTTCTCGAGTAGGGATGCGCACGAGACAAGATCTGAGGCTGTCTCGTCTCGAAAATGTGCTATAAAAGCGATGTCTCGACTCGAAAAATGTATATTTCTCTATTGGAAGAGCTGTGTCTCAACTCGAATTTTGTCAGAAAAATTCTGTCTCGACTCGCCTCGTGCGCATCCCTATTCTCGGGAATAGCTGAACTGATTTTATAAAGCGTAGTTTTCTCCGAATTGTTTTAAAATAATCGCAATAAAATAGATATAAACTCTAATGGTTGGCATGACATATCTCAACTTGTTTTATGTTAAAATAAACTCTCTACTAATAAATGTTCAGATACCTAAAATCTATGCAACCAGTTATGCTTTGCTTTTTGTCGGGTTGCATAAGATGTAGGGGCTAATCACATTATTTTCTTGTCTTATTGTTCATTTGATTTCATTCAAACATAAATCGATCATCGCAAGAGGACCAGCCTATCGTACGCGATTTTCAGAACTCATCGTATCTTGGCCAAATTTCACATGGAGGTTAATCGTAACTGTTTAGGCTATCGTACATGATTTCCAGAACTCATCGTATTTTGATACTCACAAAGAGGCTGATCTTAACTGCTTCGCCTATCGTACGCGATTTCCAGAACTCATCGTCTTTTTACCAAACTTCACTGGAGGTTGATCTTAACTGCTTAGTACTATTATGTAAAATATTTTTCTTGCAGACTTTTGGTTCCCGAGTTATAGGACATTATAGCTCTTGGTGTGAAATTAGTTAAATTTTCTCAAAATGTTTAAGGATTTAGGGGATATTTAGGATTGCGATTTCTGGGCTTTCGGCATCTAGATTTCCGGCTATTTAGTCCGTCTCGTGTGAGGGATGACGTCCCTTGGTGAGCACACTATTCGGTGAAATGGAAGGAAGAAGCAGCCTCGGACCACCTCGTAAGCGCGAGAGACTTGGTCTTGCAGTTTGTGCAAAAGTCTTGCATGCAAGACCAGGAATCTCGATGCAAGACCAAGGCCAAGACCAAGACTCTTGCGCAAAAGCTTGCACAAGTACCGGTTCAGTGGTAAAGCGTTCACCTCTTGTGAATGGGTTCAATCCCAGCTTGGGCCATGTGAGTTTTTTCGGTGCACGAACACGATGTGCGTGAGTTTTGTCGGGATTTTCCCGTTTCCTCCTACTTTCTTCATTCCACCATCTCAGTAATTTCTCATCATCAGTGTCTCTCTTAGCGTAGGTGCATAACCGTGGGACGTTAAACTAGATATTTCATTTCATTTCAAAACATATTAGTGATGCTTTTCTTCCCAAACTAAAGAGAAATGTAGTATTGAACATCGGTAATTCCGTACACTCACAGTTCTACCAACGACACTCACACTACTAAATATACTTTTCCTTAAGATTACTATATATTTTACTGGTACCACATCACACACTAAAGATTCACATAATATGATTTCTCTAAAGCAGGGTTTCTCAATCTGGGGGGTCGCTAGAAGGTTTCATGGAGGTCGCGAAGATAAGCGGGAGAGAGAAATATAATTAGAATCTAATATCGGAAAATGTTTTACATATTATTTTGATTTTTTTTCTGACAGGCACATTTTTATTTTTACATATTCTTAAGAACAACAAAAAAATAGGTCTACTAAACATTTTCAACAGGTTCAGAGTTGTTTAAAAATCAATTTAAATGAAAGAGGTATAATATAAAACTAATGAGAACTGCATATTGAAATACTAGAAAAATAGAAATGGAACAAAACCTCCATATTGCAATACAATTAAAATTGAATACACTAATCTGCAATAGTTGTGTTGCACTTGTTGATAAATCAACAATGGACAAACTATTCTGTCGGCGATAAAAGGAATCGCTCTTTTTTTTTTTAACGATCCTTTGTTGTTCTTTGCAGAATTGTGTACGTATGCCTTTCCAGCAAACAGGCCAAAATAAAGGTAGATTTTTGGTGTGGGATTTTATTTGTTTCGTAAATTTTAAATATAAACAAGTTGCTTGCTGTTAACAGTTTTTGGTGATACTGAACACATTCAACAATGTATCAAATTCACAACAATATGAATTAACTCAAAGTGAGGACCCTCAATAATTAAAATACTCAGTCACTTTTTTTAAAACAACTTTTCCAAGTTTTTTTTTTTTAAACCAAAATTACCTCAACAAAAACGAAAAACATGGTGTCTACTAAAATTCTAAAATGAAATTTCGTGACCTTTCCTTTACCAAACCATAAAATTTCGTAACATTCTCAAGAGCGAATTTTGGTGTGAATTAGGCCGAATTTTCATGGATGCGGTTTTCATCCAATATGGCTGTCATACATACGTATACAATTTGCAATATGTCTATAAAACAATCATGTTTTCCTTGATTTCTTACCCCAGGTTCAATTCTACTGTCTTGAGAATATTATGTAAATAAAATTCCCTTTGTATAATATATAATTCCTCTGTACGTCAGAAAGATATAACGATACAAATGATAGAGTAGGCTTCTATCGCTTATATAATCTTGTACCTGTATTTCTTTCAAGCTTATTTTTCTGATTTTCCTACTTTTTGTACATATAATTTATATAAGTAAAAAAAAATAAAGGAAATATGTCAATATGCCATAATTATAATTGATATATACAAAATATGGTACATTTGAGAATAATGGGGCATTATACTTAAGTTTCTGTAAACTTATTTAGCAAAATAGTTCGCAAAGAAAACGTTATTTAAGAGTCTTCATCCCGGCGAAATTAAAATATCGCTAATTTTACAGTAATTATGTGATATCTTCAAATAGATAAAATATAATTGAAATATGGAACAAGAGCGCCTTAGACAATATTATTTTGCATGAGGTACCGTTACCACAAATCACCTAGCGGCTTTCCGTTTTCAGCCGTTTAGAAACGCGAAAATAAATGCCGATTTTCAAAATGGCTCGAAATCGGAAGCAGATAAGTGAGTCGTGATAACGGTTTCTCATGTAAAATAATATTGTCTAAGGCGCTCTTGTTCCACATTTCGATTATCTTTTATCTAGTTGAAGATATCACATAATTGCTGTAAAATTAGCGGTATTTTAATTTCGCCGGGATGCAAAATTATTTTTTAATAAACGATAGAAATAATTTATGGTACACAAAAGACACAAAAAATTAACTTATCTCTGGCACGATGCACTGCTGAGATATAGACGATACGGTTGGGTTGTATCAGACCCACTGCTGCTTTAGATTAAAAAAAAAAAAAAGTCATTGAAACAACGAATTTTAAGGAAAACATTTATATTTGAGTAATTCAGGTTTCATATAATGAATTCTGTTTCTTTCAGAACAGGAAAGATACTTATTACACTGAAAAAAAGAAAAAGATGGAAGGAGCTTCGAAAGATTCATAAACGTAACGAGGGTAGTTCGGTAGTTCAACACTAAGATAACGCCAACATATCACTTTCAATTTTGTTTTTCACTCCATACATGTGATTTTTCTATAAGTAATGCACATGTCTGAGTAAAACAATCTCGAACATCAACAGCTGGAGTAAAATTTTACATTTGCGATCAATTGCTGGAATATATTGCTCCAGCCAAGTTTCCTCTGATGGCACACCTTGCTTTTATAGCTAAAACTGAGAGATGAGTGACTGGTGTGAAATAAATCTTCTGTACGTAAAATATCGACAGAAAGCCAGTGCGTCACCATCGTGCAATGAATGTAAGAATAATTGGAAATGTTTTGCAATTAACGATCTATCTCTCGAGTAGTTTCTAATAAGTTTTCTTCCCTTTCTAGAACTGAGACAAAAGCGTGACACTTCTGGAAAATTCATATAAAAGTAGTATCATATCATCCATGTTTCCTTATATATTTCCATGTATTTAAACATTCTGCTTGATTGATGAAATCTTTCTTCTTTATGAAAGAGCTTTTTAAAAAATCTGAAAAATAGACACGAAAGAAACAGATACAAAGTTAAGCGACACAAGCATACTCTATCATTTGTAACTTTATATCAACATAATCTACAGAGATGTATTATACAAGGTGGCCCAAAAGTAGGTATACACAACTGCATTGACCAAGAAGAACATTCTAGTTTATAAGTTTATTTACTTCGGCTCTTCCGAGCTTAAGATAAGTAAAAATACGTTAAGAACAAATAATATAGAAACTAAGTCTACCTGATGGGTAACAATAAGAAATTTAATGAGCTGATCAGTACGGTACTGTATACCTACTTTTGGGCTACCCTGTATATCAAACGAAAGGAAAGCTTATTTACAAAATATTTTGATATAAGTTTCAAGACCGTATGATTGAACCTAAGGTAAGAAATCAAGAACATGATTGTTTTATACACGGAGGCGGCCAAATTAGATACGGCAGCCACATTGTGTGAAACTTAAGGCGCATATCTGGGCATTTTTAGGATATGCCTATAACTGATGGAAAGAACCTGTACTACAAGTTTCATTAAGTTACTAATTTTTTTTCCGGGTTCAGACTTCCCCTAAAAAGTTCGCACTTAATTAAAAATTAACATTTCCTCTTGAAGTTATTCTCGCTCTGTGATTGGACGTTTTCAGCCTTATACTGATTCTTGGTGCTTTCTTTAATCTTATTCTATGATTTATGCAAACTCTCGTAGAACTTATGTTACTTTATATTTTCCGTAATATATTTTGTATTTCATGTAACATTTTCATATATCAATGCCAAACATATAATATCTAGTCATATACAGTAATTGTGTTTATACTGTTTTAATATTTACGTTTTAAATATATTTTTAAATTTATAAACTAAACAGCGTGACAAACATCTTGGCATTTGAAGGCGGCGCTCCAAGTTCTCTTTAAATGCTGCTAGCAAATGCGAGGCCAGCGGTATTGCCACGTTTATTTTGTACACATCCACGTCTATCCTCTGTCACCTGATCACGCTGTAGTTTGTCTGCTTAACCATAGCCACACCCCTTTACCACTTGGCAACGTCGCGCCAGATCTGGTGTTCTATTCGTTTAGCTGAAATGCCAAGAAGTTTGTCACAGGCTTTAGTATAAATTCTTGTGTTATTTTGTCAGTATTACCAACATAATTTCGCATTAGGCATATCTTGAAAGGCGAATCTTGACTTCAAGATTCGCCTACACTTTCTCTTGAGTTATCATCTGCAAATTCCATTGCCTGAGGTTATTAGGCGAATCTTGAATAGGCGAAAGTTGAAGTCACCATAGTGGTGTGAAGTTGCTAGTAGCCAGATGGTCATTTTGGTAAATTGTAGCGCATGTTAATCCTGTTGTGTGAGTAGAACATTGTTAGGGTTTCCATATTTCTACACTATATAAAAAAAGAAGAAGAAGAAGAAAGAAAAACAGGGTACCCTGTGAAAATTTTCAGTATTTATTGATTTGCAGTTGCTTCATGTTGAAATATCAGAATTATCAATACAACACCGAGACGTCTGGGACCTGAGCATTGCTGACGTATCGTACATGGGAAAGCAGAGGATTTTCACAGCAGACGTGTTCCATATGCCTCTGCGGTGCATCGGAGAGTTTCAAGACAGAAAGATCGTTCGGGTCGGCCTATTAGCAGAATTGCAGCAGCCAATATAATCAGAGTCTCCATGGCTTTCCATGTGTGTGCATACACTTAACAATGGATTGCTTCAGACACTTCATTTTTACATTCTACTCGCACATTTACTCCTGATACTCTTATGTTCGTTCCTAGTCGAGATTGTCTTCGACGGTCTCGAAAATTACTGGTATTCAGCGGTATTCAGGACAGCGGTATTCAGCTTCTGTCTCTGATATAGTAATGGTCGTGTTCATACCTGTTGACATGGAGATGAGCTCTGATAACAGTCTTTATTGATATTTATCATATGAGACCCACAGTTGGCATTAGACCTATGACACGGAAGTATTAAGTTACCCATTCCTTGACCTCTTGGAACGATACATCACTGAAGATACGTTTCTGAGACAGAACAGCCTCAACTCTTCTCTCATGGGCTACTCTTCAGCTCGGCATTCGACACGTTATCAGACGTGTCCTCCTTGCCGGATCGTATCTTCTAGGAGGATAAATCGCGGTCTCATACAGTCAGAGTAGCTCGGGGTTTGTAATCGGTATACACCCTCTTTCTGGCCTGCTATACGTCTCAGAGTCTAAGCCCTTCCTATCACGCATAGGACAGAGTGAGACGGTGCGTGATCGCCAACCGAGTTCCAGCTATTGAAATGAAATGAAATCTTTGAGTTTTACGTCCCACGGTTATGCCGGTTAGGCTAAAGGAGACCGTGATAATGAGTAATGAATGAGATGGTGGAATGAAGAAAGTGGGAGGAAACGGGAGAACCCCGAGAAAACCCACGCACACGGTGTTTGTCCACCACAAAGTTCACTTGGCGGGGGCTGGGATCGAACCCGGGACCCCAAGCACCAGAGGTGAACGCTCTACCACTGAGCCACCGTGGCCCCAAGAGTTCCAGCTATTACCATCATTCAGCTACGACAAGATCTACAGCATGGGATATCATACAGAGAAATGATGTAGCGTGGGATATCATACAGAAACCATACAGCATGGGATATCATACTCCAGACATATATTACGCAGTTGTATGCCGGAGACCTATCCAGCTATGATCTGGTTATGTGGTTGATCTTCCTACACTTGCTATATTTTGTATTACATTTAACATGACCGGCATGTTCCAGCAATGCCAATACCACTTATCATCACCTTCTTCTTGTGTGCCAGACCTGTGAATCCCTATGAGGTATTCTTAAACGCGTTTCCACCATTGTATATGAGATGCAGATGATTTTCGCAATTACCAGGAAAGGAACCTTTTTATTATTTTTTTAAAGGAAGACAAGAAGGACATTTTGAGGTTACGTTCGCTAACTGTAGAATTTGTTTAATGACAAGATATCCATAAATAAATATAGTTTTTTTTTTAAAGAAAAAAGAAAAGAAATGTGTGTGTATATATACAGAAAAAGAAAGAAAGAAACGAAATGAAGAGAGAAAATCATGATGATGCTTAAAAAGTTGTTTTAGAGAGCAAACTCCAACACTCCCTACTAATCAAATGAGCGTTGCGTTTTCTAACAAGAAAGCGGTCGTGTAAAGCAGTTTTTTTTCTCTCTCTCTCTCTCTAAAGTCTATTGTGTTGACTAAAACGGCACTTCTTTTTTTTTTCTAAAAAAAAAAAAGACACGTATGCTCTAAGAAATTAAGAGAAAAAGGCGGCTACATAAACACTGTTCTTCGCGAATGTACTGTATGCACTAAACATTTTGTGTTTGGTTATCAGTGATGGAGTTAAATAGAAGATTGTCTTTGTATTAAACACAGCCATTTGCTCTTCCTATTTGTTGGTAGGAGGGGGCGAGCAGAATTAGACACATCCATTGCAAATAGGGTACATTATATGTGCCTAAATGAAATGGATTTACATAGAATATTATTAGTAACAATGGTGGTGAACTTGCTCGTGGTACTGTGCATAGGGGAAGCTTTTTTAATATAGGCTATATATAATTTGAGATGTTTATAATCTGGGGAGAGTTCCACCGAATCCAGACTCCCCCCCCCCAAAGTCCTAACTCAACATACAGTTGTACACTTTCTCAATGAAACTATAGTGTTTAATAGGGGAATGATTGATGTAACATGACATTTTGATCTTACACTTCATCTGTACTCTTTCTCTTATAAAAACAATCTAATTTTATAATTTATTTTCTGAAAATATAGGTGGAAGTATTTTACAATTGTTTATCGTCATTTCGGGTGCAGAATGAAACCTATTCAATACCTACTACTTAAACGTAGTGACTTGTAATGTTGGACACCTCCCCCCCCCCTTCCCCAAGCTTCGAACCCTTTCTACAAAAATTTCTGAGCATGCGCCTGTCCTGAGCTGATTTCATCCTGAAAAAAAAAAAATGGAAGTAATTCTTAAACTTCCAAAGAAATTGCGCCATTTTTTCTTTTTTTAAAATATATTGCATTTTTTTAAATATTGTTTACTAATTAATAACGGCGTTAGCAGAAAAGCTGTTTGTTCCCATTATGACAAGGCGAACGGTCGATACATGCTGCATATTAAGATAAATGAAAATAAATGTCCCCCCTCCCCCCCAAAAAAAGTGTATTTTTAAGTTTCAAGAAGTAAGAGATTAATATATGTATATATAGGTTAAAAGGACTACAGGAAATGAAAATAGTTGACACTGGAAAACTACATGGAGTGGAAATTAGTATCGAAAAATCGAAAGTTACGAAAATATTCGTTGGAAACGCGTCCTCACAGGTCGGAGTAGAACAAACAGAACTTGAAGAGGTCGGTAATTTCAAGTATTTGGAAAACATTTTGACGAAAGACACTTACTGCATCAAAGAGATCAAGTCAAGAGTTGAAATAGCCAAAGAAGCATTCAACAAGAAAACATCACTCTTAACTAACATGCTTGATATTATACTAAGGAAGAAGTTGATCAAGTGCTATATCTAAAGCTGTACGCTGTGGTTTAAAGACTTGGACATTACGGAAGTTAGAGAAGAAATATTTAGAGAACTTCGAAATGTGATGTTGTGGGAAGATGGAGAAGATAAAATGGACAGAGAGAGAGAGAGAGTAACCAAAGAGAATGTTTTGAGACGGATAGTATAAAAGAGGGCGCTTATATTCAGCATCCTTTGTAGGAAGGCCAATTGGATTGGACACATCTTGCGAAGAAATTGTCTTCTTCACACTGTCATAGAAGGGAAGAAGAAAGAAAAACGAGGAATAGGAAAAAGGACACAACTGATCAATGATTTGAAGAATAGAAGAAAATATTGGAGTTAAAAGTGCAACGGTATGTTGTATATTTTTTACTTGTAACGAATTTGTAACGATTATTAACTTGTAATTTTGGGTCGTAAGGTATTTTAAATATGTACTAAGCTGGATTCTACTATTAGAAAAAGAGAAAGAAAAAGAAATAAGTTAAATATAATGTCTATAAAAAAAGATATTCAAATGTTTTTAAATAATAGGATTTTGGAATGTCTTTGTCAGGACAACCAAAAATAAATAGTTTTTATTGACATCTAAGTAGACATCTTGAAGAAATTAGTGTGTAAAAGGTATATGTACACTTCTCCATTTTATTTATTAAAGATAAGCACATAAAGGATACATTGATGTATTTTAATGGGCTCAACAATTAATTTGGTAAACGAACCGTTCTAAAAGAGGAAGCTGAAGATCGAGAAACGCGGAAGAAACAGTTTTAGACCTAAACCTAAATAAATAAATTAGCATCATTAGTCCCAGCACCTAAAAAAAGGCACAACACTCAATAATAATAATAATAATAATAATAATAATAATAATAATAATAATAATAATAATAATAATAATAATAATCGAATATTAATAAAATAAAGAGTTTGTGTGTTTGTCTGTCTGTGTGCGGCCTGGGAACCAGACAAGTGGACCGAGAGTTACCAAATTTTGGTCACGGATACCTTGGTCTAGGCTCCAGATCAAGACGAAGCGTTTTTGTCAAAATTCGAACCAGGGGGGTCTCAAGGGGGGTTTACCAGGCCATGTAAAAGTAGTAGAAAATGACCGATATTAGTGTCGAATTCATAGTTTTCGCAGTCACTGAGATCAATGGTGAAACTCCGATCGCATTAACTTTCAAATTCACCCTATTCGGCTGCGAGCCGGGGGTCACCGGGGGAGGGGGATACCGAGACATGTAAAAGTAATAAAAATGACCAATATTAGTGTAAAATCCATAGTTTTCGCGGTCGCTAAGATCAATGGTGACACTTCCATTAGCGATGACTTGCAAATTCAGCTACCATTGTATGCAGACCGGGGATCAGCGGGGGGGGGGATATTGAGACATGTAGAAATAGCCAAAAATGATCGATATTAGTGTCAAATCCATAGGTTTCGCTGTCGCTGAAATGAAAGGTGACACTACCACAGGCGTTGACTTCCAAATACAGCCTACATGCGAAGAATGGGTATATTCAGATAATAATAATAATAATAATAATAATAATAATAATAATAATAATAATAATAATAATAATACCAGAGACGCACACACAAGAGCTAAGCGCTCTATCACTGAGCAACCGTGCTCCCTTCATAAAATCGGTAGTTACCAGTGGCATACGCAAGGAGGATTTTGGGTCTTAACCCTAATTTGCATTCCGATGTCAATTGACATCATATGATACGAACAATAACAGTATTCTTAAAATATTACATTAGCAAATGATACACGGTGATGCCACGCAGCATCAATGCGAAACTTTTTTTTTCTTTAACCATACTGTTTCGACGTACGACAGAGGTCTGACCCAAAGTGTCAGTGAACAAATAGAGAAGAACAAAACGCAACGTTTTTAACCTGTGAAAACAGGTCATAAATAAATTTACCTTTCTTTTTCAAAGTAAATATATTTTAAAACCTACTTAACCAATCTTCCATGCCAAATTATTTCTGCTAAGGTTACAGGAAACTTTCTTTTCACTTGTGTAGCAATATAGTACCAAATGACATCAATCCTGTAACTTGATTCTGCATAAATAAAAACATCAAAAATTGTGTATTAAAGCCTGTGACGAACATCTTGACATTTCAGCTAAACGAATAAAACGCAAGCTCGGACGCGACGTTGCCAAGTGGTAAAGGGATGTGGCTATGACTTTTAAGTAGATGAAATATGGCGCGATCAAGTGGCAGGGGATAGACGTGGATGTGTACAAAATAAACGTGGAAATACCGCAGGCCTCTCATTTGCTAGCAGCATTTAAAAGGAACTTGGAGCGCCGTCTTCAAATGCCAAGATGTTTGTCACGCCGTTTAGTTACATTTACTACAGAAGATAATTATTCAAAAACCAAATACCGGTAAATTCATATATTAGAGAGATAAGGGTCCTCTTGAACAAGACATTATAGAAAAATAATCATTTACTATATTAACATTTATAGAATTACAAAAATCACGCAAGTCCTTAAAGATATGAAATTGATGCTAGAACTTCCACTTTATGAAAGTTTCTTTGTACGCCACTGATAGTAACTGCGCGCTTTTGTTGCTAATGAATGGCAAACATAAGCATTTTACTTCATTAGGAAGCTTCCAAGATAGCGCGCACATTCCATCCTTCCAGGAAATTGATAATTTCTAAGAAATGTAAAAGATTTAAAAAAAAAAATGTTCCCTTTCTCAAGATTGAGTGAAATCATCTCTTTGTCATTTATTGATTTCAGCTCTAACTGAAAGGACTCATTTTGTCAACCTTAAACGAAGCAATCGCTACGCTTTGAGAAAATCAAGCTATTGTAGAGAAATTGTGGCTCTATATGCTTTCTTAAGATGATGAATCATCTCTCTTGTATCTGACGAAATTCAATTCCAAACAATAAAGATGATTCTTAAGTCTCAAATAAATCAAATATTTATTTATCATTAAAATATACAGTAGTAGAAATATACATTAAATATATAATAATAGTCTCAAGCAATTGAAGTTACGACTGAAAATCTTTACAAGAAAATATTACGTCATATTGCATCAAAACTAAATAATTTTAACGAAGATTTCTTATTTATTTATTTATTTATTTTTAGTTTAACGTTCCATGACTATGCTCCGAGGCTAAGGGAGACGGTGATAATGATGATAAAATGGTAGAATGAGGAAAGTGGAATGGAATGGGAAAGCCTCAAGAAAGTCCACCCATATGGTGTTTGTCCACTACAAGCTGGAATCGAACCAGGAACTTAGTAATGAAAAAATATTTTGTTATTGTTTTCCAATCCTTGTTTCGTTAAAATCGAAGAAAGAAAGAAATAGATTAAAGCCATCGTGGATCAGATACAAAGACAAACAGCTTCAAATTATCCATTTCTATTGGTTGGGGTTGAAATCGGTTAAGTATAAAGATATGGATTTAACCTCTTTTTAAAAATGCATTTGTCGATAAATTTCGTTTAAAAAACGCGATTTTTATAATAACATGTCTCCTTTGAAACTTGCTTAAACTTAGCTATAGGCAAAAAGATGAATTCATCATCTTGAGAAAGCATGGAAAACAATAACTTCCCTTTTTAGTTATCCAATTTTCATTAAAAAAAAAGTGTCATATGCCTTCTTTAAGGTTTCCAAAATAAATCCTACGAAAGGTCTAAAATTAAAGTTAGATTGAGGAAACATATAAACAATAAGATTTTACAATAAGAAATCCTAACCAAAAACCATGATAAAACTTTCGCACATACAATTTGGCACTGAGATAACCGCAGAAATACTGTTTAGTAATAAATACAATGTCAAGGAAAGTTCTTACAAATTAAGACTATGATAACATTAGATGATAGCGAAAGAAAGGTGGTTAGCTGATATTTATGGTGTGTTAAAAACTTTGATACCTATATGTGAAAGTAGTTTTTCCTGATTATAAATAAAGAGCAATTCATAGTTCAAGAAAAGAAGACATACAGCGTCCTAACGAAGTTTTTGTTCAATCTACCTTTCGAGGATTTATTTGGCTTGCAGATCTGTGACGATGCAATGGGCCATGGGTCCCTGTGTCACTTCTTTTACGGTTTTTTGTCCAGGACACTTTGGTTTGAGTCTCGTTTCTCAGATCCGGTTTGACTGTAAATCAGACTCGGTGTCAGTTCTACGACGTTATTGCAAAAATTTACTTTACAGTCAATCGTGTCCTCTACTCCAGCTGGAATATCGCTCCGCATAGTGTAGTCGCTAATGCTCTGACCTGTGGTGCGAAGGGTCCCGGGTTTGATTCCCAGTGAAAACACTCGATCGAAAAAATGTAAACGCTTTTCATGCCAGAAATTCTGAGTGAAGCTTTCCCGAGTTTACCTCATTCATACCAGACAAATGCTGGGACGATAGCTACCATAGTGATTCCAAGTAGCTTAATTCCTTACCATTCCTTTCTTCCTCTCAAATTCTCCGAGTAGCAGGCCCGCAACCAGCGGGGGGCTAGAGGGGTCTGGCACCCCTAAACTTTTTATGGCCCCTGCAGACATCAATGAAAAATGCTATTATTAATACAAAAAAAAATTTAGATATTTGTAAGAGTACTTTTAGTGTCTTAGCGCCCCTAACATATTAATGCCCCCCCCCTAAATGTCTGTGGCTGGTTTTGGGCCTGCCGAGCAGTGTGATCGCCGAGGGTCGTGATCCCTGAGACGTAATGGGCTAACATGGCAGTAGATACCGAAAGCTCAGAAATCTAATTCCTAATCCTAGTCGAGCTGGGATATGCACATGTTCAGTTCCCGATGTGACATTTTTAAAAATCAAAATGGGATGTTGGAAGAGAGAGGCATGAGAATAAGTAGATATACATAACACTCAATTAACAAGACAGGAGCTTCGTACGGCTAGAAGAATCAGCTACTACCTACCTTATAATTTGAGTACCTTTGATCGTACCTAGACCGGAATGGTAGATTACATACAGAAACCTAACGCAGTTGAGTTGAATTTATTTTGAGTTTAACGTCCCGTTCAGCAGCGAGGCTATATGAGACGTGGACCTACTGATTAACGTGGAATCCGAACCACATGAGCTCCCGCCGGGAATCGAACCCGAGTCTCCCATGCCAAAGGCGCGTACGGTAACCGCTTAACCACGAAGGAGCTCGAGAAACCTAACACAGAATACAGTCTGGCAAGCTAAACTGGATAAAAGTGAGCGGTATACTGTGTGTAACTTGTTAATTTCACACAACTCATGAAGTGCACTGATGGCATTCTGCAAATCAATACAGTCTCTTTCCGAATGTATGACACGGTAAATATTTAAATCGTCTGCGTATAACAATTTTTGTGACTTTATTACTTTAGGTAGATCATTAATATATAAGAGGAACAGCAAAGGTCCTAAGTTCGAGCCTGTGGAACACCTGAATGAACTAAAAAATTCAGTGGTCAGGACATTTTTGTAGCGAATACGATGTCTGCGTTCACGAAGATATGACAATAAAAATTTACGAAAGGTATGAGGAAAAATTAAATGTTACCAGCTTGCTAAGAAGAATATCGTGATTAATAACATAAAACGCCTTGCTGAAGTCTGTACAAATTGTATCAACTTCGTTTTTTATTGTAAATTTATCTTGCTAATAAGTGGGTGATCTCGGCAAGATTAGTTACTATTGATTTTCTGGGTAGAAAACCATGTTGACTTTGCGAAATAATAGGAGAGACATGGGAATATATTTTTTTCTCAATAATATTTGGCAGGTGCAGAGATTATAGCTATTGGTCTACAACTTTTTACGTCAGTATTATTTCTACAGGCTTTAGGAATTGGACAGATTCAGTAACTTTCCATCTTGTTGGGAAGTGAAAAATAGCTAGTGATTTTTAAAAAAATGATCTGCAATGGATATTTAAGTAAATGGCAGGAATTCTTAATTATATACGGTGGGATTTTATCAAGTCCTGGGGAGGTTCGAGGCCTGAGCCACTTGATGGCATCTACGATTTCTTCGACTTCAACATGAGAAAATGTGAACTGATTAAGCAGATCAGAGTTACTATGATGTGATAAGTATCCAAGATCATACTCAGATTTATTATATGAGACTTGAAAGTGTTGCATAAATGCATTAGCGATATCTATTTTGGTATTTAATTGACGTTCTTCGTAATTCAGCGTTGTGGTGTAGGAATTACGTGTTTTGTTTCTAACGTAAGTCCCAAAAAATTTTTTGGATTTGCAAGAATATTGGATTCGCAATCGCTTACGTATTTTTCATGAGCGCTTGAAATTTCCCGTTTAGACATAGGCCATAAAATTCTTTCAATAAAGTAATCTTGGCAACTTTATAAATTGCAT
Organism: Thermobia domestica; assembly: GCF_964235325.1. Classification (NCBI taxonomy): domain Eukaryota; kingdom Metazoa; phylum Arthropoda; class Insecta; order Zygentoma; family Lepismatidae; genus Thermobia; species Thermobia domestica. Next base: position 43,115,039 of record NC_137454.1, on the reverse strand, counting down.
AAGCTAAAAAATTACAGAAGATAAAACAAAGTTTATTCTTTTCGGTAATTATTTGCTTCAAAACATGACTAACTATTATTTCGTTCCAGTTAAATATTATTACAATACAACACGAAGCACAATTCAACTGAACTATGTGTTTGCAGAATGAACCATCAGTTTAGTTGTACTTTAGTTGCTAATAAACCAAACATCTTCCCCCTCCTCGAAAAAAAGAAAAAAGTATTTCAAAAATTAACCAAGTCTCAGTGATCAAATTGTAACCATTTCTTACAGCATAAACCAATTATTTTGTGGAAATTTAAGATTTTTCAAGTGCGTCCCTTTTGAGATTCTTCGTGTTAAGCATAAACAATATTGGAAAAAATCACAATGTTTGGAGACCCATAAAAAAGAAAGAGAAAGATGAGACTCTCAGGTACGAAACTTTTTAAGGATCACGAAGCCAATTCCTTTTTTAAAAAAAGTAACGTGTTCAAAAAATGACTACTTTCGTTGTACAAACTTTAACTTTCAACAATTTTTAAATAGTATTTGTAATGTAGTAGGCCTAAATGTGCATTGGACATAAAATGTGAATATTTAATTTTTTTTTTTTTTTGTTCGTTCGTTTGTTTGTTATCAGTATTTTCAAAAATACTGGAGCTAAAGCGTTTAACAACACAAACCTTCGTAAAGAGCAAGCCTGCCTAACACAGCAGAAAATCATGAAAATGGGATGGGAAAATCGTCCCTCAGCCTCCCTTTAGTCCGGACTTGACTGTTTTGGATTTATTCCTGTTTCGTTGTCTGAAGGCCCAGCTACGAGGAAAAATATTCGACAGTGACAAAGCCCTCATTTCTTGTGTGAAACAATGGTGTAAAAGGTCTATCTGAATTTTACCAAAGTGCATTCAAGGCAGGGAAAGAACATTGGACGGGATGTCTCACAGCAGATGCAGGCTACATTGAGTGATATGGTCTTGTAGCCAAAGGTTCAAAGTATAGGGTGGCTCAAAAGTAGGTATACACCCCTGCATTGATCAACTATAACATTCTAGCTTATAGGTTTGTTTGCTTCGGTTGTTCCGAGCTTAAGATATAAGTAAAAAGATATTAAGGTGGATCACCACCCGGAAGTCAGTACATATTTTAGCTCATTCTCTTAACTGTTGCGCAATGAAACGTTACATATTATAAATATTGTACTATAAGATAGAGGTATATTTCAGATACAACACAAGACACTGATTCATTTGGTTGTGGCTTCTCATATCGAAAATGCAAAAAATAAAAGAAAATATTTGATTCGTTTTACAATGAGCACAAAAGATGGCACTTACTGTTAGATTTTACTAGAAGTGCTTCGTTTCATGAAATGTTTATTTATGTGTGTAAAGTATATTAAAGTAATGATCTTACTACGGAATAGATATATTGTTTGACCGCTTTTCGTGTTATGTTTCATATTTTATTTAAATATTAATCTATATTTAAGGAAATAGATTTTGAGACGAAACTTGCGCAGAACGCTATAATGCGTTGTTGCCAAATTTGTACGTTTCTTGTAGCAGTCACAATAAGAAAATTCCTTGATTTTAGCGTTGCAGTTCGAGAAGAGGAATTGCGGTAAGGATCGAAAAATAATTTCTCCAGTAAGTATTTAAGCAGAATTCCATGATTACTCCCTTTATTATCTTGCATCAGTAAACACTCGACACTATCTGGTAATGCCGCACTATTCAAGCAGCGTTTAGCATAGCACCGAGAACACCTAGTGATCCACCTTAAGAACAAATAATAAAGAAACTAAGTCCACCTGATGGATAATAATAAGAAATGATATAAAAAGCAATGAGTTGGTCAGTACGGGACTGTATACCTACTTTTGGACCATCTTGTATGTTCACTTAAAATGTCATCATCATATTGGAACTAAAAGCAATATTATAACCATTTGTACAAAATTTATTGAAAGCCCTTTGAAATTCCTGCTCTCACCAAAATTGAGCACTGATACCTTCTTAAACAAAATTCACCAATTATAAACAATTAATTTTACCTTTTCTTACAGTATACGTAGCTTACGTTAGCTTGCTTAGAAACACTATACAATATTTTTTCTTCTATGATTCTATGTTAAGGTATTAAATATCTGAATAGTTTTCCAGTGCTTTCATAAGCGTGGGAAAATAAGCGGAGAGCTCCCTATCAGTATAGATGGAAAGGGATATGGAGTAATACACATTCTCGGCGAGACAGCGCAGGTGAAATCCAGCAGGTCTTTTCTCTTTTTTTCTTTCTTTCTTTCTTTTCTTTCGTACAAAGAGAACTGTTTGCTTACAACGTGTGGAGAAAAGGCAACACTTGAAACTGAAGATTGCCACAGTACCCACTCGGAGGAGGGCTCTGTGGTCTCCCAGGGCTCTTGAGATTGCTATCTCCTTCGCAACACTGTTATCTCTTCAGCGTTCAAGTTGACAGGGGGAGCACCTCTCAAGCATTTCACAAAAACCTCTTTATATATATATTTTTTCTTTTTTATTTCATACATAGGCTATGTCGAGTGCCTCCTGTGTATAAGTAACATTCGCTCAAGAGGATATACACCAAACACACCAAGCAACGCACCTGTAACTTAGAAGTTTTTCGCAATACCATTCATATTTGTTGTTTATTTTCTTTCTGTTTGCGCAATGTTTGCTGAATTTCAGGCAAGTTTGGCAACAAACGCTATGCTTCAATAGCTCTCAACCATCGATGAAGAAATATTGTTTAATCGAAGGAAGAAGGAGGTTCTGAAACGAAGACAAAAATATCTCATACGTCACACGATGTACTCTCCGATGATTCTATAATGTTTGCGATATAGTATGTACAGTATAAGTTCTTGAATTAATTTGAATGTCCTTGATTATTGTGTCGTGTTTTTCCAGTCTAGAATGTTCTACAGTAAACTTACCTTGTATTACTGTCGAATATTTTGTCATTTGAAAATTGCTAAATTACAATTAAGAGTAAGAAGACGAATGTGATTGATATTAGAATAAATACAGTAGAACCCTTCTAATCTGTCACCTTTGGGACTGGAGGAATGGACGGAACGCAAAAAGTCGGATTATCAGAAAATACCGATTTACAGTAAAATAATCCACTTCTGAACTCAAAAATGACTCTATTGTTCTCTACGGTAAAAACAAACGAACTCAGTAAGCACTAAAAACTGCATACTACAGTACAGAAAACACGCACTACGAAAAAAACGATACAAGAGATGAAGGAGCACTAAGGCGGATATGCAAGTAAAGAACAATGCCGCAAGGGTAGTGAGTCACCGATGCGTCGGGGCTAGTTCGGCTCTAGTACGGTCGGATCAACCGGAGTGTCGGACCAGCCGAGGGCAGACGAGAGGGGTTTTACTGTAAATATATAATATTATTTTGATAGATTCTATCTGCGCTTTCTGTGGTGGACAAACACCGTGTGCGTGGATTTTCTTAGAGTTTTCTCATTTCCTCCCGCTTTCTTCATTCCACCATTTTATTCATTTCTCATCATCACCGTCTCCTTTAGCCTAGCCAGCATAAGCGTGGGACATAAAACTTTAAGATTTCATTTCATTTCATTTTCTATCTGCGCTTTCTATCAGATTCTTTCGTTTTTCTCCGCTGTTACAGCCGACAAATGATTGAAGATTTACAGAGCGATTAGAAACGATTAGAACGTTCGAAATTAACGTTAGTGTAAAGGGACAAGTTTTGCCGATAGATGTCACTACAGTCTTCGTATCTCTCCCATGTATTTTTTACCATTCACGAAAATTTACAGTTTCTCTTACAAATTTCAACCTAGAGACTTCATTTTTTTTAGAGAAGGAACTTCATAACCTATTAAAGGGAACAATCCATGTCGATTTTTTATTTAGAATTTTCTTCATTGTTGAAACAGTTTGGATATATTTTTCAACAATCAAACCATTTCAACAATGAAGAAAGTTCTAAATAAAAAATCGGCACGAATTATTGCCTTCGATAGATTATGAAGTTCCTTTTCTGAAAATTTAAAGCCTGTAGGTTGAAATTTTTAAGAGACATAGTGGATTTTCCTGAAAGTTTAAAAAAAAAAAACATGGGAGAGATACATGGGAAAAATACATGGGAAAACATGGGAAAAATACATGGGAGAAGACTGTAGTGCCATCTATCGGCAAAACTTGTCCCTTTAAACCAACCTTAAATGAAATCTTTCAATTTAACGTCCCATGGTTATGCCCTTAACGTTAAGGGAGATAGCTAATTAAGGTAAGTGAATGATGTTGGAAGAATTTGTGGAATGAGAAAGTGAGAGGAAACGGGAGTATCACTAGAAAACCCACGAACACGATATTGTCTCCTAGAAACTTACTTGGCTGGGGATCGAAGCAGGGACTTCATGCGCCAGAGGTAAGCGTTTTATCACTAAGCCACTCTGCACCTCCCTTCCGTATTCGAGATTAAGTATGAAGACGAATGAGGAAAGTTAGCTGTAGGTCTATAAAACGAAGAAAGTGTTAGTGAAAATGGGGGAGAAAGCATAGCCGCTGATTCCAAGGGTTAAAGGGGGGTCCAACCTCTCAAAAAATTGCTTAATTTCCTTTATGAATTGATTATTTTTGCTTGGATCTCTGACAACGAAATTCGTATACCCGAAAGACTCCCCAAAGTAATTCAGAAATCAATGCCGCCCCGCTGAGAAAGAACACGAAGACTACAGACAATTTTACAAAGAAAAGAAACTTGTGAGGCCCAAATTTGTGAAGAAAATTTATGTTATAAGAATTGGTATATGAATTTGGAAGAAAATATAGTCAGTGCCGTGTCAAGGGGATTGAGGGGCGGGTGGGGCGACGGCCTCGGGCGCCAAAGAAAGGGTGGTTAAATTCGGTAGGAAAAAAGATGAGTTTATAGGTATGTAATTTATTTTTTTAACAAATGCATTAGCAATGGACTTATTTGTGGCCTCACATAAAGGTATTAATTTATTTAGCTTTGTCAACATATCAGTACAAACTAGTATGTACTTAAATCCTCTTCCTGCTTTGGACAGTGGTCCTATAATGTTACTCATGTTAGGAAAATGCATGTGCACATATATAAAATGGAAGGAAAAACGTAATAAAAAGTGCTCAAAATCAAGGAAAAGCAGGGTTTATTTTTGAAAAATTTCTTACGCTTCGCGTCATCCATGGTGGGGCTTCGCGACTGGTCTATAGGGTAACATTCATAAGTCCTAAACGGCACAAATCCTAAACGGCGTAAGTCCTAAAAAATATAGGCGCTAGACCTAAATTTTAGGTCTTGTGCTGTTTAGGGCTTGTGCCGTTTAGGACTTGTGCCGCGAAATGATTTTTAGGACTTGTGCCGTTTAGGTCTTATGCCGTTTAGGACTTGTGACGCATCCCCGGTCTATCGACATCACTCATATGTACGGGAGCACCGTCGTATACTCTCTCCCCGGGCGCTGATTTTTTCCGGCACGGCACTGGATATAGTAAAATGTAAACGAGAAAAAATAGAATAAAAGTAGGACAAATAATGTAGCGGCAACAGTAGTTTAGAAAGCTATGTTTCGTTGTAGTTTACAGATTGTATAAGACCTACTATTTTTACAGTTTCAATATCCAAGTTCCATCCGAGGCAAACAACACCGCCAGGAAACAAACCCAGGTCCATGTGCATAAAAAGCATGCGTGTTAGCGACAGAAACGCAAAAGCTTTCCGCTTTGGAATTTGTATGAAGAAGGACTAACAAAAGTCTAATGAGGCGTAAATTGTAAAGAAATCGAAAGTAGCAAACTATTGAAAGAATCGGACTATAAGATGACCTTAGTTAACCCATATTCAAGAAACAATTGTAGCGCCAACGCCTAAAAATAAAAGAAAGACGTGTAACAACAACATAAAATAGTTGCTAGGGACATTAGCGAAACTTAAAACTCTGACACGGATAACCTATACGAGTATGTAAGAAGCGTGGGAGGCATTGGAAGCTATTCTTTTCATCGACCAAAAAGTTTTCAACGAAAAAAAAAAAACAAGACTGGACAAGTGATTGGCAGCTGAAAAGAAAACGTCTGATCTACATTTGCCTGATGTGGTACGTACTTGCCTGCAGAAACCAATGGACAATGTCAAAGGAGAGCTACAAAAGGAAAAAAAGCGGGCAAGCATAATAAGAAGAAATCTTGTGGGAAGTTGACACTATAGGTCCTGGGCTTCAATATACCCGTACAAGGCAGTAGAAGACTTAAGATAAAACTGTTCACTTTCAATCCGGAGTATATACGTTTCTGCAACATCCAATACATGTAACTGTGTATTTAATGCTTTTTATAGTAGACCAATACAGGTTTCTTTGCTTCTTTTTTTTTTTCAGTGGGTGCTATTCGCTTCTCACATAAACTAACAGTAAGGACTAGGTATGCAATAATCGTAAATTTGCAGCGCAGCGATCGAACTTTACTGAGAACTTTTTAGTGCAAAAATTGTTTTCTTGAACAAACACATCATATGCAAATTGCTGAATTTGGCATATGAACAAAAAGCATAATGGTTTTGAAACATTGTGTTCGCAGAACAAAACGAAAAGGACTTCGCCTTTTTATTCTAATGCTGAAAATTCTATTTTTCCATTGTTTAAAAAGGGAATTCGTATGTCAAATGTAGAGATGCAAGGGCTCGAAAAAAAAACGGCTTTTTTGAAGAAAAAAAAACTCGGTTTTTTTCTGCTTCGCTTTTTTGCTTGGGAAATTTTGGGCTTTTTTCAAAATTCTGCTTTAAATTGATAAAACAGACTTTGTTTCACTTTTCTATAACACAAAAAATCATTTAATTAGTGGTTGATGCTGATAATAATATAAAACCTCGAAAATACACTATGAATTTCCAAAAGATATTTCAAACAATTTTTCTTCAACATATTTACATTATGAATTCCACAGGATTAACCAATGTATATAATAAGAATTTTTTAACCTCCTACATACAAAAGTAAGCAGAGTTGGCAAGAACCATGGTTGTTTTTGAAAATGCCAAAAACCCGTTTTGGGGGGGATGTTTAAACCAGGCTTTTTTGGTTTAAACCAGGCTTTTTTGATTTAGATTTTTTTGCTTTATGTATTTGTATTACATATTCACAGAAATAAGTTTGTTTCGCCTTGGTGTTATTATGCAACAGCGAGGTTATGCCGGAAGAACTCCCATAAGCTTAAAGAAGTCCGGTCAGTAAATTTCTTAAATTGAGAATCTCCCGCCCTAGCCATCGGGAAAATCCCGTCATTACATGAAATGTAAGACAATAACGGGAAAATCCTGTTATTGCTTTGCATGTAAAACTTAAAGGTCACTACGCTAAAACTGAGGTATCAAAATTACAAATTTAGTATGTAGATATCATTGAAAGTCCAATCCAAGCTAATGTTGGAAGTTACGTAGGCAATCGATAAATTTTGCCAATTTCTATCAATATATTTAAGCAATCTTGGCTTCTTTATAAAACAACAGGCATTTAGGCATGCAGAAATATACAATTTGGTTTGTTTCGTATGTTTAGGCTTAACATCCTTACGAAATACCGAGGTTATCAAGGAGAAGACTTTCGCTTAAACTGACATTAAAACCGCTACTTGGTTTACGCATGAAAGAAGGGTTGTGGTTCGACCGAGAATTGAACATGGGACACCTTGATTAAAAGGTGAAATGGAAATAAAACTATTGCAGGTGGTTTGATATCTGGAAACGTCACCATGAAGTTCACACGATTCGCATTTTTCATTCTTTTTTGGTTTAAACCAGTTATTAAAAAAAAAAAAAAAAGTTGGTGTAAATCAGCCAACCCTAAAAGTAAGCACTTCTTTTAAAAGAATACACAAATAACTAGCAAAATAGTATGTAGTATTTTTACTTCAAAATATTCCATACCCTCTTTTTGAAACAAAATAAAATTAAAATAAAACATAAGAGAAATACTTAGATTTATATGATACACTTAAAGGCTGCACATCTAGAGCCTTTGATGTTCTGTTGGATCTAGAGCCGTTGGTTCTGTATATTCTTGAAATTCTACAGTTTTATATAACCACCATCACGGTTTACCCAATCCTCAAGTTTTCTGAATTTTTAACAAGAGGGATTCAACATATCATTACGGACCCCCCCCCCAAAAAAAAGGACTACGGAATATATTTAAGTTAAGCTAAATACAACTGCACAACAAACATGACTGAGTGATTAGCTTTTGCGCTTCTATTGGGAATTCCGGGATTCAACCAGCATTCGACCATTCTGACAAAGCTTTTCTTCATTCCATCTGTGAATGTAGAAATAGTGCGTGTACTGTGAGTTGGCCGACTTTCTTTCTTATTGTTTTTAAATCGTTATTATTAGGTCTACTAATTACCGGCAGTGACAGTTTTGCGAAGGTTAGGGGGCGGTCTTTCGGACTGAAGCCCGTTCCACAAAGTTACGGAATGTCTGCAACAAACGAAATATCTATTAGTTATGCGTTTACTCATAAACTTTAAGCTCCCGTCAAATAAAAATTACGAATGTTTGGAAAAACTAAACATTAGTAAAAAAAAAAAAAAAAAAAAAAAAAACCTTCCCAAAATACTTTTCTAAATCCGCCACTGATTCTCAGTATAAAATGATTTTTAAGGTTGTATCCGGAAGATTATTGCTAAACATATAAACGAAACGAAATATTAGTTATGCCTGTACTCATAAACTTCAAGCACCTCCCAAATAAAATTAGGACTTTTTAGGAAACGAAACAATCAGAAAAAACCCTCCTAAAGTACTTTTCTAAATCCGCTACTGATTATTTGTATAAATTGGTATTCAATGTTGTGTCCGGAAAATTATTGCTAAATCACTTCACAGCTACAGTATAACAGAAATGTGGAAGTACGGTTTGACGGATATATTGAAAAACGTACGCTTTGACGGATAAATAGAAAAACGGGCAAGTTTAACTTTTGCGCTAGAAGCTAGAGCACTAAAAGCTCTTAGAAATGAAACACGGATGACAAACTAGAGAAGAAAAAAGATGTCGATAACTCAAAAGTTAAAATAAAGTTAAATAGCCTCTAAAATTGCCCTCAAATACTACATTCTTCATATTAGCTTTAATTCGTAAAATATGTGCTCCATCCATCTTGATGGTGAATTTCAGAGCGAAATATCGCATTTAGGTCATGGAATTCTTATCTAACTAAAAAATATACTATAAGAAAGCTATTTAGATAGAAAAATCATGAAAATGAAAAAAGCCAAAATTTCCAAAATTCTCGTTTTTTTTTTCAAAAAAGCCGGCTTTTTTGCATCTCTAGTCAAATGCTTTTTCAAGGTTAAGTCTATAGACATCTCGTTTTTCGGTGATTATTCCTCAATGGTAGTCCGATCGAGACATGCCACCCCTTATGACACTGAGCGCGAACTGTCGAACCACCACGTCAAATTGGTTAAAGAATGGTTCAGGGATCTCGGAGAAGTATTCGGGCAATCGAAAGCCTAAGTCGAGTGAAGAGGAGCGAAATCTTCAATTAAATTTTCATTTTATATTTCTGTCTGTGTAGGCCTATCAGTCATTTCCAACTGACTGACCAAGGTTAAGACGGAGAATCCTTTGAGGGTCAGAGCAGGACAAAGATAAAAGGTTGTACAAAGAAGGAGAGAAAACGAGATAGATGGAATGGAATATTATAGATGTTGCCAGAGTACGATTTGTCATCATGTCACAACTAGTGTATCTGCAAAACTATCCACTATGCGTTGATTGTCTGTTATTGCTGTCTTTTATCAACGATAGTTGGAGCGAAGCTCTTCTTTACTCGACTATTAGGCGTTCATTGATCCAGATACTCCTCCGCGATGCCATCGTTCTTAACCAAGTTTGACATAGTGACTCTAGAGCGCGCTGAGTGTCGTAAGGGGTCGCATGTTCCGATGGGACATACCATTGAGGAATGAAAATCTGGATCTTCGAAATGTCTAAATCGTTCATCAAATTTGACATGGCGAATCGAAAGCGCCCGCTAAGTGTCGTAAGGAGTCGCATGTCCCGATCGGACTTACCATTGAAGAATAATCACCGAAAAACGGGATGCCCATCCAGGGGCGTACGCAGGGGGTGGGTCCTGGAGGTCCGGACCCCCCTTTCCCGAAATCCGAATTTTTTTGTAAATATAGTCTACTTTTAAGGGCAATTTTAGAAATGTTCATATAATATAGCCCCAAATTGTATTTGGACCCACCCCCGAAACGCTGTAGACCCCTCCCAAAATAAATTCCTGCGTACGTCCCTGTGGCCATCGACTTAACGTAGGAAAAGCATTACGAGCGCGAATTCTCATTCTAAACCATGGGAAATCGAATTTTCACCATTAGAAATAGGACGAAGCTCTTTTAGTTTTGTTCTGCGAACAAAATTTTTCGAAGTCATTATGTTTGTCGCTGTTGTATTCGTTCACGAAAATAATTGATTCACTAAAAAAGTCTATAAATAAAACAATAAAGATAGATCACTTCGTTTCAAATTTTCAGTTATTGTATACTTAGTTTACTGGCTTTTCGTTGCTTGTAGTTTTCTGAAAATATGAGCAGTAATCTATGACGTCACAGAACACCCGATTTGAAATTCCTGCTATAAATAGTCCTGACGTTATAAGTTTATTAAATAGATATAAAAGACATAGGTTTCGGAACTTGGGGTCACAGGTGCTTTCAATGCTCCAGAATTCTATCAATGGAGGTTCAGCCCAGGAGCATCACTTCAGATTTTGCTTTTTCTCCAGTGGTGGATCTAGAAAGTAAAAACTGAGGGGAGCCAGCAACAACCCAAATTATGATAGATACGTATATCATGAGTTTATGCAAATAATTTTAATTTGAAATTCGTTTACGCATTTCGTTAACAGGAACTAGCAATAAAAAAAAGAACCATTCCTTTCACTAGAGTACAGTTAGAGATGAAGTACAAATTAGCAATTAATAATAATTTGTAGGCATTTACAGGTACGGTAGATAAACAAATTAGTCACAAGGCATTGCGCTTTATATCTACAGCAAAAAAAAAAAAAAAGTAATTAACATTCAAGTTAGAAATTGTCGGAGAAAATAAATGTTAAACATAAATATACAACTCACCGCTATTAATGTTATCCTAGAAGTGTACAATAAAGAATAAAAGGGAACGCTCATTATAAATTTTCAAAAATATATAAATAATAGCTTCAACTATTTTTGTTACTCAAAAATCTGGGTGGGCCTAGGCCCCCGGCCCCGGGCTAGATCTGCCACTATTTTTCTCCACTGATGTAAATAGAGTTTCATGTTTTCCACTAGTGTATTACCATATTATTGATTCAAGAGATATATCTCTCAACTCACGGGGAGTGAATTCCTTTTGACCTCCATAAATGGAAATCTCTATTCCAATCTAGAAGTGATACTGAGCGCATCGTATCTACATTTACATAAATAATAAAAAGAAAGACCAAAAACGAAACCAAACATTTATAATTCGAGACGAAACTAAACACAGTCTCGATTACTGTAGCGTCGATTTTCAGCACCGAGGCTACTTGAGACGGGTATCTACAGTTTAAGGCGAAATCTGAAGTCGCAAGACCAGGAAGGGCTCCCAATCTCGAATATATATACACACGGTGGTAGGTAACTCCACCGACAAACTTTGGGAGGCGATTCCTTGTACGAAATGAAAGAAAAAAAGTTCTAATAAACATGGGCCGAAAACTGCCTCCTTTCAGTGTTATGATCGATTGAAAATTCGAAAAATCATTTTTCAAAACTCCCTAACTTAGAAACTATAGGATCTATCCCAAGCGGTTTAAGGAATTACACAAGAACTAGTATGTTCGCCATCTAAATATCCATGTTTTACTATCCTCCATTATCGGTGAAAGGAACTGTAAAAAGGAAGTTAAAGTATAGGAATACTCCTTTAAGTACTAATGGTGCGTTCGTTTTGCTGGTACCGGTGAATTTTGGGAACATTGATATTTAGATAGAGCGTATACCAGTTCCTGTGTAATTCCTTAAACCGCTTGGGATAGGCCCTATAGTTTCTAAGCCAGGATGTTTTGAAACGTGATATTTCGAATTTTCTGTAGTTCATAACTCTGAAAGGAGACGTTTTTCGACCCATGTTTATTAGAACTTTTTTTCTTTCATTTCGTATAAGGAACAGTCTCCAAAAGTTTTTCAGTGGAGTTGCCTACCATCCTGTATATATATATATATATATATATATATATATATATATATATATATATATATATATATATATATATAACCCTATTATTTATTATTATTATTATTATTATTATTATTATTATTATTATTATTATTATTATTATTATTATTATTGCTAAGTTATATTTAAAATGCTGGAATGGTTCCCCTAGAATTCTAATTGCTATAGTCAAATAAAAATTACGTATTTTTGATCGCAAATCCAAATCTGTAATAAAAACTAGGAGTTTCTATTTTGAAAGATTAAAGTTACCACACCCTCTCCCCTCAGGAAGTGAATACAACTTCTTTTTAGAATAGTTGAATAGACCTTTTAAAAATATTGAAGCCGTATTTCGTGTTTTTTAAATTACAAGTCTATTTCTCGAGATATTTCATTGTCTCAATCTTATTTGTTATACCAGTACCGTATAGGCCTACATATTGGGTGGCTGTAAGGGGATAACTTGAGTTCGCCTTACATTCTTACTGTCTTAGGAAGATATATACTGTATATGCTATTATTATAAAATACGAATTTGCCTTATGAGCTATGTAGAGACAAAAGCATTTGAAATGACGTGAAGAATTAATTAACACAATTAAATAATGTGTTTTTTTTTAACAGTTTTCCGAAGATTTGATTACAAAATAAACACGTGATTTCAAGTGAATACTTTTTCTTCTTCTATGACACCACAGCTCTTAGTCGAGCCTTCGCCTCCTTCAGAATCCGCCTCCATTTCTTCCGGTCTTCCGCATTTGTTTTCCAGTTTTGTAGTCCACGTCCTTCATATCCTCCAATACCATGTCCCACCATCTTTTTCTCGGTCTTCCCCTTCTCTTTGTACCTTCTATGTCAGCTAAGAAAATTTTCGTTACTACTCTTTCTTCTCCCATTCTGACAATATGCCCTACCCATTGTAAACGGCTAAGCTTTATATTGGTTCCTATGTCTGCATCATTGTATCTATTGTATAGTTCGTTGTTGTATCTGATTCGATATGTGTTTTCATCTATTTTCACTGCTCCATTCATTTTTCTTAATATCTTCCGTTCAAAACTTCCTAGTAGTTGTATTTCTTCTTTCCGCATAGTCAGCATTCAGATCCATATGTAACTATAGGCCTAATTAAGGTTTTGTATATTTTCGATTTTGGTGTATATGGAGATGAAATTGGATCTTAGTAAGGGAAGTAGTGCGAAGTAGGCTCTGTTTGCTGTTATAACTCTTCTTTAACTTCTGCACTCTGATCATTGCTTGACGTGATTGTGGTAGATGTATTCGTTTACTAAGGTGTGTTCCGAGTCTTCTTTGGTGTATGTTGTTTTTAGACACAACCAAGAGTTTGGTTTTTCCCTAATTTATTTCCAGCCTTACCTGTTTCGATTCTCTCTCTAAGTTCTGGAATACTTCCTTTATTGTTTTAAGACTTCTCCCCATGATGTTAATGTCATCTGCATATCCTAAAATTTGATGGCTGTTGGTCATTAATGTTCTGTTCTTTTTATTCCTGCTCGCCAAATAGCTGCTTCTAGTACTAAATTGAATAATATTGGGATCAGTTCATCTCCCTGTCTGACACTTTTCTGAGTTGGGAACTGTCTCGATACATTGTTTCCTATTTTTACTTGTGCCCTCGAATCTTTTCCTGTGATTTTACATAGTTGCACTAGTTCGTCCGGTATATCTAGTTCCTGGAGTGCCTCCCAGATTTTTACGCGTTGTACCTTATCGTAGGCTGTTTCAAAGTCTATGAATAGATGGTATGTGGTGATATTCTTTTCCCAGAATTTTTCAAGTGTCTGTCGGATTGTGAATAGTTGGTCCGTGGTTTGATCGTCCTTTTCTGAAGCCGCCCTGATATTCTCCCATTAGGTCTTCGTAGTATGATTCCAGTTTAATGGATATGATGGTTGTCAAGACTTTGTATGCTGTGGTGAGTAGGGTAATCGCTCTGTAGTTGTCGCAAGACAGCTGATCTCCTTTCTTATGCATAGGGTTCATTAGTCCTATTTTCCATTCCTCGGGCAAGTCTTTGGGTCCCTCCATATCTTTTCAATAAGCATGTACATTATGCTTTCTAATTCTTTACCTCCTTTTTTTAAAGGAATTCTGCAGCGATTGTGTCTACTTCATTGGCTCTGTTATTATTTTTTTTTTTTAAACCTTTTGATTGCTTCTTTAACTTCTTGAACTGTTGGGACTTCTGTTGCACTTGGTTAGTTTTGGGAGTCTGTGATTTCGTTATTATCCTTATTTATCTGTAACATCTTTTGCTTTTCTTTCCCATCCTGCAATATACTCTCTCATAATACAGGGTGTGGCACCTAAAACCGGCCCGTCGTAATATTCTGGTATATTGTGTTTTTGGCAACACTTAAATAATATACCTTCCTACCAAGAGATGGCGTGTCGAGGTCGGGTCGACTTACGTGACCTGCAGCAGTCACGTGCAGCCGCAGCCAGTGAAACTTGTCGAAACCAGTTGAGAAAAAGGCCTCGTTGTGTTAAGCCGGGTGAGTGTCAGTGTGTGATAATGCCGTATTCGATACCCGAGCGTGTTGCCATTGTTGAAGGGTTCATTCTCGCTGGATCTTTTGTGAAAACAAAGAATTTGTTTCGGGAGAAATTTCCAGGACGTTCTGTGCCAGCAAAAAGCACCATTCAGGAATTGATTGAAAAATGGCGGCGTACAGGATCGGTTCAAAATGCTCCCAGGAACAGACGACCATCTGTCTGCACACCTGAATTAAAGATGCAGGTGGAAGGGAATAATGACAAGAAGTCCTCGAAAGTCAACCAGGAGATTGAGTCAACAGGTTCATGCGAGTGAGAGAAGTTGCAGACGTGTTTTAAGGGGACAAGTTAAAACCGTACCGGATAACTTCCTTACTTTACGGGCCGATTTTACGTGCCGCACTCTGTACTTAACCTATTGGTTCAGTACCTCGTCTTTAGAATTAAGCAGGTTGTCTTCTTCGTCCTTAATGTCAGTGCAGTATAGCTTGAACCCTCGTTTGAATTGTTTTACTTCTCTATAGAAGGTTCTTGTCTGGTCTCTGTAATCTATATTTTCAATTTCTGATAATTTGTTCTCCAGACTACGCTTCTTCTTCTCCCGGATTACCTTTTTCGCTTTCTTCCTCGCTTCGTTGTATGCTTCCTGCCTTTCCCTTGTTCTGTGTGTAAGCGTGTTGTTTCTGGCCTTATTCTTTTGTTTTATTGAGTGTTGTGAGTATTTATTGGCACTAAAACATGCTATCTGAAAATTATCGGTGCCGTAGAAGTGAGAGAATAGCAAGTTATTGTTTCTGTCCAGGATGGAAAGTAATAAAAAATTCGTCTTAATATATTCAAAACAGTACTTTCCCAATTGATAAGCCAAATGCCGCCTTGTAAAATTTTCATATCTAAATATTTTTTACCAATGTTCATAATCTATACACGTTTCTACAAACAACCTTAGTTGACATTACTTTTATAATCAGCGGTCGAAGTGAGACGGTATGCGGTACTATGCGATACCGCCTGTGTTTTTTCAGTGATGAAGGCATACCGTCTCTGTTTTTTGAATGATTAAAACATACCGTCGCTGGAAAGTAGATGTCAAATACCTTTAATAAATCTATTTTTATACACAGTAACGTGGGTTCCTGTCACCACGGCATGGCGCGCCCTCAGGTTGCGGATCGAGGAGAAGGCCTCTAGATATAGAGGTTAGCTGCGAATATACTGAATAAGCAGTCGCGGACAGACGACTAGGAGTGGTCCTCCAGCTTGGGGGTTTGGGTAAGGCTAACACCCTCATCCTGTAAAAAAAGGTACTTGTTCAGAAACATTCACAAAAGCCTCGGACAAGGACTGATAACTTGGCACGACATCAGCAAAAGAAAATGGACATGAGATTTGGAACATGGAATATTAGAAGTCTTTATAGGGCAGGCGCGTTAAAATCTGTAACGAGTGAGTTAGAGAAATACAGGATGGACTTAGTAGGAGTTCAGGAAGTTAGGTGGGAAGGAAATGGATCTGAGAATTCCGGAAATTTTACGTTCTTTTACGGGGAAGGAAATAAAAATCACTAGTTAGGAACAGGGTTTTTCGTTCACAAACGAATATTACCAGCAATTAAACGGGTTGAATTTGTTACTGACAGGCTTTCTTTTATTACTCTTAAGGGACGGTGGTGTGATATTATTGTTTTAAATGTACATGCTCCAACTGAAGATAAGGGTGACGATATAAAAGATAGTTTTTACGAAGAAGTGGAACGGATATTTGACCAACTCCCGCGATACCATATGCAGATTCTATTAAGGGATTTCAATGCGAAGGTAGGACGAGAGAATATTTTCAAACCGATTATAGGGAACGAAAGTTTGCATAAGGAAAGTAATGACAACGGTGTTAGACTCGTGAACTTTGCAACATCCAAAAACCTAATCGTGAAGAGTACAAAATTCCCACATCGCGACGTTCATAAATATACTTGGACATCACCAGACGGAAAAACACATAATCAAATTGATCACGTTTTAGTAGATAGAAGAAGACAATCTAGCATAATTGACGTCCGGTCGTTTAGAGGGGCTGATTGTGACACTGATCACTACCTGGTAGCAGCGATAATACGGGAGAGATTATCGTTGAATAAAGGTAATACTCAATGTCCGAAAACGGAGAGATTTAATTTAAAGAAATTAGAAGAGAGCCAGGTAAGAGAGGAATACCAGGTTGAAGTTTCGAATAGATTCTAGGTTTTAGAAGACTCGGAGTGCACTAGTGTTGAAGATACTTGGATTGAAATTAGAGATAGCATTAAAAGTGCAGCAATAGAAAAATTGGGACACGCGGAAATACGTAGGAACAAACCATGGTTCGACCAAGAATGCATTAAACTAGCAGAAAAGAGAAAACAGGCAAAATTACGGTGGCTACAAAATCCGAATGAAATAACTACACAAAATTTCGTAGATATCAGGCGGGAAACTTCCAAAACTTTTAGAACAAAGAAACGGGATTTTTTGAAAACTAAAATTATGGAACTTGAAGATAATAGTAAAAATAAAAATATTCGGGACATGTATAAGGGGATCAGTGAATTTAAGAAAGGCTATCAACCTCGTGCTTATATTTTAAAGAAACCTGACGGAACAATTCTCACTGATACGGATAGCCTCTTAAATAGATGGAAAGATTTCTTTGACGATTTGCTGAACACGCAGCCAAAAACTAATGTGCGTGGAGAAAAGGAGATACACACCGCAGAACCGTATATTCCAAAACCCAATCGAATAGAAGTGGAAGCCGCTATAAAGAAATTAAAGAAACACAAATCTCCGGGTGTAGATGAAATTCCGGCTGAGTTAATTTTAGCTGGAGGCGAAAAATTGTGGAACAAGATACACAAACTCATTCTCCTTATCTGGAACAAGGAAGAATTGCCACAAGAGTGGAAAGAGTCAATCATTGTTCCAATTCACAAGAAAGGCGACAAAACTGACTGTAATAATTATCGAGGCATTTCTCTTCTGTCAACATCCTATAAAATCCTTTCAAATATTCTGTTAGCAAGATTGACCCCATACGCAGATGAAATTATTGGAGATTATCAGTGCGGATTTAGACGAAATCGATCAACTATCGACCAAATATTTACCATTCGCCAAATAATCGAAAAGAAGTGGGAATACAATACCCCGGTACGTCAACTATTTATTGATTTTAGAAAGGCTTACGACTCGGTTAGGAGAGAAACATTATACAACGTTCTTACAGAACTTGGAATACCGAGAAAGCTAATTAGATTAATTAAGATATGTTTAAGTGAATCCCAAACTAAAGTCCGGGTAGGAAAATTTTTGTCCACGAGCTTCCACGTCGAAAATGGCATGAAACAAGGAGATGCGTTGTCGCCATTATTATTTAACTTTGTGCTGGAATACGCCATAAGGAAAATCAAAGATAGCAACCAGGGCCTAGAGTTGAACGGCATTCACCAGGTTATGGCATATGCTGATGATGTGAATTTAATAGGGGATGATAGGAGAACAGTAGAAATAAATGCAGAGATCTTATTAAACGCTTGCAGGGACATGGGTTTAGAAGTAAATGCAGAGAAAACTAAATACATGGAAGTGCGTCGGGACCGTAATACTGCAAATTGTGAAGGCGTTAAAATATTAAATAATACTTTTGATAAAGTGGATACTTTCAAATATTTAGGATCAATATTAACAGACGAAAATCATATTCACGAAGAAATTAAATGTCGACTAAAAGCAGGGAATTCGTGTTACTATTCGGTTCAAAATCTCTTGTGGTCGCGAATTCTGTCGAGGAATTTGAAGCTTAAAATATATAAAACGATAATCATGCCTGTTGTTCTGTATGGTTGCGAAACATGGTCGCTTACTCTGAGGGAAGAACATAGACTGAAAGTATTTGAGAACAGGATCCTGAGAAGAATATTCGGACCCAAGAGGAACGAGAATGGGGAATGGCGGAAGCTTCATAACGAGGAACTACATAGTTTATACGGTTTGCCGAACATTGTTAGGGTCGTCAAGTCTAGGAGGCTTAGGTGGGCAGGTCATGTAGCTAGAATGGAAGAAAGTAGAAACGCTTTCAAAGTCTTGACTGGTAGACCCATAGGAAAACGACCATTAGGAAGACCTAGGCGCAGATGGGAGGATAATATTAAGATGGATCTTGCAGAGATAGGAATACAAAGTAGAAACTGGATGCAATTAGCTAAGGATAGAAGTCAGTGGAGAGCTTTTGTGAACGCGGCATTGAACCTCCGGGTTCCATAGGCCATAGAGTTAGTTAGTTAGTTAGTTAGTAATTGACGAATACCTTTGCATGTAGAAAGATTTTATTTCTTATGTAAGAATAATTTCTAAGTTGATAACACCGACATTTTTATCTTTTTCCTTTTTTTTTAATGAAGTGTCTTCAAAGGGTGGGGTGCTGACTGCCACGGGTGCTGACTGCCACAGCCAATTATTGGTGCTGATTGCCACGACTGGCGCTGATTGCCAATATCAAGGTGCTGACTGCCACGATGGCGTGCTGACTGCCACGAGCCTGAGAGAAAGTTGCTAGACTAATATTACCGGACGCCAAGAAGCATGAAAGAAACTAGATGAACGTTAGGATCGTGTTGTTCAGACCAACACCTAACAAAAGTAAACAGATCTCTGTATGTACACTCATGTCCAAAATTATTGTCGCATGACTATAAATATATTGTTCTAGTAATATAATTTGATAACGAATTCGCCCGGTATTTCTTATAATGTTAGTATGTGTATAATCGGCAAAGACAAGTATGTGGTAAATTTCATGTCAAAAGAGCAGTAAATAAGAACAATAAAACGAAAATAAAATTTTCTTGTCCATTAGTTACATTTTATTTTACTCATTACGATTTTCGTATTTATAATTCTTTCCCTATGAAATTTAAAACAAATATACATTTCCTGATTATACACATATCAGTATTAAAAGTACTCTGCAAAATTATCAAATTATATTCTTACAAGAAGACAGTTATAGATATACGACAATAATTTTGGACATGAGTGTACTTCAGTTTTGTCAGGGAACGGTGTGTACAAAATTGGTACGAATTATGTGTTCTCACTTGAACTCCCTATGTCAGCATGAACTGTGTACAACTGCGCAAATTGTTTCGAGCAGCTCTTGAAAGTTCCATCAAAAAAGCACTGCTGGCTGTCCCTCACAAGGGAAGTTCAGGATAAAGCACTCGCCTGCAGAGATATTAAGCATGCCATTTAAAGTCCCAATTCATGCTGATTACAACAAGCTAATAAAATTCCTGTACGATTGAGAACGGTTCGAGATATTCAAGTTGGAAGTTTATATGAGAAAATGAGGATATACGCATTTATACGCGTTAAGTACAACATAATAAGTAACGAATATTGACATGTGAATTGAAAGCTATCGGAAGTAACAAAAAAAAAGTGTTTCGCAATAACTAACGGGTTTGTTAGATACAATTAGTCATTACATTGTTCACAATAATCATAGGTTAGAGATGAAAATTGATCACTGTTGTTCTTCTGTTTTATGAAGAAATGACGCAGGCAAAAGACTCCCTTGCACCATGAACATTTTATATGTGCAATTGCGTTGCATCCGTCAAGAGAACAGTTCGCAGAACCAAAGCAAAAAGCAAATTCGACAAATGATTCAAAAGTTATAGGCCTATAATTTGTTCGTAACCTGCCTTGTAGAACGCAAACTGAAACAATCCAATGTATAGCGGTGATCGGAAGTGATTCGTATGGACACGAACTTTATTTGAATGTTTCGTTGGTACATTGTAACGTCCAGATGAAGAAGTTTCATACTATGTACAAATCTCCTGCCATAATCTTTGATTGATCGGAATCCAAACACATTAAATGGTTGCACAAATCGTGTGCAATTCTTTGGTATCTTCTCAACCATTAGGTCTTTGCCATCCGTCATGCAACTTGTAATGGACAATTTGTCTGTGAATGGACCCTAGTGATCAAGCAATAGCAAGTTCGAACCATCAGGCTTCGCCATGGGAGAGAATACTTAACGCATTGAAACGTGCATCCACTCATTTTCTCATATAAACTTCTAAGCTGAATATCTCGAACAGTTCTCAACGTACAGGAGTTTTATTACCTGTTGTAATCAGCATGAATTGGTCCTTCAAATGACATGCTTATTTCTCTGCAGGCGAGTGCTTCTCCCAAACTTCCCTTGTCAGCTGGCTTCAGACCATCATATCCATTAAATAATACAATAAAACAATAAAACAATGAAATGTGCAAATTGTACATATAACAGAAAAGACAATCCCTTTATAAACATATGTCGTTCCACTTAGTGAGCAACTTTGTAACTTATAGGATGACACATAGATTTGCTGTGATGATTACTAAGTTAATCCCTAATTAATCCCTACTAAATTAATTAATAATCATAAATTTAGTATGAGAGATTAATTCCTCTCTTTCCAAATACAGTTTCTCCCAGGCTCGTGGCAGTCAGCACGCCGCCGTGGCAGTCAGCACCTTCATATTTGCAATCAGCCACAGTCGTGGCAGTCAGCACCAATAATTGGCTGTGGCAGTCAGCACCTATCCCTTCAAAGTTTATAAAGTTTGTATTTTGATGTGCCACATTGAATTGTTTCTTTGTTATGTGTGTGTGTCTGTGTGTGTGTCTTCTTTTATTAATGCATATAAATGCCGTGTTTTGAGCATGGGCGGATTTAGGGGTTGTCTGCTGTGGGGAAAATCTTCCGGAGGTTTGAAATACCCCACAGTTGAGTGGGGGGAACCTGGAGTTTTCCCGCAGGACACTGTTAATATCTTCATTCGGGTTTTGTGCATTTTCGAGTATAAATCTCTATAATACAACATAAGGGTGAAAGAAAACGTTAGTCCGTTGCCATAGAAACCGCCGTTTCCAGGGCAACAGATCCTGTCACGGTCAGCCAATATTGAAAGAAAAACGTAAAAAAAAACGAAGAAAATTATGCAAAGTACTGAATATGTTGGGCTCCATCCCCGGACCAATCGCACCCGTGAACAACGACTCAGAATGGCACCCATCTCCTCTTCCCGGCAACACGCTATGTGATTGTATACCTCCATGTAAGGAGGGAGCACTCACGCTAGTGACCGTAGTCGTCACAACACTCGACTGATTCGGCACACTATTGGAATTGAACCACGACTTTGGTTCTGACCGATGCATGGGGTAGTGCGTCGCAATATCCCGTGCATCAACCGACGTTAAATTTTCTTTTCCTCCGCCACGGGTAGTTGTTATAGCGGATAATATTTCTGAGGAATCGCTACCGGGGAAAGGATAGGTTACCTCTGATTTTTCGCGACTAGATTTCGTCATTTCTTTTTGAATATTTACTATCTCGTTTTGAATTTTCGAAATTTTCTGGTCAGTTACTTCCAGTTTGGTTTCCAATGATAAGTCTGACAAGGTTGACTTTAAACTATCAATTTCGGCCTGCTGTGTTTCTAATTTATTGTTGATTTTATGCAATTTAGTATCCATTTGTTCAATTTCAGAATTTACATGATCTAATTTACTTTCAGTCTCCTGCTGAAGTTGCTTTAGGGACTGTTGATCCTCGCATCTGACCAAATCAATTTCAGTAGACGTTTGCTCCCTCAATTTGTTTATTGAGGAAGCGAAGTCTACACATATATTGTCTATTTTGTGAGTTAATACTTCGAATCGAGATTCGGTTTCTCGGTTCGAGGCATCTATTTTTTCATTCATTTCCCGGCTATTCTTATTCATTTCGCGTCTCATTTCCAGGCTATTTTCATTCATTTCGCGTCTCATCTCTCGGCTATTATTATCTATTTTTTGTAGCATTTGTTGCAATGAAAGGAGGAGAGCGTCATTATTAGATGACCCAGTCTTCCTTTGCTTTTCTTTGGGTTTATCACCAATTGGATCCCCATCTCTTTCATCATCATCGACGTCAGATATCTCCACTGGAGATATTTGGCCTCGGTTCTTCGGAGTACTATACCCTCGCTCACCATCCGAATCGGGATGTTCATTTTCTTTTTCAGAGGATAAACTCATGGGTTCACGCGACTGGTGGAGCTTCCCCTCACATTCTTTGCAGTATTTAACTATCTCACCAGCCCGGACCTTTTCTGCGTTTTCAGCAGTATCCTCTAAATTAATACAACTGAAATGAATCCATTTCAGCCCACATTCGTGACACCTCACTAGCCTACGAGAGACGCGAGCTCTTTTCTCACTACTTTCTAAAGTACATTGTGTACATGAGACTTCCGCGTTCTCGTGTGATACTACTTCCCTATTGGTTGCCATAGTTTCCATATAAAAAGACACAATATAAACACATGCAATTATATACTTATAGACTAACAATACTTATTATTCAGGTACTGTTCATAAATTAAAGGACTCCTATCTAATTCCCTCCTTGGGTCAACTTCCAGCATTTTCAAATTTTAGTATTCACTTTGACAAATTCCTTCATTTCCCCCTTTCTACAGAGAGAGACAAAGATAGCAGAACAGCCAATGACTATAATTATTTAATCTCACTGTGACCTTTTTTAATTATTCACCTTTTGTGGCCAAGTCAATATGTGCTCGATCCTAAACAGTGTTTAATAAATAATTTCAGATCCGTTACCAGGGAAAACAATTGTTTCCATGGTAACTGTCCGATGTCAACGGTCGCCAATTGAAAGAAAACGTTAGTCCGTTGCCATAGAAACCGCCGTTTCCAGGGCAACAGGTCCTGTCACGGTCGCCAAAATTGAAAGAAAACGTAAAAAAAATATATATAGTAGTAAACGAAGATAAGGCGCAATGTAGAGGAGTCGCTAAAAATTAACTTTCTTTAACGAGGACGATTTACGAAACATCATCTACTAATTGAAGTCATGATTATTTTCCAATACAGTAAATTTCAATAAACCTTTTGTTATTGTTAATTATTCCATATCGGACTCCCGAAGAAAACTCATCGAAACAACTTATTGACCGTGCCAATAGCGACTACTCTCAATCATGACTCCGTTTTCTTTCATTTAGAAATAGGAAAGAAAGAGAAGAAAGTAGAAGGGTAAAAGAAGGAGGTAGGTAAAGAAGAAAGAAAAGAAATAGGGTATTTTAATAAGAAACAGATTACTGGATAATTCCTGAAATATAGTAAGAGGTCGGAAAAGTCGTTGAAAGATGAATCATTCTAAATGTTATTAACGACTAATCAATTTTGGAATGCTTCGGAATAGACACATGTTCCCTCATACCATCCAGACCTAGCTCCAGGCACCACGATCATGGGGTTGCCCAGACCTAGACCTGGAAATGAGAAAAGTGAAATTTAATTCTTTGTACTGTTACTCTAACCGGTGATTGATAACCATCCAGCATCTGAACTCTGTTCTCTAGGATCGACCACACATATGATTTAGCCAAGAGGAAAAAAAAATCAGACTTATAAACTCAATATAAATTGATGTATCGTATCAATAAGAGTCTCAACTTCCTGGAAGAAAGATGTCGTATTTAGGCTTATCCTGCTATTTTTGTTTCACTCCTAGAGCCGATTTAAACCATTAGTAGCGGTCCTTCATAACCTAGGTTATTTACCTTAACACATATATTAAAACATGACACATATATTACAGATGTTAATATGACAAATAATATCACTAAAATTACTTAAATTAAATCTATCATGCATTCACAAGCTCACTCACTCAGGACAGTGTATATATGTTTAAAGGAAACCAACTAACTACAAAGATACAAATAGTTTATTACATTCATAGTGGAAAAAAAGAAAAAATAATTACAAGGAAAATCTTAAAAGCACAAGTTCTTGGTTATATATTAATAAAATACATAGAGTTATATTTTAGTAAATTTTTATATATTCAATCATATTGACAAATGGAAAGAAAAAAAATAATTACATGTATCATATCTTAGGCATGCTAAAACAAAATTATGATTTGCGACATACGCAAAGAAGACACTTATTTCACTTAAAAAAAAAATTGGACAAAGAGGAAAGAAAAAAAACCTTTTGGTGTATTAGAACTTATATGAGTCTCTACCTCACATTGGGTAATAAGATATTAATGATTTTGAGCGTTCAAATCACAAATCACGCACTACTCGTAGTGTCCAGAACATTTCGCTCCATTTAACTTCGTTCGTGTTTATATATATCTCTATATGTATATATATATATCTATTGGTTTACAAAACCATTCGTCGTCTATACTTGGTTTATAACTTTTAACAGTTTATATCTGCAATCGCACACTGCGACGCTTTATACCCATCCAGGGATTTCGAAAAATCACTATCGCTAGAGGATGTTTCTCCTCTTAGACGGTCCATTTCCAAACTTATTAATTGAATAGTTTTAAGTTATTTATGCAACACTGGGACACGTCATGAGGCCTTTCCTTAGGATCACTTTCGTATATATTTATACATGGTTCGGATTTAAAAAAAATGATCTTCCACAGGTGTACGGAGTATGATGGTTCAAATTGAGGATAAAAAAAACTGGTCAAGTCACAGGATACATATGAAGGTGAGACGGATTCAAGGTACACTTTCCACAATGGTTTTAGGTTAGTAGTTCAGGGATAATATTCGTTATGATGTGGGTTACGTTTAGACCTGCCGTTACTTTTCAATACATGCCATTACATAATTACAGAGGTTATCAATTACATTTATTCAGAAGAAAAGGAAAATTACTTAAGTGCACGGCGGTATTCTTAACAAAATCTACATTCTTAAATTCGTCGGAGGACTCACTGGTAAACTATAGCAACCAATAGACGTTTAGGGGGGACAGACACGAGCGCTCTTACATATATTCATAATACATTTAATATCATACTTTTACTTTAAAATCATATTCACATACTAATTACATATACATTTCGACGTATTCATTTCTCTCTCTCTCTCTATATATATATATATATATAATAAATGCGCACACATTTAAATTAATCACCCCAACAATAAATTTTTCGAAAAGGTTGCAACATTGTCCCAGAACAAATGACTTCCGACATTACATATGAAAAAAGAAAATCGCTTTTCTACCTGATACCGCGCATCTATAAATCTTTCACTTTTATATAATCAGTTCGTGTTTAAATCATGAAGAAAAAAAACTTTGTGAGGCAGGCACGTAACACAGAGCATTTCTAAAGATATAACTAGATAAACCAAAGTACAATTTCTGGGCCCAGGTTAACTACAAAGTAATCGAAAACCAAAACAGAAAGGAAAGTGACCAATGGATCAAAAAAAAACTTAAGAGGAACGACGGTGAAAGAACGTAATCGAAGTGTCGTCAAATACTAAGTCTTTGTTCATTTCGGCGATAGGTCAAAATGTGATGGAGGACCCAATCACTATCTACTTTATCCATGAATCGTGTCTTGCAACGTCTCAGCTGGTAATTTCAGATCAGAGTTGTACGTTAAATAAATCCTAAGCAACAAGTTCAAAATCGGGGGGGGGAGGTTGAAAATTTAAAAAAAAATCTCGAAGTAAGAAGACAGAGAGAGAGATAGAGAAGAAGGAAGACGAAGAATAGGGGCGCCAAAGACTTAAGTGAGAAATAACTAACGCTACAAAGATAGAAGTCGAATTTCGCTCTCAACAAAATCCATAGCCAAAATATTCTTAACATGCCAAAAAGGGTGGTCTACTCAAATACGTAGACTCAAGGGGCGCCCTGCTGCCAAGGATGCAAGTTCTGTGTCCATCAGATCCCAATCCCACAAGAGTTTGCTTGTAAGATTGAAATCCGATCCCCGTATCCGGCCCAGACCAGCAGGATAAAAGGAGAGGGGGAAGGGACCAGGTAACTGTGTCCCCAATTTTGAAATCTCTAAGAAAAAAAATATTCGACCCCTTAGAAAAACTAAGAAGGTTCGAGGACAGTAATGAAACTAGAATAGAAGTATTATCTAAGATATCCCTAACTAATGATTTGCCGAAATAAAAAAAAATAAATAAACTGAATTTTGGATCGGTGATTTCTATGGCCAAACCTCACCGATAGCTACCCTGCGCAGACACGCCACAGTCTGGGATGTCGTTAATTTCCCTCGTCTAATTAAACTAAGAAAAGAAATGAAAATACTTAAAGGGACTAGGGGTCGACATCCGGGTACGCGAATAAATTTCAATAATTAATTGTTTTGATTGTGTAACCCTATCAGAACCGTCGCCTCCATGAACATTGTAAGCTAGCCTGAGTAGGTAACGTGAAGGAAAAAAAATCTCACGGAGTGGTACATTCTATTTTTAAAACCGACCAGAAGATATGATTCACTACAGCCCTGTTGTATAACTACTACTGTCCTTTCATAATTTATCATTCAATATGTCTAGTCTGCGATTATATGATGCTACCCATTCTATCAGATGGTATTACTATGGTTGATTATTATTATAACACATAAAACTACAAAGTATTACCGTAGTCCGACTATATATCGCCCTCCGGTCCGCGTGATATTATGGTGCAGGGGTCAGAACCTGAGATGTTTGTAGTTACACGTATCTATTCAATATCTATATATCAACACACGGCGAAGTATTCACTGGGCTACTATATATTTAACTATATGGGTGTCCTATATTCTATATTCATTTACTACAATATTCATATACTTTATATTCATATTCACATTAATATTCATTTGCCACGACGCTATATTCTACAAACACCCTGTTTCCTCTATCTACGCCCAGCCTATTTACACATTTCATCATAATACTTTAAAATCTATAGTCACTACAAACATTTCCCATTCCGATCACCGCACGACAACCTCACTCGAACTCAAGACTCTTTCACACACACACAATACTATGTAATACCTGGTAGCTTTATTAAGAACGAAAAGAAAAAAAAATCCTACGTATGTTCACTGAAAATAGAATTATCTGCGATAATATTTAATGTTTATGAAATTCTGCAGCAACAATAAACTTCTGCAGCCACGAAGAAAAAATGAACATCTAATATAATTTCAAAGCGAAGAACTAGCATCATATCGCCCGACTTCTGTTAAAAATTTACGTATTGTTTATTTATTTAAATATTTAGATTTCTAGACTAGGCAGAATGTTGAAATTTTCAGAATATATTAATTTTGGGTCACTTGACCTAACTGTACATTCATATGGGCTGTGAATTATACCTTCTAGGTTTTATTTCGGAAAGAAAGGTCAATTTCATGAAAACTAAATCACTAAGCATCTCGACAGAAGAATGGCGGTTAGTACTGACTTTTGACACTAGGGCTAGCGACGATATAATCAACCCTTGAACAACTGAATATGACCTTGTACATGGAATTATTATACTACATTATGTTCACTTTTAAATATTGTGTATGAGTTCACTTAATGACGGAATAATAAAAAATTTATCGCATAGTAAATACTACACTGTCCATATTTAATTATCTCACACACTCTTTCATCACTTAACTACCACTACCACTGATACTACATTACAAATATACACATACTACTCAAACTACAAGACACATCATGCCAATACACACCAATCATCACTATCATTAATACATGTTATACTAATAAATATACACAGAAAACATTCATATTTTACCATTTTAAATCGGCTCGAAAGGAAAAGAAAAGAAAGGGACAGGGCCAACTGGCCCTTGTATTCACTGAATCACATTCTTAAGTGTTTAATCAATGCCCCCGAGGGGACGTATCGAAGTATTAGCTAACAATAGGACCCCTGCCCTGAAGGGGCAGGAACCCGGAAACAAACTAAATGTTCAACTCATCCCGCTGGAAGCCGTTCTCCCAATTTGGGAGTCAGATAGGAGCCCTTACTGTAAATTTACACGTACATTGTGATTACTATTCTAACTACAAAGAAATTAAATACCGCCATGTATGTAGTAAAAAAAAAAAGAAATCACTCGCTAACTACATAAACAAATCTATAATGGACAGGTCTTGTAACCCTCAATTAGTAAGAAAATTGGGAGGTAGAGATATCAAGGGAAACACTGATCTTCAGAACCGGATTTAGGAAGAAAAACAGAAATCACAATACTTCGGGATCCTGTCCATATCGATCGGCAGATGAAATCATGGCGTCAGTATCTTGCACTTACTATTCTCAGTTTTTTTAAACCAGTGTTGTTCGAAAAATTTAATAGTTTATGGCTCCTTGAGACTTCCAGTGATTTTTCATGTTAATAAAATCCAAATATTACCTGAATTTTGATGTTTACCACTGCAGGAATCAGTCCATTTACGAAGCAAAAACTAATGTCGTCGACCACAATTTCAGGCATGGAATGGAATAATTGCGCCCTAATATCATAGCGTGGGTTTATCAGCCAATCAAAACTAAGCATTTTGGCGGTGGGGCTTTGAAACGAATAAAATTTGGTAAAATCTGGATTAAACTAGATTTTAGAAGGACCTAGGTATCTAAAAGAGAGGTGAAGGGTGGTCCTGAAAATTCTGTCGAATTTTAGATTGGTTATTTGATCTGGAAAGTTCCGTCCAATAGTGGATCTATATTTTCGGATAGCACTGACACCGTAAGAATTGTAATAATCCATTTACATATACATATACAAGACTTATAACTAATTTAAAATATAAATAAAGGTATTGATTCCCAAAACTATAATTCCTAATGAATTTTTACAGTTTTCCATGTTAATTTGAAATAGAATAACAAATAAAATTAAGAATTATATGAACAGCCAGAAATTTTTTTGTTAAACATCAAGTACAGTCGGTGCAAAAAATTTCGGGCACCCTCCTATTAAAAACATAATCTCATTAGACTGTAATGGCATATTACAAGGGAATATTAAAAAAAAAAAAAAATCGGAAAGTTGTTAGCGGGGGATCAAAGTCTCTCCATCCCCGCCTTACCACAGAGAAGCTTTCCAATGGTTTTCAGTTATTATGTAAATAGAAATGCAATCTTTTAGGTAATATACCCTCACTGCATTTCAGCATTTAGATAGCCTGTATGTCGAGTCAAAATCGTAATAAAACATACCGCCTCTGCTTTTCTTCCACTTCGAACACTGTTTATAATAGAAACCGAATTTGTATCTGGAGTTACACTGTCAACTTCTTCCCTGAACTTCTCACTGTCACAATAGACAGCACTACTAAATGCATGTAACACAGAATCGGTAGCACATGTATTTTTAGTGCATATATATTATTTCCAACCTTAATAGGATGATATTTCATGCTGCTTTCTAAAGGACCTGTCGTAATGTTTATTCCCTTGCTACTTATATCGAGCGTTAGATGTGAATTTATTTAATTTATTCATTGGGTATAAGTCCTTCACTTTAGTTTATTTATATTGTTTGTATCTTGAGTAAGGCACGCTATTGAGCATACTCCATGTAAAAGCAATTTGTGTTCTGTATCCGCTTAATTTTTATGTAATTATTATTGGAATATTTATATTCTTAAAATTTGAGGAAATTAGTCAATACTCCTGCTATCCTGAAGTGAACTTAGCAGGACCACTTTATTTTTCGATTTTCCCGAATTTGACACCGGTTCAAACGAAAATTATTATGGTACAATCGAGTACAAACTCAGTACAAATGATTCGTACAAAAAAAAATCTTCAGATTTCTAAAAATTGGTATTCTAGTTCTGGTCTGGTCACGTGAACTTAGCAGGACCACTTTAGTTTTCGATTTTTTTAAATTTGAGACCAGTACAAATAACAATCTTTACGGTACAATCCGGTACAAATGCAGTACAAACGTATGGTACGCAAATATTTATAATTTTCAAAAGTGGTCTTGCTAAGTTCACACTCGGTACGCAATGTATATACAGTCGCCAATTGAGAGAGTGAATTGTGTAACTGATCTTATAGTCACTCTACAGTCAAATCTATCATTCGATATTCATGTCAACAGAGTTGATGGTGAGGTCTTTAGGTACCTTAGCTTTGTGATGAGATTAGGAAATCATTTTTCTAACACTAATATATCCAAAACACTATACACTGCCTATCTAAGGTCTAAGGTGGAATATGCAGCTATAATATAGAATTTTGACAAAGTCGAAAACATTCAAAATAAATTTGCGCTCTTTTTGACACGGGGATTATATTCGAAACTTGAGAAGTACGAAGATCTACGAAGCAAATATTCATTACAATCACCTGAAAGCAGGAGAATTCATTTCATTTTATCTTTCTTACATAAAATAATTCATAGTACAGTATATTCAGAATATTTATTATCAGAAATCAAACTTCACGTCCCACATAGAGCAACGAGACCCTATAATGGCATATTCCATCTCTCAGCGGAAAAGACTAATGCATTGGATATATCTAGAGACCGGATGTTTAGGCATTAAAAACCTGAAAAAATAGGCAGGCAAATAGGCACTAAAATGTAACTCGAAATAATGGAGATAAATACTCAATAGAATTTAAAAAATAAATTCAAGTAACAGATAATGTTGAAAAAATATAGAAACATATGTTTGTTAATATCTTCTTTTATTGTATATATAAAAACGAAGTTTCACATGCATTCAATGTACATTTAGTAAATACATTCTCTACAGCACTTTATCACTACATATAACAGTCCAAATTTTATACACTATATTTACATACACCAGTCCGAAGTTTTACAGCACCTTATCAGTGCACATAGCAGTCCAAAGTTTTACGACATCTTATCACTACAACCAACACTTATATTTCTTGAAAGAGGCAGAATCCTTTCTTGAAATACTAAATTATATATTCCCCCAATAAAGTCTTATTTTGAAGAAAATACATAGAATAGGCAGCATTAGGCACCAAAGCAATTATTTAGGCAGGAATGGGCGAAATAGGCAAAACAGGCAAAATAAAATTGGCTTAAACTGAAACTATAACACCCCATATAAACTTTAAAACGTTATTTTTGATCATATCTTTAATATTAAAGAATAGACATTTTGCCTAACATCCGGTCTCTAGATATATCGAATGTCAGAAAAATGTTTTTATTGTATAATAAGATGTCACAATGGCACCCATAGACATTTTTATTTAGTTATAGACAAAATATTCATTCTAAATAAATGAGGCTGTATATTGTGCTATATGTATTTCAAAATATAAAACCAGTGGTCGAAGTGAGACGGTATGCCATACCACCTCTGGTTTTTCAGTGATGAAAGCATACCGTTTCTGGCTTTCCAATGATTAAAACATACAGTCACTGGGAAGTAGATGCTAAATACCTTTAATAAATTCATTTTTATACACAGCAATTGACGAATAGTTTTACACGTAAAAAAGATTTTATTTTGTATGTAGAAATAATTTCTAAGTTGACAACACCGACATTTTTCTTATCATTTTCCTACCTTCTATTTTTAAAATGAGGTGTTTTTAAAGAAATTAATCTAGTTCATATTTTGATGTGCCATATTGAATTTTCTTTCTTATGTATGTGTATCGTCTACCCTGAATGCATATACTTATAACCAGTGGCGTATTTACGATTTTGTTTCGGGGGGGGCTTTGCTAACTTTCGGGGAGGGCTTTGCCTGAAAATGTGAAAATTCTGCAAGATATTTCATATACTTTACTATAGTAAGTAAGATTTCGGGGGGGCTTAAGCCCGGAAGCCCCCCCCTAAATACGCCACTGCTTATAACTGTGTTTTGAGCATAGGTGGATTTAGGAGCTGTCTGCTATGGGGGATCGGATCTTTCGGGGATTTGGATTATCTCTGAGTCGAGTGAGCGGGTCCGGGAGTTTTCCAGCAGGAAATTATTTAATATAAAAACTCAGTTTTTAAGCGTTTTCGTGCATAATTCTCTATAATGCAACATAAGGGGATATTTTTTTTTTATTTTATTTTCAGAAAGTTGTTGGCGGGGATCAAAGTCTCTCCATGTCCCTCCAATGGTTTTCAGTCATTATGTAAATTGAAATGCAATCTTTCAGGCAACATACCCTCACTGTATTTCAACATTTAGATAGCCGGTATGGCGAGTCAAAATCGTAATAAAACATACCGTTTCTGCTTTTTTCTACTTCGAACACTGTATAAAACATGTATTTTGCTATCGTATTATTATGTTATTATTTTACAATGGTGGAAAACTAGACATTTGCCTGTTGTTTTCCGAAATAAATAAAGTCTATAGTCCGTAGTCAAGCGTCCTCTTTCTCTTTCATCACGTATAAGGTATCCAGACTGAATGGCAATAAGAACGCTTGTGCCATCTATCGATAGGTTTTACAATTATATACAGCAAGCAACTTAGCACGATATTTTGGTTCCTTTCAAAGCTCGGAATAAGAAGAAAGTTTCCTAATTAAAGATTTAAATATTTACTAGCAGAAATAAACGTTCTTCCCATAGGAAAATATCTTTATATATATTTCAAATACATGTACATTTTTTTTTTCTCGTTTCAAGATAATTTTTGTTTTCCCTGGAGTTCTGTAAGGGCTCTCACATCATTCCTAACATTTCACGCCAAGAACGAGTCAAATCATTTTCTCGCACCTCAAAACTATGAATTCACGTCAATTCACGTAAATCATTAGGAAAAAATCTCCCATCAGACCAAAAACTTTCTTAAGAGGCGTTCATAAATGCTATGACTTAGTGATAAAGCAGACCTTCTCTCGTAAGAGGGGTTACTGACTCGATTCCAAGCCAAGGACGCATCCACGAGAGGGATCTACCGGGTCTGCATCCCTCTCCAAATTTCGCACATTTATACACTTTCTTAATAAAAGTATAGTTGGTTAGCAGAGAAATTATCATCCGTACTTTTGTTTTCTTATAAAAACAATTTAGTTGTATCATTTTTATGAGAATATAGATGTTTACTTCACAATGACTCAACACTTTTTCAGGTACAGAATAACACTAATTCGATATGATATACCTAGACGTAGTGTATTGAAACTCCTAAACTTTGAACCCCTCCCAACAAAAATTTCTGGGCCGGCGCGTGAATGTGAATTTCTGGTAGATAACATGAAATGAAATGAAATTTTGAGTTTTACGTCCCACGGTTATGCCGTTTGGGCTAAACGAGACGGTGATAATGAGTAATTAATGAAATGGTGGAATGAAGAAAGTGGGAGGAAACGGGAGAACTCCGAGAAAACCCACGCACACGGTGTTTGTCCACCACAAAGTTCACTTGGCGGGAGCAGGGTTTGAACCCGAGACCCCTAGTGCCAGAGGTGAACGCTCTACCACTGAGCCACCGCGGCCCCCGGTAGATAACATGATGTCGGTGGGTTTTCTCGAAAGATTCCCCCCTTTCTTTACATATTCTCTTTTAAATATTAATGAATTAAGTTGATTTTTCAGTTTAGCGTCCCTTTCACTTTAGCGAGGCTATATGAGACTTGGACCTACAGTTTAACATGGAATCCGAACCACATGACCACCTGCCAGGAATCGAATCCGGGTTTATCACACAAAAGGCGCGTGCGCTAACCGCTTAGCCACGAGGGAGCTCTGTCTTTTAAAATTAATTCACGCTTTATGATTATTTACTTGCATTAATCGTTCTTAGCCTAAATGGCATATGCGTGGAACATTTTTTTTTAAAAAAAAAAAAGTATATTACATTCCTTTACATATTTTTCTTGAAGTCTATTTCAGCAGCACTAGTTTGTAAAAAAATACAAATTACTGTTACTGTTGAGGAAGTGTTCAGAGTCTGGGCAGGGCAAGCAAGTTCACACAGAAATTGTCATGGTAAAAACATATCCGATAGGCTATAGGAGATTGATCTATGAAAATGAATTTGTCCACTACCAACATTTTTGCATAAAATAATTTTTCAACGAAATCAAACAATTTATTGGCAGAACGGCACAGTTTTTGACTGAAGGTAGTGGCTATTTTAGCTTTTCGTTACTGCAAAAGTGGAGTATTACTTGGACAACAAATCGTAATCATTTCATTCATTTAAGAGTTTCGTGTGTTAATTTAAGCATCTTCTACCATTTATGATACCTAAAAGATCAAAGTAGGATTGTGTTTTGTAGTCTGCCTGTGATAAATGAGTATAGGGTGTATCAAAATGCACTTTTACTTGAGACAGGTTTTCTATCAGTGGCGGCTAATGTTAGTGTTGCAGCGTTGCGCAACGACCAAAGTATTTCAAGAAAAAAATATTATCATCAATAGTAGTAAAGAACAGGAAACAAAATTAATACTTGCATATATACACTTTAAATAACATATTTTTTACTTTTGTAACTGTCCGTTCCGTTAATCCGTTTTAAAAAGCGAAAAATAATCCGTCACAGAGCCTCTAATTTATATTGTGTTGCAGCGAGCATACAACGACCAGATTCCTTCAACGCGGTAATTGGAGCAAATGTTAAGTCTCCTTTCCCCTATCTCAGAAGTTAAAGGGACTGGTCGTTCCAGTGCTTCTGCAACACAGCACGGTTTCCAGTGAACGAGATGGCTTTTCGCGCTAAATAAGAATTCTGAATTTTATTTCACTAGCAATTAACAAATGGAATTTGTTTTTATGCATTCATATTTTTAAATTACGGGACCATTCTGAAGCATATCAATATAATGACAATTAAAAAAAAAGTGATTGCAGAATTACAAAAGAAGAAAGAAAATATCTAGTAGACGAGAAAGCAAATGAAAGTAGAACCGCATTTACAAGTTAATTCTTAGCTTATATTGATAAAGAAGGCTTCTTCTATAGTAATTTGTGAATCAAATATTAATAAGTCAGTATGTAGAATCGCTCTCCCCCCTCTGTGGATGGTATTTTAGTATAAACACATAAAATTTTATGTTTTGATAATTTCCACACAAAACTGTATGATGGGGAACGCCATATTGAATTTGCGACTAGTTAGCAATGCTCAGGGGCGTAGCCATGAGGGGGTCCACCGGGTCCGGACCTCCCAAAAATTTCGAAACTTGACTAACATTTGTAGACTTTCTTAACTATACTTGTTTAACAGAGAAACGATTAATGTAGGCTAAATATTTTATTTTACGCCTCATCATGTACTCTTCTTTTCTTATAAATAAAAATAATCGTTCTATCATTTTTTCTAAAAATATAGATGACAGTAAGTAAGAATTACTTATCGTCTTTTCGGGTGCAGTATAAGACAGGTTCCATATTATGTAGACGTATTGGACCTCCCTCAAGTACTTTGAACCCCTCCCAGTTATAACATTTCTGGTTGCAGAACTGGCAGTGCTGTTTGTTTTGATGTTCTTTGATTTTTGGCTTCTGTTACATGCTGATCCTTCATCTGACGGGTTTCGAGGTTCCCTTTCCAGAACATATCGCATTGGTAAGCATTGTTTCGCCTCATGTGGAAGTACAGTATATTGTGTTCATCGTGCATTGCGTAACAACCAAGACGAATAATTTGGAATGTAGTTTTTTCCTTTACGCACATGTGTGTGTGTGTGTTGATGTATGAATATGTAACATTCGGAATTCATATACCAGTAGGGTCTACCTATTTTGTATCAGCTGTTTTGCTTTTTAATTATTAGGTTTAATTTTATTGTGTGTGCTTTAATTCTGTAAATAACCTACAAATTCTGAATGAATTGTATACCATGACTTATGTAAATAAAACATTGACCAGCTTTCAACTGAGGAAAAATTTGCAGTTAAGGTTTAGACAAAACATGCAAAGTGCAATTCAGGAGAGTGTTCGAAAAGAAAATCCAGTTTAAATTTATAGGATATCTAATGGCAGTAGTGTTGTTTGCACCAGATACATTTCCTCAATTTATTTTAAATTTTCCTGGATAAACTGTGAATAAAGTGTGTTCAATATACCTTTTTTTATAACACTAATCTCTGCTACGAACTCTCTTCAGTCAACGCTGAAGAGGAAGGAATTCGGATCACTGTCAGGAATTTGCTAGAATGAATCGTTCGCAATAATCTAGAAAAAATATTTAGTGAATCTACAAAGCTTCTGAAATTAATATTAACTGTACCTATGGCGTCAGCAAAAGACGAAAAGTTTTTTTTTTTTTTTCCACATGAGAAAGAATTGACACTTTCAAGGAATTGAATGTCCCAAGAAAGGTTATCACCATTGGTTATGCTTTCCATCGAAAAAGACCTGACAATAAGAATACTAGAGTTCAACCAGCATGTATTAGGCAGATTTGTTCCAATCGAAGAGAGAAGAATGAACTTACTAATTAATTAAGGTGATTAATCGGATAAAATGTTGTGCATTTTTTATTTTTTAAAAACAGAATTGTCTTTAATTTAACATGTCACATAGCATTTGCATTTAAAGTTATTCTGATTATTCAATGAGTCAACTTTATATCTTCTGTCTCTTATCGTTCGTACTGCAACACCCGAAAGTACAATCCACCGGCCACCACTGTTTTCTATTTCAGACAGTGGCGGCGGTTGGACGTTAAAAGTGAGGGAGCAAGACACGATCTTAACAATTGTATATCAGTGTTAGATTTCCTGGTTGTTTCTAACAATGGTTGATGAAAAGTTGCATAACTAATAGGATACTATCTTTTTTCAGTTAAAATGCCGTATAGCGTATTTCTGTTTTATTAAGTAAATTCGTAAGAGCAATACAGGTAGGTACCTAGCCCTTTATACTCTTAAACAACGAATGTGTAAGAAGAGATTTGATTCCTTGCTCATGAATATCTTTCAATTCTGTCTGGAAAATTGTGTGATCAGAATTTGCAAAACAAATAAATAGAAAGGATAATATTAATTATAGTAATGAATAAGATGCTTGTTTTGCAGAAGTTATATTAAAACTGGGAATTAATGAACAAATTATACTTTTAATTCCACACATGCCATTAAATGAATGTTTTTACTCTTAGAAAATGAAATACAGTAAGTACTGCAAGCATATGCTATGACATTTAAAGAAATATGCAATTGCAATATTAATTGCTTTGAATTGCAAGTAAAACGCAATTCCTGTAGCTTTCTTAAATCCACGGGAAGACAAATATTCAATACGTACTCACGCAACTGCAATATCATATGGCACCATTTTTTCCTATGAAACAGTAATACATACAAAACCTTTACCAGGGTGTCCACATTCTTGTAAATAAGTGAAAGTCAGTGAAAGGTCAGGGAAGTAAAATGTGTCAGGGGAAGTCAGGGAAATGGCAGATTGGTCAGGGAAAGTCAGGGAAAAATCGATTTAGGTCCGATGTTCAATTACTGAATTTATGAAATAGGGTTGATTTCTTTACTGTTACTGGATGCAAAATGTAGTGTTCTCTGATATAGTTGTTGAAACTAATTTTCTGCGAAAAACACATATCTAACTGTATCCTGGCATATTTGCTCAAAAGAGTAGACGCTGTTCTAGAAGAATTGCATGGTGCCAAGAGGATATCTGAACAAGTGGCTGAGAACGCGAAGAAATATTATCTCCAGCTCACAGTAAAAGCTCAGACTGAAGAATTTAAAGAACACTCGAATGAATTCATAGCCAATGATAGAGATTGTATTGGACTTGATGAGTTTTTTTTACTTAGTCTTAGGAAATGGGTTTACTTAGTCACTTCGTTGACTAATGGTCACTTTTGAAATTGTGTTTTATCTTCTTTCACGGAAATGCATTTTTTGAAAGTGGTTTCACAATAAATAAAATTCTCATTGTTGACAACTTACAAGAAGAATCTCGGGTGGCTCAACGGATCATATGATTCTGTGATGAGAATATGTGGATAATCAGGATTAATAATTACAAGAGATATGATAAATTCAGTGAGAAGTTCAATGAGACAATACCATGTGTATCTGGAAAAGAAAAGAGAAATAAATGCTGGAGACGAGAAGAGGAGAGGGAAACGGAAGATTCAGCAACAACTAAAGGAGCTGGAGGAAGAAGAAAAGAAAGAAAAAAAGAAAATTAAACTGCGGAAAAAAACAAGAAGGATATTCAGGTCAATGAGAAAAAAACTATGCGTGAAAGGATGAAAACAAATTTTTAAATGTGTTGCATTTAACAACTGCACCAGCAAAAGTATGTGTGTCTGTGTGTATTTTTTTAAATAATCAGTAAAATCATGTATGAACTGTTTATTACTATACGCAATATTATAATGCTGTGTAATTGTTATTATAATGTGTAAGCATATAATGTGTATTTTTTCATATCTTAAGTACTCTGTATACTGCACACTTTCGTTTGTAACTTTACATTTTGTGTAATATGTAGGCCTAATCAATATCGCCCTAATGCATATGTTTGTAAATTTACATTCCTTTGGAAAGAAAATTGAAAACAGAAACAGAAACGGAAGGGAACAAGGCCAACTATGGGGAGTGTGGAGGCTGGAGTTTCTTTCTTTTTTCTATATTTTTAAGTTATTCAGGGGTCAGGCAGGGAAATCTGGAACTTTTGTCATTGAAAGTCAGGGAAAAGTCAGAGATCTTTTCTCCAAATTGTGTGGACACCCTGTTTATATTTCCAAATGAAATTATATAAATTAGGGCGTCTCTTCAAAAAAGTGGGGGGCAACTGCCCCCTCTTGCCACCCCCCTAATCGCCGCCCATGATTTCAGAGAAAGAAAAGGAACTGCAACATTTAAGATAAGTTCTGTTCGTATTTCTCACTAAAAACGCGTACATTTAGCTGTTTAGTATCGGTAAGTTTATTCCGACTTCGAATTAAGCTCGAATGCATCAAAGGCACGCGCCCTAACCGCTAGGCCCGTAGCAAGGACCGAAAATATAACTAATAAAAAAAAAAGTATGCTTCGCTGTGTGTAATCTGTATGATAAATCATTAATGCTTTCGTATTCCGAGAGCAAACTTTTGGTTTACTTTTAGTATGTAAAAGACCCGGTCGCCTAAAAAAGGACTTGTACTGCCCCCCCCCCCCACATAGAATCACTTACTGGCTACATCGCAATTAGTAGGCTAATCTTAATTTATGTTCAGGCTTTTGAAAAAATCCATTTTAATAAGATAAGAATTGTTAGACGTCAATTATCTTGAAATTATTTTAGTCATAAAAATAATAATAACTTGCAGCATAAAGAGGGAACTTAACAAAATGTAGGAAGCAATATATATATATATATAAATTTTTAAGAGAAAAATACTAATAAAACCTGCATTTCGCTGAGTCTGACACCTTACAATTCTCAGAATGGAATTATGACAGTCTGTTGGAAGGAATTTTTAAGGCTATAAATCCAGCATCATTTCTCCCCCAAGAAAAGTATTTTATTGCATTTTCTCTCGTGCTCAAGTAAGATGTCCACCTCAGCGGTCAGTTGGTTTCAATTGTGCATCGTAAGCAGAAATGAGAATGCAAAAATAGCCACACACAACTCCCTCTATCGTCTGCGGAAAGAAAGAATGGGGAGAAAAAAATCAAGTGAGAAACCAATTTTCAACATCTGCAATGGAGATTGTGAAAGATGGTGGCAGCAGCATCGGTCATCTTGTAAAGA
This sequence comes from Thermobia domestica, assembly GCF_964235325.1. Classification (NCBI taxonomy): domain Eukaryota; kingdom Metazoa; phylum Arthropoda; class Insecta; order Zygentoma; family Lepismatidae; genus Thermobia; species Thermobia domestica. The sequence continues at coordinate 43,074,680 of NC_137454.1, read as the reverse complement.
ACAAAGGAAGTCTAACTGCAATCAAAATCTCGTATTTTACATTTTTTTTTTCCTTTTGATCCGCGAGAATATCAAAGAAAATAAGTTTGAGAAGGTATAGGTGATTATTTCAATGATAAATGACTTTTTTTTTTCATTTGGAAAGGAGCAGGAAAAAATGGTGCAAAAATCACTGAAGTCACGAAAAGTGAAATTTTTAAGTTTTTGTATACGAAAAGCATGATCATAAAGCCGTCGCTAGATGGTCGTTTCTGAGATCGTGGACTGTTAACATCTGTGCTTTCTGAGAAATGAACTAAATTGTAAATAAAGAACGTTGAAGTGTTTTTCCCTAGTTGAGAAAGATTGTCAAGTTATATGCCGCAGAGTGGGTACATGAATATTGAACCGAACCTAAACTAAATAAACTAATTTAACCTAACCTAAACTAGAATACCCTACCTACCCTATCCTACTCTAAGCGAACCTAAGTCTTAAAATGCTGAACCTACTCTGCACCACAAAGGTCAGATCGCCATTTTTGAAACTTTTTATTAATACGTTTATTTATTCATCTAAACTTAAGTATATAGGCCTATATAAAACTTGCCTTCGGCTAGCTGGAAACTTCGCCTCCAGACAACCGCATTTTCTCGGCCTACAATGTCGCACTTCTCATTCTCGTAATATATCTCTAATATTAAGGTACTCCGAGATATAGCCATCTTATTACAATTGTAATCTCGATCCTTTTTCTCTTCTCGCTGTTTTTTCTTCCCTTCCAAGGAATTTCGAGATATTGGACACGTTGTTTTAAACAGTTGCAATCCCCACGCTTTCCCCCCCCCCCACCTTTGTTCTGCTCTAAATAGAATTTGCCAATTTTTGAAAATGGAAACACCGGACACCCTCCTGGAGTACGTAACGTATACTCTTTAAGATTGTGACGTCATCACTCGTCAAAAATGTGAACATCCGAAAGTGGTTACTTCACATAAAATTAAGCGATTCGGAGTTCGAATTTAATGACTTTAGTTTGGAAACATTTATTAAAATTACTTATCCCAGTTTTGGTTGCGTGAACACATGTAATTTTGTAATCTACCATCAATAATACATCGTATTTAAAACGGAAAAGCAAATATAATTAATTGGCAGTATAATTATGACTTGCACGTATTATAGGGAGCTGGCTTTAATGCGAGGCTGAGGAATTCAGAGTTGATTGGCAGGTTCCCCACCCCGTCGCCAAGAAACGGTCACTCGACGGTCCTGGGCAGGGTTGCCAGTTCGTTGTCAAAAAATACAGCTAATACTCACTTAATTCAAAGAGTTTATGCAATTATGCAATCCCTATCGAAGATCCCTGTATACTTGGACACACGCAAATTAGGTTGTGATAACAAATGCTTCAGTTTTTTCTCCCTCGCTTCTTCGTCGCAGTGCACTATGGCCTTCCTTATTACTTCTCTAGCTTCGCTGTGTACAGTTTGCCCTCTCTTATACTGTGACGCCATTGTCAAATGAAAAGTAAGCAACAAAACCGCACCACAACAGCACACAAATAACCAACTCACACTAACTCTTCAGAATGACATTCATATGACAATTTTTAACCCTGGCAACCCTGACATATAGAAGGAGGGTAAGGGAGTATTGCAAGAGTCAGGCAGAAAAATTGTTGAAAATTTTTCCTCTTTACCTCAGCCCCTGCTGGTAAACAAGCTAGCTCCCTATAATACTTCGCTGGTGCTGGTAATGTCTCATAATGTCTACATACTTTGGATCTGGATGCATTATTTAACTGGAAGATGTAGCTGTGGATGAAGTGCTAGCTGTGCTCTTGAAAATGTACTTTTGTTGATCTTTAGCAGTTCTGATAAGATCAGTAAATTTTCCTGCCTTCAACTCTTCAGCAAATTCCACGCACACGACGCGTTCCACATAGCAGTTCGGCATAACAGAGAATAGGACTAGTAAGAGGAAAAATTACCGGACATTTAACGTCCGGTTTTGAGATCGCACCTCAAGGTTTGGGACAAGAAGGTCAAAAACCGAACTGTCCAGTAAAGTACAAGACGGTTGGCAACCCTATACTTCTAAAGAAAACATAAGAAAGGTTGATGTTTCCTTAATCTTTAATTATTTTATTTTAACTGCAATCTCACATTTTTTACCCACCTTTTTTCCTTTCTAGATGAAATCTTAAAAAAAGAAAAAAACTCAAACATTAGGACCTATTTTAAATGTAAAATACAAATACCAAATTTCATGTCCTTAACCTTAATCAATTCGAGATATTGTCATCCAATTATATAAGAATTGTTACGCCATACTTTTTATTTCCTTCTAGAGCAAATATCAGAAATCGGAGAAACATATCTGATTGTTTTAAATGAGAAATTTGTGTCTCTATCCTTGAGATTCCGAGATATGGACATACTATTTTATCAAATTTCAAATATATATAAAATTTCATGCCTCTAGCCTTTACAGATTCCGAGACATGGACATTTTCAAATAATAATTTCCATCTTCTTTTTCTATCCTCCTTCCCCATCCAATTTTCAAAAATCCTTCCTTAGTTGGGACTTTACATTATAGATCCTACGCCTTTTCCAAATTTTAAGTTTCTATCTTAAGCGCTTTGGCCTGGGCGTTGAGCAATCAGTCAGGACTTCTTCTTTTATATATTGATACTAGCCTTTGACTAGCTACGGACTTCGACTCCAACCCTCCCCCCTCCCCCATTTGCACGGTTTCCAGCCTCGCACTTCTCATGTTCCTCACATCTCTACTCTTAAGATATTTCGAGATACAAAGTGTGATTTAAAAACACGGTAAATGATTTTTTTTTTTTTTTTAAGCAGCAACTTCTGACGCTAAAACCATTTGATGTAATTTGTTCGATAGCCTGATCCTTTGAGACAGTCAGCTTCAAGTTGAAACACGTCCTGCCTTGTCACCTTGTCAGTCAGCGTCCAGAGCTGCTAGAGAGAGAGGTTGTGTTTAACGTGTCAGTCGTACATCGCGGATTTAGAACAATGCGTGAACATTAACTTCTGTTTCAAGTTGCAAAAAAAGTATCAAAGAAATTCATGAAATGTTGAAATTAGTTTATGATGATAGTACTGTAACTCTGAAGACTGTTTACAAATGATATGAGCGATTTTAAAGCGAAAATCAGTCGGTAGAAGACGAGCAACTTTTGGGACGTCCATTAACCTCAAAAACAGAAGAAAACGTGCAAAAAGTGGCAAAAATTGTTCGTTCAAACAGACGAATAACTATTCGAGAGCTTTTTAAAGAACAAAACATCTCGTAGGGTCCGCACAAAGCATTTTAATCACCGATTTGGAAATGAGAAGAGTGAGTGCGAAATTCGTTCCTCGACTTTTGACTGACGAACAGGAGTTTTTGGCAGAAAAAACTATTTTTGTCTGTTGGCATCCACCATACTCTCCAGATATAACATGACGCGACTTCTGGCTCTTCCCAAAACTTAAAACTGTGCTTAAAGAAAAATGTTTGGACACCATTCCTGACATTGAGAAGGCCACGACAGAGTGAGTAGCTGAATGCCCTGCCAAAAGAAGCCTTCCAGAAATACTTCAAGCCATGGATTCAACTTTGGGGTAAGTGCATTGCTACTCAAGGACAACACCTTGAACGAGATTAAATCAAATTCCACGTAAGCTTATTACCTTGCTTCTAACAAAATTATTCACCGTATTTTTGATCACAACTTGTATGTCCATTTTATTATAACGATTGCAACGTTTATCTTTTTCTTTCCGCCTTTTACCCCCTTCTAGCGAAAACATGAAAAAACGCTGAAGCACAAATTAAAAACCTAAGCACCAGCTTTAGTGCCTCTAACCTTAAGAAGTTTTGAGATATGGCCATCTTTTTATAACAATTGCAACCCGCGCTATTTTTCTTCTACCGGTAGTTTTCTTTCCTTCTAAGGGATATAACAAAAAAAAAATGCTTAAACACCCTTTAATTATTTTAAATGAAAAATCTTAATGTCAAATTTTATTTCCTTAACCTTAACGAGTTTCGTAATATGCGAATCCAATTATAACAATTTTAACTTCACCCGTTTTCTTCCCACCTTTGCTTCCCTTCAATGAAAAATATTAAAGAACGGTGAGACACATGTCTAATTATTGTAAATGCGAAGTCCATATACCAAATTTCATATCTCTAACATTCAGAGATTTGGAGATATCGACATTTTAAGATAATAATTGCTTCCTATATTTCTCCCATTACCCGTGGAATTTCCAAAAATCCTTCCATAGTGGGACCTTACATAAATCCTATCCCCTGCCCCTTCTACATAATATGGAAAGAACTCACCTACAGAAGCCAATTTTGCTACACATACGTATAGATCTTCGCCATGTCTAATTGAGTACGAAGCCTGTTTTTCATTTTCGGCTCAGGGTCTCGCATTTAGGAGGCGTATTTGGAAACGTACATACGTTTCTCTTATGTTTCTAATAAAACCTTGCATCTATGCAACACCCATTACGTCAAGGTTGTGCGGGCTTATAACAGTAGAGGATAAAAATTGAGAAATTGACTATAAACCTTTTTCTCCTTTCGTTATTTCATATTTTCAATTAAGAGTCTGCAACAATGGGTTCTTCTTCCTCTTTTTATCCAGGTTTCGCATTAATTTTGAATTAAGAACTGACACGCTTATAGCTAATTAATAATAATTTCAAAATCTCGATTTTGAAAACAAAAATTAAAATGGAATATTTCAGTTTGATGTCCCAGGATTATGCACTTTAGTCTAAGGGAGACGGATGATTAAGGCAAATGTATGATGATGGAAGAATTGGTGGAATGAGAAAGTGGAAGGAAACAAGAGTACCGAGAAAACCCACGAACACGGTGTTCTCCAAACTTACTTGGCCGGGAATTGAACCAGGGATCTCACCCACCAGAGGTAAACGCTCTCCAGCTGAGCGATCGTGCCCCTCGATTTTGAAATGAGACTTCTTCGGTGTACAGAGAAAAAACGGATTTCAAAACTCGAGTTCTTTTAGTTTTTTTTAAAACACAAACGTAATCAAGGAAGTTCTGTCACTTTTTGTGGAGATCTATGTTCAATTGGCCTTCACACCTTGAGTTGAATGCGACTGGAGATAAGGCGAAGGTCAGTTGTTGGTGTGGGTATACCCAACATACTACCTAATTGTTGCAGTTCAGTTACACCGTGATCTCGCTTAAAAACAGAGTGAACATGGGATCTCTACAGAGCGTCATAAGGGCGTGTATGCCCTACGAGTACAAACTGGGGTCAAACGCAGCTGCAGCGGGGCGGAAAATATCTCAGGCCTTTCGTGAGGGTGTCCTGATCACGCAGACAGTGTAAGGGTGGTTTAGCCAGTTTAATGAAGGTGACGAAACACTTACGAAAGACGCACCACGTGCCGGAAGACCAACACATTTACAAAATGAAGATCTTCAGGCAGCAATTGAGGTTAACAGTGGCCAGACATGTGAGGAACTGATACTATAATTCAGAGAGTGAGTGAGAAACCATTGAGAAGCACTACAAGTTGGGTCAATGGGTCCCACATGATTTGACTCAGGGCGAGAAGGCAAAGCGAGCAGACACCTGTATTTCTTTGCTACCTCGTCTGAGGAAGGAGCCATTTCTGGACAGGTGTTGACATGTGATGGTGATGAGAAGTGGGTCCTGTAAGAAGTTCCACGGCGCCGTCATCGTTGGTTGACATTCCATGAACCAGTTCCAAAACAACCGAAACCACACTGCACCAGAAGGAGGGCCTCCTGTATGTTTGGTGGACTGCTGCAGCATAGTGCATCGGGAACTGCTACAAGCTGGTCAGAGCAATGCAACTGTGTAGTGTCAGCAATTGAGCCGTGTTCAAGAAAAACCCAAAACTCTGGAGCCAGCACTTCTGAATCACAAAGGGGTTCTCTTGTTACAGGACAACGCTAAGCACCACGGGGCTAGGATGACCCGGAACACCTTTCTACGCCTTGGATGGGGAATAGTATTGCATCCGCCATATTCCTCAGACATTGTGCCGTCCGTTTATGATCTGTTCCATTCCTTGGACAATCACATTAGAGGACCCCAGTTCAAATCCCTAGTAGAGATGGAAAATGCACTTGATAATTTCTTTGCTTCATGGCCCAAGAAGTTCTACCGAGATGGAATCCATGGCTTTCTAGAACGTTGACAGAAGGTCGTTGATGCTGATGGGGATTATTTTTAATGTTCCAAGTACGTCTTAGGTGACATATCGATGTTCGAAGGTAGTGGGTGAAAAAGCAACAGAACTTTCTTGGTTACCTTTATACAAATTTATCATTTCCTTTACGGTTTTAATATAGATAATTCAGACCGAAAAGGACTTTAAAAAAAAAAGATTGCCCCGGTGAATCGCAGATGAGTTGAATAGTAGATTTAAAATAATGAAAGCTAGGCATTATTATAGAACCACTAAAACATCATTAAATCCGTGCTCTCATGAGAAATTAAGAAAATGTATTAAAATACCGTATATCAAACTTAAAAATAATATCGTACGCACTTGTTTCACAAAAAATGTATACCAATACACAAAGAAGACTTATTCAAAACCAGACCAGGAAGCTTTGAAACAAGTATAAGATGAACATTTAAAGAAGCAGATAAAAATAGGAGTTAGGAGCCACTGCACTAAACTTTCTTGCTCCAATGTCTTAAATAAATTATGTTATGCTACAGTTACTATGTTCTGTACTAAAAACGTTTATTTTTTTAATTAGTAGTAAAATTATAAGACGTTCTCGAAAAACTTCGTCCGAAGACATGTCACCCCTAAAATATCACTTGTGGATATTCTCATAAGAAATAACATTTACGCAACATTATAAGTTATTAATGAAATATTTATTTATTAAATATGAACAGAATCTCCTGAGTCATTTTCGAAAAACCGTCCTGAAAAACCTCATCCCTAAGAGTAAACTATTTCTTGCTGAATGTTTAAGGACAAATGAGTTGTGCCATACTGTCGAGGTTAGTAATAAAACATTTATTCATCTGGATTTTTTCCTAGGGAAATTATTTATTAGGTTCCTAATTAAATATTGATGCATGAAATATAAACAAACTCATAAGAATCGCTGTCGAGAAAATCTCAGTTTTTGATTTTGACTCCTCATTAAACAATTTTTAATTTGGAGAGGAAGGGAATTGGAAAATCCTCTCTAGAAATTCTTATTAAAAAAAAAACTTAAGTTTAAAATTTCGTGCGAATACGTTGAATGATATGACTTCTAGACAAGTGAACACATTTACATCGGATTAAACGGACGAACGGACGATCAGACATTAAAACAAAAAGTACTTTTTCGGCTTGTAGGGGTCATGAAATGTGTAAATCCGTTGAAATCCCAAATTCGAATTGAAGAGAAGAAACCAGTAATATAGTGAGTAGCGTTTAAAGTAAAAAGAAATTGCTAAATTAAAAAAAGAATATAGAAAAACTAAAGAATTGCTAGAATTTTGATGGAGAGCTAATGTGTAGGCCAGATACTTGTGACAAATATTAAAAAAAAAAAAAAAATGTTAGCCATTGCTGCAAACAATAGCAATTTTTATGGGTATACCACCAGGGGGGGTGGTCCCCAAAACCCGATGAAAAATTAAAAAAACGAATTTCACTCTCCCCCTTCGGCCGTGGTACCCCAACATACATAAAATGCATACTAGCGAAAACCTTCATCCCTCAGATATACATTGGTACCAAATCATCTTTCTAGCTTAATTAGTGGCTGAGCTATTGACGTTTGATGTAAAAATAAATGCAATTTACGTCAAAAACCTGAAACTCCCAAATTTGGCGAACTTTGCTCCCTACTCCCTCTCATAAGCAAGAAGTACAAATAAAGGATATTACCATATATTGGAGTACTTCATTGCTTCACATACCAATTTTTATGAGTGTGCCCCCAAGGGTAATGCTCCTTCCAAAAAACTGTTGAAAAACAAAACAAAAAACATGACCTTTACCCTACTCTCCCGTTGTGGTGCCCCCATATACTATATAAAATGCACATCAGCAGAAAGCTACCCTGAATGAGCTATTAAGGTTTTAAGCCCCAACGCAGCAGTTGCGTCAATGGGTATTTAAAGGTCAATTACATTTGATTATTGAATTTTAAAATTGCATAGAACATCATTTAAGGTTCGGCCAGCAAGGAACATTTCAAATACATTTGAAGCAGAAATCAGTATGATCAAGTCATTAAAAATCCAGTTCATTTCAAATAAAACAGGAAAAAATACTTCAATTAAATTAACTAGAGAAAAACAAGATGGCGTAAGTATTCAACATTGTTAAATTAATACCAAGATAAATAACAATATTAAGATAAGAATATTAAAATTACAATATCAACATAAAAAAATAAACCAAAATAACAAATTCAAGATAAGTAACAATATCAAGAAAGAATATTAATATTACAATTCCAAGATAAATAGCAATATCAAGATAACAATTTCAAGATAAATAAAATTATCAAGTAGCTATGGTACGCTGTACCCAGTAGCGTAGCCAGGATGTGTGTTTGAAGGGGGAAGGGCAAGTGCTGTTATAGGTGCATATAGAGTAACTACAACAAAAAATATATAAACATAAAAATATATAAAAAAAATTACAAACATCAAAGTACCAAAGTACATTGTCGGACCTCTTTTTTTTGGGGGGGGGGCACACCGAAGTTTTTTTACATGCGTTCCACGTAATGTAATTTCGTATATTGTAATTTGCTACTGTGCACATTGTGACAAGCAACGAAAAAGAAAAAGAAATTGAACTGCTCATCAGAGATTATTCTGATGTATTAAAACAAGTAGAGTGAGAGTGAATCTATAAATCGCATACTTCCTGCAGGACTAGCTCAGGAGAGCAATGCTCCCGGAAGTAGGAACGGAAACTGATTGGTTGGCGATATCCATTTCTTGTCACATTGCTTTCACATAGCAAAAATCAAACGATTATTGTTGTCGGTCTTCGTGGCCGAGTGGACTAGCGCTATACGTTAGTAACAAAAGTCCCTTTTGGCATGAGTTCAAACCTGGACCGAGGAAATATTTTTTACATTTTTATAAAACTTTTTAAATTAAAATAATATGAAAATAATACTCAAAAAAGTGATTTACTTACTTTTGTGCAGATAAGTAGTAGTAGTAGTAATAGGAGCGGGTCAGAAGCCCCGCAGATCTCGTTTTGTTCCCCTTGTACTCCATGATAGAGGGCTCGTTTTGTTTCCCTTGTACTCCATTATATAGGGCTCGTTTTGTTCCCCTTGTACTCCATGATATAAATTTTGACCAACTTACAACAACTGGCTAGGATAGGGCGTAAAACAACTGGCTAGAGTGGCGCGCGAAAAAAACGTACTTCCGGGAGCATTACTCTCCCGAGCGGATCGTCTTCCTGCAGTTCATAGTTTTCGCCCTTGTACGAAAGACTAGCTCAGGAGAGTAATGCTCCCGGAAGTAGGAACGAAAAGCACAGTTCTGATTGGTAAGAGTTATCCATTTCTTCCCGATTGTGTTGTCGGTGTTCGTGACCGAGTGGACTAGCGCTATATGCTAGTAACAAAAATTTCTTTTGGCGTGAGTTCAAACCCGGCCCGAGGAAAGTTTTTTTCATTTTTATAACACTTTTTAAATTAAAATAATATGAAAATAATACTCAAAAAAGTGATTTACTTACTTTTGTGCAGATAAGTAGTAGTAGTAGTACTAGGAACGGGTTAGAAGCCCCGCAGATCTCGTTTTGTTCCCCTTGTACTCCATGATAGAGGGCTCGTTTTGTTCCCCTTGTACTCCATGATATAAATTTGGTGACCAACTTAAAACAACTGGCTAGAATAGTGCGTAAAAGAGCTGGCTAGAGTAGCGCGCGAATAAATTACTTCCAGGAACATTACTCTCCCGAACGGGTCGTTTGTATGATGCTTTTCACTTAATTTTCCCAGAGTTTATCTTCCGTTAGGCTATGTGATCTGTGTTATCTTCTACCCAATTTGATCTTTCTTGCTTCTTGTTACCTTGCAGTAAATTGCCAATAGATCTTGTTCAAGATAAACATTTCCGCATCGTTTCCACCCTTAGAAGAAGAAGAAGAAGAAGAAGTGAGAGAGAGGAAAAGATAGTAAAAGAAAAAGATAATGTATTAGATAAACATTTTATTATACTGTGCTTAGTGCAAGAAAAAAGTGCCAAGTGTGAATTTGAATGTGCGGTGTCGATTTTGTTAGAAAATAAAAAAAGATACTTCGTACCGTGTGTTTATATATATACCTTAGTTCAGTTCTTGATATACATTATACTACTGTGACAAAGAGAAACTGAAGTATTTTAAGGTAAATCTTAATTATTAGGTTATTCTTAGGATTACCCCAGTCGGCATTACAAGATTTAATGATTTATACTTAAAATAGGCAGCACCAAAAGTAGTTGATATAATTTTTACATCGTATACACTCCAACCTTAACTAATTTAACATTGTGTAGACTTCACTGTTTCATCTTGAATCAGATTTTTTTTTTTTTTTTTTTTTTTTTTTTTTTTTTTTTTTTTTTTTAAGTGCCGCAGATGTTGGCCCCGAAATATAAAATTTACGGAGAAATCAACGGACACAAACGAAATATCCGTGAGGGTAACGAAAAAGATAATAAAGGTCATCAGTGTAGAGTGATTGGTTATAGTTAAGGAGCCGTACTTCCCATTTAGGGAAGGACGAGAAACGCCATACTTTCAGGAATTATTCATTGACTATCTAGGATGTTAAAAAGTAGGTAATAGACTGAGTTCTTGCCCTTGTACTTAGGGTGTTTAGGTAGTGCAACAGTAAGATGTATCCTCGTGCACGGGAGATGAGAAGTAGCTGTTCTTAACTATTACCGAGGGAAGTACACAAATATAGAGCAGATAAAAAGACTGTGGAGTTGCATCTGAACTAGACTTGTTGAGGTGGGGGAAATTACTCGAGCAGACGATTGTACCAAATTTTCACACATTTATTGCATTTTAAGGTTTCTTTTTTGCAAAACATGCACTGAGTAAGGAGCTAGTGCATAAACCACGAACCAACTTGTGCTAGGTGGCCACTAAAAAGTACGATTACCATCTAACCGAGTCAGGGCAGGAACGCAGCAGGGGGGCCCCGATGGGAGCGAGGAAGTTCGTCCGTAGGGAGCAGGCGTGTCAGCGACGGGAGACATACGCATAAACGAGGAGAGTGGAAAAATTCATAAAATATCCGCAATAATTTTTACCTTCAAAAACACTTAAATAATCGTAATGATTCTTACCTTTCAAATGGCTTCACTGGTTTCCCGGGTACAAGTGGCCCGCTGCGAGGAGAAATTCGTCTGTTCTGAATTTTTACTTCTTTTTCGCACTTCGCAGAGTTGATTTTAGGTTTCAACATACCATAACGTTTATAATATGACGCTCTTTATCACACAATTCTTTGTAATAAAATCATATGTTTGACCGCCGATTATTTCCACCTTTTTCGCATTTCTCCTATTCTTCCGCCTTCCGCTTCAGTAAATAGTTACAGTTAGATACGTTTCACTACCGTTCAAAATGTATTTCAATATGATATCTAATGGCAGAAATTACTTATATTCACACTCTACTTCTTTTATGAAGAATGTTTCACATCATATTTTACCTACATATTTTACCTGATTTCACAGTAGGATTTGCAAGTAATCAAAATATATCGGATCCTTGCCTCTTACATGTATATTAAGGTAGAAATACGAAAAAGTGTGCTCTTTGCAACATAGTAGGCCGTACTCCATAAAAAAAGACACGATGAATTAAAATGCTATTTGATGGCAGTTTACAAAGTGATCATAGAAGTGTCGCAAGGCTGTGATAAACACGAGGCATGTGTTTCATACCATTTAAATTTTTATTTTCTGTCCGCATTTGTGCGACCCACCGTCGCTGACGTGCCTTCTTCCTACGGATGCTTTTTATTAGCTGCCGCTTGCCCTCCCTGCTGCGGTTCTGCCCTGACTCTTTTAGATATCGTTCGTGCTTTTTAGTCGCAATCTAGCACAAGTTGGTTTGTGTTTTAATTTGATTTGTGTTTTATGTACATAGGCCATAGTTATACTCAGCCATCTTGAAATCAATTTGCAGCTGCGCCCATTTTTTCTTATGATTCACTTTCTAAGGCAGTAAAAGTGCATTTCCTGCTATATATGTTATGAATATAAATATCTTCTTACATGACAATCTGGGGCATATTTTTGGATTTGTGTGTGTGGGGGGGGGGGGATTTCTTTGCTTAAAATTCGTACTTTCTGCTATATTTTCTTTACTTTTTGATGGTTTAAGTAAGGTTAGGTTAGGACTTTTGGATTTGGGGGATCAGAATTCTTTGCTTAAAATTCCTGTTTTCTTGCATTATTTTGTATATTTTTTGATGGTTTAGGTTAGAGTTTTTCGTTTTAGGAGCTCGACTTCGTGGCCTAAATTCGTACTTTCTTCTTATATTTTCTGTATTTTTGATGGTTTATGTTAGGTTAGGTAAGAGTTGATTAGTACTTAGTAATTACCCTTACGTAACATTAACTTATTTCTCGTGTAAACTTTTTTTTTTTTTTTTCACCTAATTTTGGGCCAACAAATACAACGTTGAAAACAATTCCATGTGGGTCTTAAACGGGGCTACCGTCTGCGGAAAATTAGCTTAAATTTTTAATACAATTATAAAGAAAGAGGTACGGAGTTGTTGCATGCAGGCTAGTTAATTTCACTAAGTAAGAAGCAGGATGAAGCCTTGTAAAACCCTTTTCATTTCTTTGAAACAACTGATGGGATAAATGTATTAAAATATCAATTCAATGTTCTCGGGATTGCTGCCAGAGTGAGTGTTGCTGTGCTGAGCTTTCGTTACCATACAGCGGCAACATCTTCAGAGCTATGTGTTGAAGTGTGCTGGTCGTACAGATTATATTGTGGTCTTTAAGAATCGCTGTGTTCCTATTGGTTGTTTTTGTTGGCCAGTGGCGTGCTCTGATTTTGCTGGTAGAAACTGCTCTCTGATTGGTTGATGGTTCTTTTCGTACTGAGAAGCTGGATCCAGATGTCAGGTAGATGATAACCTTCGTCTCTGTTGATGGATGGCTTGTATGTACGGATTCATGTATTTTCCTGTCCCAGAACTGTTTGCTTTTCTTTAGTACTTCAATTTGGTCCCACATGGCCGTATGATTGTATTGTATGCAATGTTCGGCTATTGTAGATTTTTCAGGTTGTTTAAGTCTGGTGTGTCGCTGGTGTTCTTTCATTCTGTCTTCAATGTTCCTTCCTGTTTCACCTATGTAAGTGGCGTTACATTCACAGGTGATCCTATAGATGCCTGGTGTCTTTAATCCCAATGAGTCTTTTGCACTTGGTAGTAAACTACTGATCTTCGGTGGAGGGCAGTGTACAGTCTTAATGTTGAATTTCTTCAATAGTCCTGCTAGTTGGTTGGAGGTTTTTCCCATATATGGAATAAGTGCAATATGTTCCTTGTCTGTCGTGTTGTCCTCTTTTGTGGTGCAATCTCTGCTACTGTATTTTCTCATGGCTGTGTTGATCTGTTTCGACGAATATCCGTTGAATTTGAATACTGTTTCCAGGTGAGACAGTTCTGTGCTTATATTATCTAGATCTGCTATTTGGTATGCTCTGTGTATTAGAGTATTTAACACCCCCATCTTCTGTGCAGGATGATGAAAACTGGTCGCATCAAGGTAGAGATCAGTGTGTGTAGGTTTCCTGTAGATTGAATGGCCTAGACTTCCATCTGGCTTCTTGTATACGAGTACGTCCAGGAACGGGAGTCTTCCTTCTGTTTCTGTTTCCATTGTGAACTAGATGTTGCGGTTTATAGAATTCAGATGCTGCAGGAATTCGTCGAGTTTCTGTCTGCCATGGAGCCATATCTTCAACACATAGCTCTGAAGATGTTGCCGCTGTATGGTAACGAAAGCTCAGCACAGGAACACTCACTCTGGCAGCAATCCCGAGAACATTGGATTAATAGTAGACGCCAGCAAAGCTTCAAGATCGTATTAAAATATTGCTGATTTCTAACACAGAGAGATGACTGCATTGACGAAATTACAGAACAGCTCGGAGTGTACTAGGAATGCACAAGAAACGAATGTTTTATACTTGAAATTTAGCCATAATCTAATGCTTTTTCAGTGTGCGATATAATAGCCTACACACTGCCTGAAGGTAGAGTTTACAGAGACCACATGACGTAATAGATATCCTACAAAACGTTGTCCTGGGGAGAGCGATGCCAAGGTTGGATGAGTGCATCCGGTGAAGTTGGTTCGTTAACCGATGGTCAGTGTGCACCTGAAGGGAAGGTTCTAGAACACAGGTCTACAGCTATATGTTAGTGTCTTGGTTGGTTCCTTTCTGCGTACAGTTTTACTATATGGATCCATGGTATTAGTAGTAGTAAGAGTAGCAATAGTAGTAGGAACGGGTTATAAGCCCTGCAGGGGTTTGTTGAGTTCTGTTCTCAACATGAAATGGGCAAATTAAAGACTTCCTCGAAGTTTTCAGTACATTTTATAATCTGTGGATCCGTACAGTAAAACTGTACCCCCTTCTGTAACAAAGTTTAATATTAATTCACATAGTATTGCCGAGCGAGCGTTAGCGGGTGAAAGCGGGTTAGAGTCCCACAGGGGACGTTGTTTTCTGTCTTTATTACGGCTAAATGGGAAGGGGGACCTGTGTTCTAGAAGCTTGCCGCACTTGAAGAACATTACATAAAGTTCATTTGTCTGAGCTTTATGTCTGTTATAGGGCCACTTACTTTCTCGCATGCTTTGCTCTATCTTAGGCATGGTATGGTGGCTCCGTCAAGTAAACAAGTCAGGCGGATTGGAGTTTGTATCCTTACGCAGACGTCACTATGTGGGGTTATTTAAAAGTATTTCTACGTATATCACATTATGGTGATCCCTGTAGTCCAATCTTTAATAATAAGTGTGTGTGTGTGTCATCATTGCGTAAAAGAAAGTCACATAGAGGAACCAAATTTTATACACAGATATATCTTCACCAGGTCTAATCTCGTACGAAGACCTTTTTCGATTTTCTGTTAGATAGATAACAGCATAGGATAAATACCTCGGCAATTAAATGGTTGTGCAGAGATTTTTGAAGGACATTTTCTTTCTTTCTTTTTTTTTTATCCAATCTCTGAATAAAGACCTGGCAACGACGAGTGCTAACAGATAGTATAGTGTATTAATACAAGTATTATCTGCCGCTGACAACAAAAGGACAAGCGTGACGCAAGTAAAATTGTCAAATGTCCAAGCGCTGACATAAAAGTGTACCGAAAAACTTTAAATAATACCTTCGCTCTCTACACTGCTCATCATTCACATATGAGTATTAATTTCCTTGTCATTCCTCGCAACATATATACATGTCACTTTACAGACGCAAGTGAAAGACGTTTAGACGTTTTAATAAAAATCAGCAAGGGGTATCATAAAGGGGAGATTTTTTCGATTATTTTTTCAATATCTCGCACCATTTTCAAGATTTGAGTCTACTTCCGGTGGAGTTTCTAATTCATGTATGATCAGGAGAGCAACCAAAAGCATAGAAAGCATAACAGCAATTTACACATATGGTTGGTACCTTGAACATGATTGTGGTTGTCTAAGGGTCCAAAAGAAACTAATTTTAAAAGCATTATTTTAGAAAATAAAGCATAATTTAAAATATATAGCACAATTCTTGGAAAATTTTGTTCAACTGCAAGTTTAACATACTGTATTAGTATTTTTTTAAACCAGTATTTACGTTGCAACATCATTGAGAACATAACAATGCAACAATGAAAAGCTTATTTTTATTTCTGTAAGCTTGTCAGTGTAATCCTTTGATGTGCAGAAAAGAAAAAAAGGAATAGAAGAAGAAAACTACCCGCCAATGAATAGTACAGAACTCCACACTATATTGTTATGTGTACCTCTTGAACTTGAGCACTTTCTGGTGGCATCTTTTACTTTCCCTTCTGTATATATGCACCTCTAAGGCGCACTAGTGATTAAAAAAAAAAAAAAACTGACTCGAGTAAAGTATATCTCTTTACAGTGCATTAAGTAGAAGGTTCATTAAATATGAAAGAAACTGGTTGCATAAAATATTAATAAATAGATCAAGATATTTAGAATATTTAATGTATAGTAAATATTATACGTTATACAGGATTAATCTAAAACAATGATTGAAATTAACAATAAAGCATAATGTGGGTTGCTCTAATAATCAGTGTTTTCTTTCTTCTTGTATGCAATATGTAATAAGCAAGTACATTGCATACACAATTAATTATAATGCCACTAATATATGGTGTTCATTGGGCAAAACACTCCAAACAATAAAGATTCATCTTAGATTGGAGAAATGGTTATCCTTCGATTTTCATTATCATTTGGCCTGAGAGATATACTAACCCCGTATACAAATGTGTGATGTGGAATGTATAGCATGTAGGATATGATGTTTTACTTTTTAAAATTTCAACAGTTCCAGTATATCCCTAAAAAATATTATAAAGAAATAATGGTCATCTTTTTTAAATGTTCAATTCGAACTGAACAATCTACATAAAATTTACAATCGATCAGTGAAAAGGGCATATTTCTATTGGTTCCCTAGAACTCGCTGTCGAAAGGATTGGCCACAAACATATGAACTTTTCTTGACCACAAACATATAAACCTAACATTTTAGTATATAGATAGTTACTTTTGCAGTAGGTAAACAATGAAAGTAAAAATGATTGTCAGAATAACAATAAATAAAAAGCAAGCAGGCTTATTCTTTCACTGTGAAATTTCCTGCGATAGTGTAAGTTTGGCAACTTTAACTGAAATATTGCTTGTTGCCACTGTCTTTCGACAAGATTACAGTTGCTATCCATAGACCTATAACCTGTGAGATTCAGTGATTTTTATGAATTTCGTTGATTGACAACAAGAAGTAAAAAGAAGCAGCAATTTTAAAAATAACATAATGCATTGCTGAGAATGAAACGGTTGCGTTGACTTCATTATTATTGTGTCACTTGTCGCTGTTTCGTTCACTTGTTTCTTCCTCCACCCTCCTTTCTTGAACTGTACTATCTCTACAGGTGTAACAACTATTATTGGAAATCACGTTGAACGTTACTCCTATTTTGCTGCTTTCTAAAATGACATGAAGTTTAGTGGATTCTTGGTATTTTTATAAACTGTAATAGGAATTATACATAATCATCATCATAGGTATTCTGCCATTGTTAGCACGTCACTTGCTGCAACTGAGAATCTATGCTCCACGGTCTTTCGCTAAACTCTTCGTTTTCACGTACGATTTTTCTGTTTTGATATCGTCCATTAATTGTAGTCTCCTTCGCTCCTCCCTCTCTTTCCTGTCATCATATCATCTAGCACGTCCCTCATGATACAGTTCCTTCTTAGCCAATGCCCCAACCAGTTTCTATTCCTCTTTTTAATAATATCTAGAAGTGTTCTTTTCTTTTCCACCATTTCTAACACTCTCTCATTCGTTTCCCGCTCGATCCATTTAATTCTCTCCAATTTTCTCCAGAAGGCCGCAGTGGTTCAGTGGTAGAGCGTTCACCTAATTCATGGGGTCTTTGGTTCGAACCCAGCTCGCGCCAGGTGAGGTTTGTGGTGGAGGAAACCATGTGCGTGGGTTTTCTCGGGGTTCTTCCGTTTCGTCCCACTTTCATTCACCATTTCATTCATTTCTTATCATCGTCTCCTTTAGCCTAGCCGGCATAATCGTGCGACGTAAAACTTAAAGATTTCATTTTCTTTCTTTTTCACACTCACATTTCGAATGTTTCCAATCGCTTTTCATCATTTTTGTGTAATGTCCATGTCCATTATACATGAATTGAGCATTAATTTTTTTTATAAGGTTCTCAGAAACACATCAGATTTTCTCGAAGTGTATAGGCAGTAAAATATTACAATTTTTATTCCATCGAAACATCACGGTAACTTCTAGTAATTTCCATTCAATCCCAAACTGTCTTGTCCTTATGCTAAATTAACACTTATGTTATATTTTTCCTTGCAGTTGAATAAAACTGAGTAAGTGTTACTTGAGTATAACGCGAAAATTTCAAATATGGCTGAGAAAGAAGGGGAGACGGAAAAAACGCTGGACACATCTATAACTCCAGTGATCTCGGACCAAGAGCGAGAATTAGCCCAAACTGCTTTAGCAGATTTCAACAAAGGAAATTATGGATCTTGTTTGCAACATTTGACGAAACTAGAATCATCAAGACCAACGGATACCAAAGTGGCTCATAACAAGGCTGTTGTTGAGTATTACAAAAGTGAACTCAAGAAGACGGATCAATTTAGAAAGAATATGAATCTGGTGTGCAGTCAGGTATGGATGTTTTTAATTTTAATAGCAAAAAGTTTACGTGTAAGATATGCTGAATTTCAATTAAATGTAATGATTTAAATCATTAATGCTATAATGCTATATGATAGAATTGTCATAAACATTTGAGCTCTCATTGAATTATATTAGGTATGTTCCTGTTTCACATTAGACATATTTGTCAACCTGTGTTTTAAAACAACAAAAGCACTGTAATTATGAGGCATTACAGAGATTCCCAACTTTTCAAGGATCTGGCTGCTTGAAACGATAAGAAGACGGAGAACCTTATATCGAAGGAATTAATTGCTGAAGCTATTATTCATCAGTGTGTGTACATACGAAGGATGTTATAAAATAGAAGATCTGCTCATGCAACAAAATTGTGAAGCCATACGTCACAGTTTCGCCACACCCACTCTGCCCGCTCCGCACCACTAAAATCACAATGTTTAGAGCCAACAATCATGTCGGAAATGAGAGTAGTCAATCAGACGTGCCTACTCAGGCGATGCTCAGTTGTTTTTTTGGCTTCACTGAGTCCATAGGATGAAGATATGCGTGGGCAGATCCTCTATTTTATGACATCCTAGGCATATACGCAGTTTCCATAGTTATAATTCTCAGTCCTATTTCCTCACCAGTTTGTTATTTTCCAGATTTTCCTTTTAAATAAGGGGATTAAGATTAGGAATTAGATTTCTGGACTTTTGTCATCTATTGTCATGTTAGCCCGCCACACATATGAGGGATTACGTCCCTCGGCGATCACACTGCCCGGAAAATTGGAGAGGAAGAAAGAAATGGGGGAAGTAAGGAACCGGCCTGCAACTATTATGTTAGGTACCATCCCAGCATTCGGCTAGTGTGAATGAGAAAAACCCTCGAAAAACCTCACTCAGGATGTCTGGCCTGCAAAACCTGTTACATCTTTTCGATCTAGCGGGAATCAAACCCGGGACCGCTTGCATCAAAGGTTTTAAACAGGGTGAAGGAACTGACTACCCTATCTACTTTACGGACTTATAGGTTCCGTTGCTTGCTTAAATAGGCTAGAACCTTTCGTACACAAAAAGATAAATACATAGATTCCATATCGGGAGTATATGCAAGAATTATCTTGTAATTATTGTATTTTGTTATACTTACGTATGTAGGTTGATAACTTCCCAAATTGAAACTAGAGCTCACATCGCGTTCAACTCAGAACGAAAATTGAGATAATAGAAGTACATCGGTCAGATAATGTTGTTCAAAATTTGCATTAAAAATGAATGAGTTATTTAAACAAAGAAAATGGAGTTATCTTGAATGAAAGGTTTTAATTCCGTTACTTGAATAATATCTGTTATGGTTGTTATGATAGCTAATTGTTAAATTACACTTGTAAATCCATGTTTTAATTATAAAAATCGTCATTACTTCAGTCTGTCTTTAACTTCGAACGTAACTTGATTCGATGGAATTCAAAGAGTGGAAAGACTCGGCTTATCCGATGATTGAGTTCGGGTTTCTTAACTTAGCGTGCCAGTGCTTTAAACAATATGCTACCCATTCATTTCCCCACATCATCCACACATTTTCATTCCTCAGATTGGTGTGCAGTCATTCAAATGATGTGGACTGTACTATAGCTTACGCTATTCTGCTTTGACAACTCATTGTGTATCTATGTGTATATTATTGGGCATTTATGATGGATTCAGTTATATACATCGGGCCGCAGTGGCTCAGTAGTAGAGCGTTCACCTCTGGTGCTTGGGCTCCCGGGTTCGATCCCAGCCCCCGCCAACTGAACTTTGTGGTGGACAAACACCGTGTGCGTGGGTTTTCTCGGGGTTCTCCCGTTTCCTCCCACTTTCTTCATTCCACCATTTCATTCATCACTCATCATCACCGTCTCCTTTAGCCTAACCGGCATAACCGTGAGACATAAAACTCAAAATATTTTATTTCATTTTTTCAATTATATACATTTATGAAAACGGAGTTAAACAGCCTATATGAAACGCAATCTCATACTAAGTAAGGTACACTAAATGTGTCATCAGAAAGAGAGATGAAGGAAAAAATAATACCAAGGAAGTAGTTGTAACGCGTCCAATGTGAGCGGCGTCATCTTAGAATGCAGGGTCATCGTGTAACCACTAAATCCTCTGTATATGTAGAGGTAATAGTATTCAAAGACCGCCGACACAATTCGGTACTCTTTTCGGTCGAAATTTAAAATTTTGCCGTCATAAGTATTCGCTATTCAAAGCTATGTAGACGATTGAATGTGATACGTATGTAACACTTTTTCGAATAAAACCTTTAAAAAGATCAGGTCAAATTTTCATTCCCGTTAACTTTGTTTTTGTTTAATCAAGAAATGTTTTATCATGATCATAGTATTCTATATTAAGGTACTTTGGATGTGCATTGGCTCGTCCATCTCACTTGCGTTATTACTACTCTAGAGGCCTTTTTATATATGTACACAGTATCTTCTTTAGTTTGAAATACTGAACTATAAATGCGGTATTGTAAGTTTTCGTTTAATACGTAGATTTGAAATATGTGATACAGAAGGTTGGTCCGTCTATATGTGTCCGATTTTGACGTCTTACCTACCTTAGAAAAAACAGGGGACCAACATCAGTTGCCCTCGATGTGAGCACCCTGTGTCTTGACAATAGCCCTGTACTGAAGCTTCCATTGTAGGAGGAGGCTCCGTTAAAGTACAGGGATGGGAATCGTGAGCCATTCTTCCTGCAAGGCTTTTCAGAGGCGACGAACGACACGACGAGATGCAAGTGCTCTTTTAGTACACCAAACTCGCGAAAATCCATGGGACTGGCATGTCCTGGAAGGGAATAGCCGCGGATGCCGATGTCTGTTGCATAAATCTCTGTGTAGAATAAAATTACGTGATGAAGCATATCTATGCACACGGACTTAATTTATTGCCTTTCCATACAAACGGAACAGATTTCCTGTATAAATTGGTGTGAGTATATGTTACTGATAAAATGTAGAGTTGATTTTGCAGTTTTTAGGCACTGCCGAATCGTTAACTTACCTTCATAGTAGTATCCCGTGACAACCAGAAATCCCTTCGAGAAACTTTCTTTGCACTGACGGATGAAGGCAGGACTAATTCTTGCATCTTGTAAGGCGTACGTTGTGGCTCGAACTTTGACACAGTCTGATAATAGATAAATGCATACTTCATCGAGTGTGCCAACAAACTTCCACTTTTCCCGGATAAAGTGGCATTCGTAGAGACGCCTGCAGTGGGTCTATTTTTCACTCGAATAGGCCGCAGTAAGGACATGTCCATGACTTTTAAACACCATCCGGAGCTTTAATGTGCCATGTAGGTTGCGGTTCACAGTTGACTGTGCCATGTGCAATCACACGTTATGTAGGAGGGTTTTCCTGGAGATCGTTGGGCGAAACTTCCGGCTACAGGTGGAGTCACTGCAGTACATGGTCGCTTCGTATTCCCCTCAGTGGGTGAACAAAGTATTGGAACGTTGTGTTGTGCATGTCGATTAATATTGTTCTTGATGGTCGTTTACCCCAAGGCACATCCATTTTCCCTGCACTGGTTTTGAATCTGTATCACAAAAAACTTCGCGCGGAAAAGTGCAACGATGCAGCCTTCCCAAACCCGATTCACCTTGAGAGCCATGATTCAAACAGACCATACACACACACACCCACACACACAAATTTGGCGTGATATTAGAAGCCTTTGGCTTTCTCCTGCTGTTTGAATCATTCGGATCAGTTGATTTTATGAGCAGGTGTGAAGGTTTAAAATCGAACACATATATACAGATCAGCCTTCTGTACTCTGGTGTAGTCCCATTTGAATAAATTAATATATATTTTTTTTAATTGTTTAGTATAACGTCCTACCTACCTACTAGGCTAGGTGTAATGAGAATTTCAATGCCAAGATGGAGGTATTTCGAAAGATATTAAACCGTTTCCCTGCCTCCCGCGAGTGCTAAGTGATTTTGAAATTCGGGAAGCATTGAAACATAGAAAATCCTAGAAGTCTGCATTGTGATCCCAAACAGTTTCTGCACTGGACGTGCGTGATGCCTAAGTAATTATTATTTTGAAGTAGAAATGTATAACATGGTGTTATGTACTGAATCTGCTGGAAGATTCATGATAGCGAATGCCAGTTATGTATTCATCTACACCCACCTAGTTCTTGACATGTAAGCATAGTCCATACTATATATCCACCACCAGTGGTTTGCGTCTCACGGAGTTTCCGCCAAACACACATCCTGAGAGTAGAGCAAAACTTGTGACTCGTCAGACCAGTAAACCTTTTTCAATTTTCTCTGGCACATTTCGCATGTTCGTTGCATCAGTCAAGTCTTTGACGTGGCTGAACTTGAGCGATAAGCACTAACGCCAGGAGATCTGCTGAAATAGCTGATACATGCGAGAGTACGATGCACGACCATAGAGGAGTCATGTCTTCGGGTAAGTACTAAATTTCTACTGCGCCCACTTTAGCATGCATTACGACGTTCGCGTTGCATACTCACGAAATTCATGTAGCAACAATGTCTTTTGCACTATCCGGAGAGATAGTTATAATTGAACTATAGATCGGTGTGTATCGAAAAAAATTTGGTTGTCCCAAATACAACATTTGTAGATCGTGATACTGCCTATGTGATTTCAATGAAGAGTGAAAGTGTATTGCTGATGTCAGGAGGAACTGATAGTGTAGTGGTTACTGCACTGACACGATAAGCTATTTCGATCCCCGATCCAATCTCATTTTTTCGATCTTCGGATTACAAGAAGAAAAGATCTGCACAAAACATGCATGTTCATAGTGTGTTAATGTACGTACATGATCTAGTTGCTTAGTGTAGAAGTATTGACAGAGAGGATGTATACTAAAGAGTTCTGATTAAAATGTGTGTTTGGTATTTAACTTTTAATCGCCATTATATCACATCTTTATTTGAAAGTAAAGAAAAAGAAAAAGAAAACAAAACAAAAAAAAATGAGGGGAGTCTAACCATTTTTATGCTTGTTTGTTTTCAGGCACATGTGAACATCGAAGACTTTGATTCTCTGGAGGATGTGGAACATTGTGTTATCTATTATAACCAAGCCGTCCTTTTATACCATCTCAAGCAGTACAGTACTGCTTTAAAAATCATGAATAAAATCTTCAGTTTTATAGAACCAATGGGTAAGTCAATTTTTAGGTATTAATAAACCTCAGTTAAAATATTAAGAGTGCGCAATTGATGTTAAAAGAATAATGTATTGTAAATAAATGGAGTTTACAGTTTTAGAAGTTTTATATATGTGTATAGAGCGTATATATACAGAAAAAACAAAGTGAAATGATAAAACTACCGTTTGCTTCGTAAAGAATCATGGAATTTTCTCCTGTTTAGCATGGAAAGTTTAGCGTGTATAGCACTATAGGTGTAGCTAGAACTTTACCTATGAGTGTGCACAAAAGTAATTTTAAAGCCCACCAATCCCCCTTACTGTAACAATTTCAAGTGCTCATTTTATTTGGTTTTAAGTGTATTAAAAGTTAAATAAAATATTGCTTTAAGTAATTTGAAAACATAGGTAGAATTTTAGAATGCAAAGTAATTGAAAAGAAGAGCCATTCGAGGTTAAATCAACACAATTTGAGAACAAAATTCCTTACCATCTCAGATTGTCATGAAATTTTCCACAGGGTTACTATTCATATAGATTAAGAAAAATACCGAATTTCAACTTCATATATCGACCGGTGTTGAAGATAGGACTACGTAAAGTTTGGAAAAAATTCCCAAAGTAGCATGTTCAATGTATTTTGAAATTGGAATTGCAGATCTCCTAATTGAGCTAGCCAGCTGATTGAGGTGTCATTTTACAGCATTTTTCGTGCGCTTTCATGTAGTATACAACATCATATAGGCTAATACAAATTTTTATTTTCAAAGTCAAAATCAAAATTTTTCAAAAAGTTCATATTTTAAAATTTTGAAATTAATTCCATGAATAGATAGTATTGTTGTAAAGCACCTGGCAAAATATGAATTTGGGATGATAATGGGTTCATTATTTAAAAAAAATTAAACTAACACTAGTTTTCATTAATACCCTGTACCTAGCTGAAAAATATACTTTTTTTTTTTTTTTTTTTTAACTTGTGGGAATAAATATGAACACCAACATGAAGAGTACAGTAATGGATCTAAAACATATCATACTGACAGGTAATCTGCTGACTATACTTATTATCTCATAATTTAAAAACTAACTTAAAGCAAGTTAAAGTACTGATAGTTTTTGAACTTGAAAATAATATTAATACAGGTTTCATAATTAAAAATGTTACTGTAAATAAACGTGGTTTGTAAAAAGTATACAGATAGCACTGGTACAACAACAGGGTTGGCTGTTTTTTTTTTTTTTTTTTTTTTTTTTTTTTTTTATATATATATATATGCAAAAATGCCACAAATTGCAATCAAAAATACCACGTGAATTTCATAGTGACGTTTTCACATATGTCAAATCATCTGTGTTGAATCTATTTTTCGCCTTGTTATTAAGGGGTTCCGATGAGTCCACAAAATTTCTCCCAGGTGGAAACCGAGTAGTGGTTCAGATGCCACTTCAAGTAATATGTCGAATCCTTCTTAACGTCGCTGTTACATAAGGACGTTAAGCCTAAACAAACCAAACAAATTGGAGCAGCTTTAGCGGGTAGGCATGAGTTTATTGGCAAGCAACAGGGAGCCTTCCTTAACTACACAAAAGAAAATCTCAAAGAATCAGAATTTGCTGTCATCTGTGACTTTTTTTGAAAATTATAGTACAGCACTACAAGATAAAGAACAGAGCTGTCAGTGGACAAGCTAACAGGTCACAATCCATCCTTTTGTTTTATATTTCAAACAGAAAAACAAAGCTGAACTTGTTAAATATGTAGTTGTTTCCGATTGCCTAGAGCACAATACAGTTGCTGTTTACACCTTTCGAAAAAAGACTCATATCATTTCTGACATCCAAATTTCAAAAACTTCCAAAGTTTTTTTTATTTTTTCCGACAGGTCTACTGCGCAATACAAAAATAAGAAAAACTTTTTGAACCTCTGCTTTCATGAGGCAGCTTTTAAAGAGAAAGGAGGGTGGTACTTCTCGACTATAGTACATGGCAAAGGGTCTTGCGATGGAGTAGGTGGTTCGGTAAAGAGACTGGCAGCTTGTGCTAGTTTGCAAAGACCCTATGACAATCAAATTCAAACCCTAAGACAACTTTTTGAGTGGACAGTAAAAGACATTATCAAAGTAAATTTTGCCTACTCAACCCAAGTGAAATATGCTGTAGCTGAGATGTTCCTAAAAAATGTACTTTTTTTTTTTTGGGAAAATTTTGAAGTAAAATTTTGATTTTGATTTTGAAAATAAAATTTTGTATTAGCCTGCATGATGTTGTATACCACAGGAAATGCTATGAAAAATGTTGTAAAATGACACCTCAACCAGCTCGCTCAATTAGGAGATCTGCAATTCGAATATCAAAACACATTGAACATGTTATTTTGGGCATTTTTTCCAAACTTTACATAGCCCTTCAATACCGGTCGATATATAAAGTTGAAATTTGGTATTTTTCTTAGTCTATCTAGAGGGCATCAATATACCAAATTTCATTAAAATCTGAGGTGGTGAGGTTAAGTCACTGTGTTGAATTGATATGGAATGACCCAGAAATGAAAACAGGCATTTAACATATCTATTGGGAATGGGTATTGTTTTGTTAGTTGTAATGAAAGGTTATCAGTCTGTGCACCCCGTAGCTACGACTGTGACAGTGCTTACTTCATATTTAATTTTCATTAAAAAAAAAAAAAAAGAAACAAAAGAAAGAAGAAAAAAAAAGAAGAAAGCTGTAATAGTCGTTTCCGTTGTATTTTATGAGGTAATAGCGTTGATTGCCCGCTTCGCTAGGTTGAAGTAAAAATTTTGAATGCACAGCTCCTTATGTCATGATTTATACGGCATCGGAAGTGCCACTGTTCGTGTCAACAATCTCGAAAACTATGAATTCGACACTAATCTCGGTCATTTTTATATATCCCCCCTCCCTCTCCTACGTTATACCGTTAAAGTGAAATGATAAAAAACCATTCCAGGGCCGAACTTCATCTATGTTGAAAATTTGATCGAGATCGGTCGGCTGGTTCAAGAGGTATATAGTCACAAACACATTCACTTTTATTTATAGATTTTTTCTGTTAAAAATTTCTTCCATCGGTTATGTCAAAATTACACTTCCTGTCCTTAAATAGAAATGAAAAGATAATATCGAAAGTAGTAAGAAAGCTTCATGTGGATGAGTTGATAGATGAAATGGAACTTTAGAAATTATGTATGTTACGATGATTAAAAAAAAAAAAAAAACTTTTAGGAAATTAAATTAACCAGGGTCACTAAGATAGTTGATCGTAACAATATTGTTTGGCTTTGTGACATTTCTGTGTCTGTTATAAAATTGAAACTAATCTTGTGAATCATCGAATCAGGAGAAAACTGGTGAACCGATTCATTTTTTTTTTTTTTTTTTTTTTTTTTTCTAAACATATAATTCTCACCTAGCTCGAACTGGTTTTTATCACGTCAGTTTGATTGAAATGGTTATCCTAAGGGAAGCGCAGGGGTCACAGTTTACGCCAAAAGTGTAATATCTCATGAACTTTTCAATCTAGGAACATGAAACTCGGTATATAAACACCTCTAACTTTATGGCCTTTGGAACCCAGAGGTTCAATGCTGCGTTCACCAAAGCTCCCCAGTGACTTCTATCCTTCTGAGACCTTATTAACTATAAACGGATATGTCCTCATTACATATAAGCGGACATATGCCACAGCGTTTTTGAAAATTTTCGTTTTAAGGGGGGAATATACAGTAAACAGCAGTATCTTCATGTATTTATTCCAGCATATCTCTGGAATGCCTGGAGCAATTTACCAACCTTGGTAAACATTTGACTTACAATTTGGAAACAAATATTATGGAAGTAAGACAACCCTAGGGGATAGAAAAATGTGGTATGTAAAAATAATCAAAAACATCCGATATTAGTGTGAAATTCCTAGTATTTCAGGTCACTGAGATCAGTATTGACCTTCTCGATGGCTATTAAGTCCAAGTTCAGCCCCCTGTGAGAATAAAACACCCTTAGCACCCCTAAAGGGAGAGGGTCACATGTAAAGATAATCGTAAACGACCGATATTGGTGTCAAATCCATACATTGTTTCGTGATCCCTGAGGTGAATAGTGACATTCTCAATACCGTTTAAGCCAGAGTTCAGCCTCTATCTGCATGGTCCGTGAGAAGAGTTCAAAAATAAAATGTTCAAAATGACTTGAGATTAGTGTAGAGGTACCGTACATTACCGGTACCAACGATCGATGTAGATCACTGACAAGTCAGCCATTGTCGTTCAGGACGTTTTGCTTTGCAGTGAGGAGACCTGGTGGTCAAGGTCAACATACGTACGAATTCACGCGATAAAATACGCGAGCGACTCGAACGATGCTGGATTACAAAGTGTGCCGAATCGTAGAATGTTGGATTGAAGGTCCACTATTGTTATTGGATCGATTTCGAGAGGAATATTTAAAACTGTCCAAAGACAAATTGAATCAACAATTAGACAATAATCTTTGTTTGTTTGTTTGTTTGCTTTTTTGTTTGTTTCTTCATTACTATGTTTTATTCATTCTACAGACAACGTAATTTTACTCTTCAGAACCTACTTCCAACAACAAAACTCTCTCCAGAATGAATGAAACAAAATATCACAAAAATGCATGGGAGTTATTCTCTAAATATTGATTTAACTTGTCTTACTGTTAGGACAAAGTTTGAATATTCATTTCTTGAAATTCATTCAACTATTGTAAATCTTGTCATTCCCTACAAAATACATTGGAAAGGTAATTGATCTGTTAGTGATTACCACACCTTTGAACTCGCCTAATTGCTAAAGAGAAACAGTGGATGTTAGCACTGATATATTTTTTCTTTCCTTTAAAAAAAAATGTAGAAGAGAGTCTTGCTCACCGTGTGTGTCTGCTAATAATAGAGCTTCACTTGTGCACCTATCAACCAGAGACAGCGCTTGCCTTAATAACGTACGTGGAGAATCAGTTTCTAACCACTGCAGCTATACCTAAAGGAACTCCAGACAAGGAAGGGAAACCTGTGGAGATAGAGAACAAGGAAGTCAAGGTAAGCAAACAAATAGTGACATTCCTGTAGTTACATAAATTATGCTTTTGTTCATAAACTGTTCCAAATTGTAAAGAAACTCAAAAGGTACTCATCTTGCTTCTCTGTATTCTGTTGCGGATTCATTAGAAATATCTGAATTTTCTCGTGACTGAAGATAAAATTTTTGTCAAGAATTCTTTCTGTACACAATTATCTTATGCCTTTTAAAATAATCAACACATTTAATACGGTCCTTACTGTAATAGGACTTCTCCATTGTTATTCACACAAACACTGTAATTAGTGCACTACAACATTATGTTACCAATGAAAACAATTTTCATAGTTCTAGAGAACACTAGGACGATGTTCACGACACTGAATCACGTAATAAAGTGTTTCGTGGTTGCAGCAGAACTTCTTGAACAAGTTCGAACTTGATGCGCGGAGTTACGAGAGGTTTTGCAATAATAAAAGATAAATTTTCTTCTTCTTCTTCTTCTTTTTATTATTATTATTATTATTATTATTATTATTACAACTTACAAAGACGTAGTTTTTATTCGATATTTTGGTTTTACTAATGATAGCAAACATCAAGTGAAATTCACACTTAATCAATAACGCACGAGATAAAATCAACTATCAATAACGCACGAGATAAAACCTTTTAATGAAATGCATGTAAGTTTTCGAAAACTGTGGTGGTGTGGGGGAAATTGTGCTTCATGTGATGTTTACAATCATTAATGAATACCAAATATCAAATAAAAACCACGCAGTTTCATTTGGAAACAAATAAAAGTTCTACCAAGTTGGCAACACTGCCAACCGAATTGCAACGCAAGTAAGAATTATCATATTGATACAAATCAACTTTCTGAACTTCATCATAACTTTAACATACAGTTCTGATTTAACGCGAAATTTATATTTTATTTTCCATTGTCGCGAGCCGATTTTGGATCCCTAGTTGGAAATCCTGTAACTCGAAAACGAAGCGGAATTCGACTCATGTTTATAGGAACTTTTCTATTGGATTTGATGTCAGGATTCGTCTCTCAAAATTTTCATACTCCCTTTCAATTCGCCTTGTGTATATGATCTAAATGCCCATAGGAAATATTTACATTTCCAGTACAAAAATCGAAATTTCAATAATTAATTGCGAATGTTTGGGACTGCAGCCGCATGAACGGTTAACGGATATTAAATACTTAGGTACTTCTCCAATACATGTAAAAAATTCAGATTTTTTAAAAGGTGGGTTTTTTGAGAAAATGGCGTCTTAATGAAATTTTCAGCTTTTCATCATTCTATAACGTGGAATGTAATAATCAGAAACGTAAGTCCTTTACATTTTCAAGAGACCGTATGGAATAGATTTCGATGCTAGAAGCAGATGGTTGATATTCTTCGTGAGGACAGAAAAAAAAATGTTTGAAGTTAGCAAAAATTTTACCAAAGTTGGCAACATTGCGAGTGAATTGCGCAATTCCTATTGGACCAATCGACGAATTTTGGCCCTCCACCGAAACATACAGCTTTATACTCTTCCTGCTATTGCGATTATGTTACTAAGTACACTCGTTTCTCTACAACAAAACTTTTTAATTTGACATGTTTTGCAGTTTTTCGAGCAACCCGAGAGGAGGGCAGTCATTTTGGAAGGCTGTATATCGAAGGAAATTTTTTTTTTCAGCAAAAAGAAAAAAAATATGGGTCTAATAATATTGCATGTGGATCCCACATAAAAAAAAAAAAAAAATAAAATAAATCTGAGACTATGATGGGGACCAATTGTGGTTTGCCTGGACGATTTGAAATTGAATCGGTCTATAGCAAAATTCTCAGAATGGTTGTAACAGCTATTAGTGACAGTTTAAATTTGACATATTTTGGGTCATCGTGACCATGGTATATAATCGAGACTCGTAAATGGGTATCTCAATTAAGGTGAAACTCTCAATTTGATAATATCTGTAAAATTTTTGTTCTGTTGTAGTGTCTCCAAGCTCCTAGGTAAAGTTGTTTTCAGGATTTCAAAAATCAGGACGCTCATTGTTGGACACTATGCTAACACTCAGAAATTTTAACAGTCATATTACTTATATTTGTCAGTAATTGTGGTTTCTGAAAATAATTCGTTCTTCTTAGTTTTCGGCTCTCATCTAGAGCCCTTTGCACGGAGGATAAAAACAGGAAGAAAAACAATAAAATTAATTAACCAATTAAATCTATGGTCTATGGAACCCGGAAGTTCAGTGCCGCGTTCACAAAACTTCTCCATTGACTTCTGGTTTTAGCCAGCTGAATTCATTTTCTACTTCGTATTGCTATTTCTGGGAGATCCATCTTAATATTGTCCTCCTATCTGTGCTCAGATCTTCTTAATGGTCGTTTTCCGATTGGATTTCCAGTAAGACGTTGAAAGCCTCCCTACTTTCTTCCATTCTGGCTACATTACTTGCCCATCTGAGCCTCCTAGACTTGATGACTCTAACAATATTAGGTAAACGGTATAGTTCCTCGTTCCTCGTTATGAAGTTTCCGCCATTCAATATTTCCATTCCTCATGGGTCCAAATGTTCGTCTCAGGATCTTGTTCTCTTTCAGTCTGCGTTCTTCTCTCAAAGTAAGCGACCATGTTTCGCAGTCATACAGGACAACAAGCATGATTATCGTTTTATATATTTTAAGATTCCAATTTCTTGACAGAATTCGCGATGACAGATTTTGAACTGAATAATAACACAAATTCCCTACTTTTCTTCGTGAACATGAAATTTCTTCGTGAATATGGTTTTGGTCTGTTAATATTGATCCTAGATATTTGAAAATATCCAATTTGTCGAGAGTATTTGATATTTTGAGGCATCTATTATTTGCAGTATTATGATCCCAACGGACTTAATGTATTTAGTATTCTCTTCAATTACTTCTAAACCAATGTCCCTGCAAGTGTTCAATAAGATCTCTGTATTTCTGTCTATTGTTCTGCTATCATCCCCTAAACATGGGGAAAATAATAATAATAAAAAAACTCGCCAGGGTGAACAGTGCGGAGAACACATGAGAATGAAAAATTAGGAGGTTACGAGATAAAGTGCAGTTGTCTGGAGAGTTACAAAGGCATGACAGAAAGAAAAGTACGGGTCAAGGAGCATCTCGGAGATGCTAATGCAGAATATTTTAGTTTTGGGTTTGTCGAGACATTTAAAAGAAATACAACACAATATATTTGATGCGTAAATTTTATTTGGAGGCAAGAATGAAATACTGAGACTTGTTTTTGAAAGTGTCTTTATTTTCTTAAAAAATCCGAAGCTTAGCATAGATAAGGGTTTTGCTAAAAGCTAGGAATGGAAGACAGTAATAAAACAGTTCATACATTGGCACCAAATAAAAGCATCAGCGTAATCTTGCAATCTTCCCTACGTGAACAAAAGAATGTAGAAATTGAACCCGCCATGCGCTGGACCACCATTCTGACGTTGACTAGCAGCAAAGACAAGGTGTTCTTCACACTACTCTACCTCGGTGAATCCGTTTTTTTTTAAATCCTCCGTGAACAAAGCTCTAAGGGAGAGTCGAAAGTTAAGAAGTACAAAGTATTTTCAGGAATTACAATTAGTAGTGGTAAGACATGATTCTCATTTTTACTTTAGAAGTTCTTACAATTTGTTGTTAATTTCTTTTTACCAATGAATATCAGGTATGAATATCAATGAACTTTGATACACATACCAGATTATCACTTTGAAATTTGACACTGCTTTATCGAGAACTATCCTTCTTTCTAAAATGCATCTGTTTTTGTTTTCGACAGGAGCCTGATGCACCAACTGAAGCTCTTCGTTTGAAATTGCAGCAGTACAAAGTCCGATGCTATTTGATGTCTCATTCCCTGAAGGCCTGCAAACGGGAATTGAAGAGTGTAATGACATCTGGTGGTGTTGTAAGCTAATTATAGAGAATTTCTCAGTGTTTACAGCAAATATTTTCTCTCGAGCTTCCGTAATGTGAAACACCAGTCGATTTCTTTTTGCACTTCTAGTTCATGATATTATTGTTCTAGATAGATTTTTTTCGTTTTTAAGAGTCTCAGTGATCGCATGATTTAGTGCACACTATATATGATTTGCATGAAATGAAAGGAGCATGTTCATTTATATACATATTTTCTCTACGTATCATTTGCATATGATGCTTTAGTTTGCATATTGACGGAAAATACTAAGGTCCATAATACGTAGTTTGCAGATATAAACGTAATGATACTGACTGATAATCTTGTAGAAAATTTTCAATTTCTAGTAGCAAACTCTTATTGCGCGTCTGTGTAATATTTTCTACTTATTTACTTACATATTTGAGCATAATTGTAATTGTAAAAATCTATGGTTAATTTTCTATCCGTGATGCTTACTGAAACTTACTGCTAGTCGTGTGGTCAGTTTTACATCATATTTTATGTAGCATGCCTTTTATAGCTAATTAATGTTATTTTCCTCTTCCTGAAAATGTTTTCAGATTGTTTCTCTTTATATGACAGCCGTTTGTCCGAGAAAATTTTGTGGTTGTTGTGGAACGAGTTCACAGCAGAACAAAATAGATGGATTGATTTGGAGTTTAGCGTTACATTCAACAATGTGGCTATATGAGACATAAATCGGCAGTTTAACATGTGATTCGAATCATGTGAGCTTCTACTAGGAATCGAACCCGGGTCTCCCACGCCAAGAGAAGACGATGAGGTTCACACGTTAATGTAATATGGCATTCAAGAACGAACTTAGTTGCTGGTTCATGAGCACAACCGCAGTTAAAATAGCAACAGAGATTTTGTCCACGAGAAGCCGATAACAGCAGCGGCGGCTTTAGCTGGTACGCCGGGTAGACACAGGCCTACCCCCAAAATTTTCAAAAATAAATAAACGCTAAAAGATAAAATAAAGAGTAAATATATTTTCCACTATTTATGTTAATGGTAGATTATTTAACAAATAGCATCAACCAATACTGTAAAAGTAATTTCCTACTGTCATTAATCAATCAAGTGTGTATATGTATCCATAAGCGAGGGAGCGGGCCTACCCAAAATTAAAATCCTAAAGCCGTCTCTGCATAAGAGTTTGAGATGAATGATTGGAAACTTGTGATAGAAAGAGAGTGAAAAAGTACATGACTGAACCGGGACCTTCGGCGTACCATGCCGATGCATTAACCACTACGCTACACGTCCATTCCCTGGAAGTCCGGAAGTCGGTGTTCTTTCACACAACTTTCTGTTGTGCTTGGACAATCCAGTGTCCACATTTAGAACGCCTTTGACGGTTGTATTACCATTTTAATAACAAATGGAGGAGACACCCTATTTATAACGCACCAATTCCTCTATGGGTGCGAATTCAATGATTCACGAAGAGAGAAAGAGTGCATGACTAGATAGGGATTCGAACCCGGATCCAGGCACAACTGGAAGTTGTAGAACAAGCCAAGTGGTCTGAGTGAAAGAACATCAACGTCAGGAGTGAGAGGATGTATGGTTGTTCAGGGAACAGACTGGGTGGCGTAGTGGTTAATGCATCGGCACGGTACGTCGAAGGTCGTGGTCCAGTTACGCACTTTTTTACTCTTTGAATATAGGAAATGGTGTGTTAAAAAATCGATGGTTTCCTCTATTCCTTATTATTGGAAACTTATTAGCTTTAAACAGAATAAAATACTTTTGAAGTGCAGTTATGAGAATTATTTTCGTACTGTATATTGAGTTGCTCTGATAGTAACGGAAAAGTTGATATATTTTAATTTGTGATATTTTTTAGTAAGATATTATTCACGTTACGTTAATCATTTGAATCTCCTTATACTACAGTCCACGAAGGCATATGACAATCAAGATGGGGTATGTTCAATTAATAGGTCGGTGTCACTATTTCTTACTTCCTAGATCTGAGTTCACTGCGTTATATGTCAGATTACTTTCCTGTTACCTCATAATGCTGGCTTCTTCCCGAATAATCTGTGTCCCGCATCTCTCGATAATACTTAGATGTGTACAAGAGTTGAACAACTAAGCAGGTACGCTGAAAAATAGAGTATTCGATATTTTACGCTCTATTTACCAGAAGTTTCACTTGTTGGGGTGAGAGTGTTTGATTTGGAGCTCAAACTTCACTTTTCAGAGTATATAAGACGTGAACGAACTGCTTAACATGACATTGTATGAGTTTCCACCTAGAATCGAACCCGGCCTTGAGTGTCGAAGGCTAACTTATCGCTCCATAGCTGAGAATAGAAATAAATAGCAGATAGGCAAAGTAATTATATAATTGAAAATCAAATTTTGCGGTGTGCACAATGCAGTAGAAACATACCATAGTTAAAAACACTACAAATTAATGGTGCATATCTAGCCGGTGTAGCCACCAGAGTAGTTTTCGTAATGTATCGCTATCTATGGTATCTAAGGTCATGGTGGTAGACTACCAAGGCAACTGAATTAAGAGAAACCAATAAACAATGAATCTCCATGTTCTAACACGCATTGTAACCATTAATAGTAATGAAACCTCAGCTCCTCATCTTCCTGTATATACACACCTCTAGTCACATGTTCCCAGCAAAGCTTTTTAGTTTGGAAGAAAGATAAAATACCAGTGGACGATTCTGGAATATCTATAATGGAATGCTGTGTGAGATTATTTATGTAAAACCAAGTGGACAAAATACATCAAAGTCGATTTAAAATTAGATTCGTTATACAGTCTGACGTCCTGTCCAGTTAAAGACTTCTGTCAAATAACCAAATAAGTCAGCAGCAAGCATCCTGAACATCGACTGTTCCTGGTCATGATTAGAAAAAGGAGGAACCAATCTTAAGCAAAAGACTTTCATGGTCGTGGATTTCTCTTCCAGTACTATTTATATGTAAGAAACAAGCGTGAATGAAATTTGAAGTTTAATGTCCCTTGCAGCACCGAGGTTATTTGAAATGTGGACATTCATCTAAACATGGAATCCGAAGCACATGAGCTCATACCGAGAATAAAAGCCGTATGCACACCCTAGCCAATATTTTTACGAACGAATTCATTGTATATTTATTAAAAGAATTGTTATAAATATAAAAGTACAGATGTTGTCAAAACTTAATGGCTTATATATACTGGTGAAAACAAAGAACAGTAGAAATTCATGAATGTGGCCCTGAGTTGGTACGCAAGTAGATGTAAATGACAGTGACCCTTAACAAAGTCCAGCGAAATTCCAGAATATATTGAGTTGGGTTGATTTTGAGTTTAACGTCCCGTTCAGCAGCGAGGCTGTATGATACGTGGACCTACTGATTAACGTGGAATCCGAAGCACATGAGCTCCCGCCGGGAATCGAACCCGGGTCTCCCACGCCAAAGGCGCGTACACTAACCGCTTAGCCACGAAGGAGCTCTCCCGAATATATTGTACAGGGTACTAAAGAATACAGTATCCACTTCAATAGCATGTGTAGCTATCCCGAACGACCACACAAGCAAATGTTCCGGCACATAGCCGGTCGTGCAGATGCTGAATGTCTATGTATGTATGTTTACGATTGTGGTGGATCTTGGCGTAGCTGAGCGATGGTCGTTGTCGGAGCCTAGCTGAAGGCCAGGCGTAGTCACACACACACATGCTCGGTACGGCTTACATCCGGAGACGTAGAAGGTCTTATACCAAGTGGAGCACGCTGCGTTATCTTACGTTAGTGGTTTCCAACCGATGTATCGTGCAGTTCCGTAAGGTGTATTACAAAGTTTGAGATTAAAAATCATGAAACATTTAAGAGTTAGTTAAAAGCAATTTTGAGCCTGGCAGTCAGTGCCTCCAACGCAGCAGCAATGCTCAGTGCTTGATAGTTACTACTTTAAACTTACACTATTATTATTATTATTATTATTATTAATTATAAATAATAATAACAACAACAAATCAAATGTGTTGCGATGTTGTAAATATTCAGTAAAGTGTGTTGTCAGTCAAAAAAGGTTGGAAACCACTGCCCTACGTCTCGAATGTATGACACACTAGCAGTGAAAACCAATCCCTGACTGAAAACCAATCGCGAGCAGGATAAGTAGCTTATTCTCTCTTCCCCCTCTGATACAAGAATTTCAAGTGTGAACGTTGTATGGTGATCGTGAATACATTAGATTTTATTGACTCATAGAACGTATGAAACACATGCTTCATTATAGCTGAAGTACTTATCTATTTGTGTTCCTTAATGCAAAAAATATATATATATATATATATATATATATATATATATATTTCGGTTACATACACGAGTAACCTTTTATGTATAGTTAGATCGTCACGTGTTTATTGTTCTTGCATAGGCCTGAAAAACCAAAGTAATTTCTCAATAAGTAAAGTATGTAGGAGAGCATTGTACGCACATTATCAATTAAGAAGGAGCCAGTTGTTTGGATTATCCTTTAAATTATCTTCTTCTTGTTCATCTCAACCATAAGTTGGTGGGCAGCATGGAAATTTTAAACCTTTTCTCTCCTTTGGGAGAGCTGTTTTATATTTTGATAAGGCCTCTTCTTCGTAACTGTATCTATATATTCTATTTTTGGTCGTGCTCGTCGTGGTTTTCCTTCTGCCTTTCCCTCTATCAGCACGGTGATCCAATCGGAGTGCCGAATAAGATGCCAAGCGTGCTGTTTCTTCTTTTTCCTATTATCTTCATGATCTGTCGTCCTTCATTAGTATCTTTAGTAAATCTTCATTTCTTTTCCTTTCGATCCATGATATGCTCAGCATTCTGCGCCAACACCATATTTCAAATGCTTCCAGCTTGGATATTTCAGCTTTTCTCAGTGTCCACGTCTCTGATTTGTAAAGCGCCACGTTCCATATTAGGGTCTTAATAAATCGATTTCGAACGTCCAACGACACATTTCTTGATGTTAGCAGTACTCTTTTCCTATCGAATGTTTGTCTAGTCTGTGCTATTGCGGAACTTACGTCTTTTTCACTTCTTCCGTCCGAGGATATTAGACTTCCTAAATAGGGGAACGTATTAACATCTTCGATTTTCTCTCCCTAGCCATATGTTTGCCCCTTCCTCTCCTGTTCTTGTGCACTTTATCACTTCGGTTTTCTTCTTATTTATCTTTATTTTGCATGTTTTTCCCAGTTGATCATTCAAGTTTGAAAGTTCTTCCTGCAAGTCCATTTCTCTGTCCGCTATCAGTGCTATGTCATCAGCAAACCTTATTGTGCTGAAAACCTGACCATTTACTTTTACGCCTTTCTCGTTTTCTCTTCTATATAGACCTTGATCAAGAGAGGTGAAAGTCCACACATCCTTGCCTCACTTCTTTACTTATTCTTGCTTCCTTCTGATCTCTTCCTATAACAGCCTCGTTCCTATAAACTTGGTATATTAATCTTCTGTCTCTGTAATCCACTTTCAGATTCTTCAACACACTTAACATGATATTCCAATCTACGCTGTCAAAAGCTTTTTCTATATCTGCAAATGCTATCACAGTTTGTTTATTTATTCTAATGTGCTGTTCATCCTTAAATAGAAAGAAATTCTTCAGGCTAAGAACACGTTACTTTGTATACAAAATTTGAAATATCCACTGATACTAAAACAATAAGCGTCATGTATTAAGCCTCATTAATCCTCATTAAAGATTTCTTGTGTATGTAACCGAAATATAGGAAAGTTCATTCTGCATTAAGAAATACAAATAGATGATTACTTTAGTTACGTTGGATTTTCTCAATCACCTGCACGCCTACGGTTACGAAAACGACTATCATGTCGGCCGTATATTGATCAGAGAAGAGGAAAGTCGAGCCGAAGTTCCATCCAGTGAGCAGTGAACAAAGCCTTGTACCGTATATTCACTCTAGTACGTGCTAGACAAAGGCCTCTCTCCCGCATTCTCCCCTGGTTCCCTCTGTCTCGTTTTGGCTAGCCTTTTTCTGGTTAATAGGCACCCGGCTTTACTTTTCACGAGGCGGAAATTACTCATATCCCTGCGGGGTAAGCGTGCGAGATTGTAGATTTGTCTCCAATATTTGATTGGTTAGTCTTCGTACGCTTACGTGAAGTACTACAGTGACTCTGGTTGCATTAGCGGTCGCCTTCCTGTCAGGATAGGAATGATTCTTCGCTTCAGGCACTTCCCAATGCGTCGTAGAAGCACGTCTATCGTAGGATCCCTGTGTCTAATATGGTAGATCTCACGAGTCATTTGAACCTCAACCACCCAACTTCTCGCGACTCCACTGTACGATCATGCTCGAAGTCAATTACGCAATAGATGTTGTCATGGCATTGCAGACAACGACTGTAGTGCAAACACAACGAGTTCGTACTTACAACTACAATTTCCCGACGACCTCCAACCTACCAGCAATGGCTGCATTGGTTGGATTTCGTTCGAATCCTAATGTTCTTAAATGTGTTTGTACCAGTGTGTCACTAAAATTAGACTATCCTCAATTCAATGTTCCTACAGGGTGTTCGGAAACAATTTAAAAAAAAAAAAAAAAAAAAGTGAAATTTATTTCACATGAAAAAAGTTTCATGAGTGCACAAATGCTTATTTCACAGTTATAACCCCCCAAAAATTGGTCGGAACGATATAAAAAGTGTCATAACTTGAGAATGAAATGTCTGATAAAAGATC
Organism: Thermobia domestica; assembly: GCF_964235325.1. Classification (NCBI taxonomy): domain Eukaryota; kingdom Metazoa; phylum Arthropoda; class Insecta; order Zygentoma; family Lepismatidae; genus Thermobia; species Thermobia domestica. The sequence goes on along the minus strand of NC_137454.1, from coordinate 43,035,216 downwards.
ATATGAACTATTCTGTGCTTAAATTCAATTAATGTGCCAGTGGGTGAGGAATGTGTATCAATTTTCAGTCCTTTAGCATTTTTCGTTTTCTAGAAGACCACATGAATTTCCTTCTAAGATATGAAGCAAACCCAACCCTTTCGCTATTCCACAACCATTGATACAATAATGGAATCTAGGCTTGAAAAAACCACTATGTTCTTTTTTACTCGCCCTTCATCCTAGATTTTGTTCTCGAGCTATAGCCCTTCATTTCGTCGTTTCGACCAGTTTTCGGCGGGATATGGCTTCAAACTACGCATTTTTGCACCAATTTTTTTTCATGATTTTGTGTGCCGATTCATTCTTCAAAGCTTTTTTTATTGATATTTCCGAACCTTAAATAGTATTATATAGAACATGGAACAAAGCCATGATCTTACTTTAGTAATTGTTGAACGTCATTGTAAGAAGAAAATTCACTTCGTATACCAAAAGATTCCATTTTCGTTGACTGATATACAAAAATTGTGAACTAAAAACCTGATAATTATTTTTTTCCAGCTTTTAAAATGTAATTTATGAAGAAAAAGGAAATAAAACATGCTCCTTTCGTTTCATCATTTCTTAGTATATTTTGCTCTTGTGTAAAATTTTATAGTTGTCGTGAATAATTAAGCCACTGGGAAATTCTCTTTGTCGTAGGATTGTACTTGTATTTTGTATTCAATGTGGATGTTGCTGAAGTTAATAAGATGCATATTCAATATTTATTAAAACAAATGTTTATATACTTATCCGAAAAGCACTCAAAATTATTTAAATGTGAACGTTTCGAAAAAAAAAATGCCTTCTTCAGTACATATCTTTTCAGAAGACTAAAAGTTAATTATGGAACTATATTTCGTCAATTATCTTCTTCCTAATTTAATAGCATTTACTCCCCTTACTTCCGGTTGTCCTTCATAAATATTTGCCTTGTACCTAAATATTCTTTTTCATGACCAGCAACCGGTGTGTCTTACGTAGCTGTAAAGAAACATTGCTTGCCATTGCCAGTCTCACTAACAGGATATGTGCTGAAGAAGGCAATAACCTTTCGCCGAAACGTTCACATTTAGATAATTTTGGATACCATTGAGGTGTGAGAGTTAATTTAATATCATGAAAGCAAGCTGAGTAGGCTTCCTTGGTAATCAGTTTACAAATATAGTTGGTAAAAGGGTATGACATTGTAAAATTGAGGAAAGGAACAGTAGGGACCATACGTTATACCAAAAGAAAAACAAAGTTATAGGAGCAAGAATCTATTGCAGGTTTTACAATTATACAGTATTTCGGTACAGTATAGAGCCATGTAATTTAATTAACTCACCTTATCCCTTTTCCTGAGCTACTCGCCTCGTAAAACTCAACAATTTAAAAAAGTTAATGAGTATATGCCATAAAAACAAATCTGGGACACAGGTAAATAATATTTAGTAATTTAAATGACAGTGTGTCCCATTCGCATTATTTCAAAATACTATTTTTAGGTTTAGGTCTTGTACTTTTGCTGTTTGTACATTGTTACAAAAGCCATACTCCCTATGACCATTGGGGGGCGCGGTGGCTCAGTGGTAGAGCGTTCACCTCTGGTGCTTGGGGTCCCGGGTTCGAACCCAGCCCCCGCCAAGTGAACTTTGTGGTGGACAAACATCGTGCTCGTGGGTTTTCTCGGAGTTCTCCCGTTTCCTCCCACTTTCTTCATTCCACCACTTCACTCATCTCTCATAATCACCGTCTCCTTTAGCCTAACCGGCATAACCGTGGGACGTAAAACTCAAAGATTTCATTTTTTTTTCCCTATGACCATTTTCTGAATCTATTGTACAAAAACGAAGAGGATCCTCTTCGTGATCACAGCAGGGGAAAATGGCTAAACCGTTTGAAATGAATTTTTGAGTATAATTATCGCCTGCCTCAAACTGGGTTTATATCACATTACCTTTATTAAAAGGCATATCCTAAAAAGAGGCGGAAGGGACAAATGTATGCGAAAAATTAAGTTTTTTATGACTTTGTTAAGAGAATGAAACTTGGTATATGCGAGGGGCGTCCAATAAGTTATCTACGTAGGTAGGAAGGAAGAGGCGGAGCATAATGACACCTGACTCGCACACCAAGGTCAGTGTGGGGAATCTCGCTTCGTAATTTGAGGTCTGTCGGAGCAACAGAATGGTCATGAGCAGAGTGTTTGTGTTACGCCGTGTATCGAATGTTGGTGTGAAGCCGCGAAGAATGGATCTGCAGAAATTTTAGTACCGCTGCCGTAAGTGCCGGATGTAGCTGTTCCAGGACATGTTGGACTTCTTTGAGGAGGACCAGGACAAGTTCCTGGCTCAACTGGTGACAGAGGACGAAACCTGGATCCACCATTGTGATCCTGAGGTTTTTCTTTGGGATTTCTTTTCTCTGGGATTTCTTCGCTTCCCACAAAGTGGCAACGGTGCATAGACCTCATTGGGGACTACATCGAAAAACAGTGATGGCCAAGTGAGGCTATCTACATTCCCTCCTGTCCAGGTAAATAACTTATTGGACACCCCTCGTAAATTCCTAAAATAAGTTTGAAGGCTTTTTCTATAATTTCTTTCTTCACATTGAAAGCAGTGTTGTATGTTATTTGTGATCACATCTCGAGGAAACTGTTGAATAGTTTGAAATGAATTTTGAAACTTAGTACCTACCTTGAGCTAGAATTTTATCATGTCATTTTAGTTAATGGGCGTATCCTAAGAGAGGTAGGGGTTCAGAATTTCTGGAAAGCGTAGACTATCTAATGAGCTTTTATCGTTACATTTTCATTAAAATATGTGTTCTAAAAGGGGTTCAAATATTTTCCATAAACTTATTCTCCCCGTGCGAAGAACGGGCATTTCAGCTAGTTTATGCTACAATCATAGCGATACCAAATTTTCCGATGTGAATACTGGTCTTTGATTCTCGATAACTTTTGCTAGATGTTCAACATCATACTAGATTATATTTGCACTTGCCCTCGCGAAATGACACGTGTTCTTGTAATATTTCTATATAAATATATATCCTTAGAAAGGATTTAGGGAAGTGTAACTTCGTGTATAAATTGTGAGGTGTTCTCGTAAACCAACCAAGTATTTTAACACTGATATTTTTAGTTTAAGTAACTAACGCTTACCTAGTCGGATGATTATATTCAGACTTAGTACAGAGGTTGATTCTTTATATTGAGCCGAGGTCAATGTGCAACTGTACCTTGTATGCGCAACCTATCGCAGTGAGATTGCCACGAGGCAAGCAACAGTATCACGTTAGTCGCGCAGTAGAGTAGTGTGCTCGAGCGTAGTCTGATGCTGCCGAAACTGAATCGATTCTGTGAGGGGTTCATTGGGGCCCTTTCCGCCACTAAGTTCACGACGTCGCGCATTATAGAGATGTATAAAGTGCGCCATTTTCTGTAGATTCTGCCATTGTGAATCGTGTTGTATGTAAATATGCGACACAGAGTCCTGGATCCCCACACCGACTCGAGCAGCTTGAATCCGACCTCCCGTGAAGAAAAACCGGCTGTTATTGCGTGTGATTCGGCGTATGGCGACCTCCAAAGAACCCCCGCACAGTGTTCAATTGCCAATAAATGCCGTACATCGCAGGCAACAATCAGGCACGCCATTTACAGAGATTTAGACTCACGGTCATTCGCAAAGGACCGTGTCATGTTGCTGAGCGAAAAAGAAACTGAACGAGGCTGTATGAACGTAACCTTCCTAGTTTCCGGTGAAAGTTTGTTGTTCTCTTTGATGAAGTGTGGGTTTACCTTAAGACTGTGATAAAGTTCGTGCCGTTGTATTGTTCGAACTGTTGACGCCAAGGGACGAAACACGTCTTTCCGCTAGTGTGCAGAGAGTTTTCCAAAAGGGTTCATGATTGTGGCCAGTTTCAAGTAAAAGGGACAAACTGTGTCTCCGAAGATGGAAAGGAAAAATAATGTACACCATACTATGCATACAATGTTCATGTGGGCCAAAATAAACTGCGACTCCGCTGTGAATTATCAGTTTTGAGACAAAAGAATAACATAAACCGCAATGAGAACAAAGTAATTTGCCCGCTTCCATATGGTAAGAAGTTCTAGTAGGATTTTTCGCTTGGCATATTTTGTGTTTCGTAAAATCAAACTTGAGCTCCTCTGTGGCTAAGCGGTTAGCGTACGCGCCTTTGGCGTGGGAGGCCCGGGTTCGATTCCCGGCGGGAGCTCATGTGGTTCGGATTCCACGTTAATCAGTAGGTCCACGTCTCATATAGCCTCGCTGCTGAAAAGGGACGTTAAACTCAAAATCAACTCAATCAAACTTCATTCAACTTACAACACAATCATATAGTAGCGAGGCTGAAATAATAAGTGTACTTGATTGGTTTTTAAAACCTACTTGTGAATAAATAGAGAGGCTTACAAGAAAATTGGAGACTGGGAGAAGAAATCTGAGTCACGTCCTTAACCAACGCGTTGATGTCATTAAAAAACAATCAACATTATGTATTTATCAGAACTTTTGTTGACTAGTGTTTGCCTGTCTTAACAATACCCATTACCTTGCATCAACATCCAATAATATTGAATTGTTGGTTCGTCGATTTAGAGTTTAGCGTCTTGTTCAACATCGAGGTTTATGAGACGTGAACCTACAGCTTAACGTGAAATCCAAACCACACGAGATCACACCGGGAATCGAACCGCGTCTTCCGCACCTAAAAAAAAAAAAGTACGTTAACCATATAGCGACGAGGGAGTTCTACATTTAACTGTCCTTAGTACAGTATCATTACACATAAATCATTTAGTTGATCAATATCTTAATGCAGTATCAATTACGTGATTTTAACACTCATCATCGTAAAACTATCAATCTCCCTTTTCTGCAGTCACTTTCCACATTCTTTTATTGTTATATTTCTTCTAGCCAGCGTTCCTACAATGTTTTCAGACGTATTTTACCCAATTGATATCAGCCTTACTACGTAGATGTTATTTTATTTGCAATGATTTGGGTGTGATAATGCGTGTAAACTCCGAAAGGGAACAGTATCGTATTTATTAAAAGGTTCGATTGTATTGTATGTCTTAAAGGGAGATAATTTGACAGAATTGAAATACCACAAGAAAGCCAGATCATATAGGAATTACCTTATTTTTCTTTCGGTGTTTATTATGCTAAGATGTTACAAAAATATATAAAACTAAGCATAGTGAAGATGGAATGCGTACAAGATTAGATGGTTTTCGTGACTGATAATTTCGCTATTTTGAGATTACTAGTTATGTATTCTTCAAGTCACATATACCGTGTGGTACTTGTTGTAACTTTTTTTTTTTTTTTATCAACTTTATACACTTAAGTCTGGCATTATCATTACCAGTTGTAGCGTTTTATTTGTAGATTAATAAATTATAACTTTCTTTTTCAGAATCTGGGGTCCATTTATCTGAAAGGTTACCTCGAGTATTTAAGAGGAAATTATAGAAAAGCAATTAAAGCGTTGAATTCAACACCGCAAACAAGTTTATCGTTCAAGTAAGTTCTATGTTTTATTAGTATTAGTAGTAGTATCAGTATTATTAGTATTACAGGGTGTCTATCGGTCACGAAAGTCATGAAAAAGTCACAAAATTTAGCTTTTGGGTCTTTATATATATATATATCTGTATCTGTATAAATATAAATGCAAACCGGAAAATTTTGTTCTATAAAACGTCAAAATTCACCACCAAAAATGTCGGTTTTAGACGCTACCAAATCGAAACCAAAGTATGTTTCTGTCGCATGTATGAAAATTCGGCCTAATTTGCACTTGAGAATGTTACGAAATTTTATGGTTTGGTAAAGAAAAGGTGACGAAAAAGTCACGAAATTTCATTTTGAAGTTTTAGTAGACATTCTGTATTAGTACTATTAGTATTATTATTACAAGGGTCAGGCAAATGAAAACTTAAAACGTTTCTAAAATGAATGAGGAACATATGAATATATATATACATAATCTCTCCCCATGCTCAATACAACTTTCCCATCGCTTACAAAGTGCCTCAATGCCTCTGTAAATAAGTTTTTGGTTGGCTACGCACCACTCGTCCCACATCTTAATCGGGTTGGAACTTTTTTTTTTCCTTAGTGTTTCTTTGTTATCCAAATATGTGAAAATCACTGGGCAAGATCAGATGAGTAAGAAGAATAGGGTGGACATTCAATGATCACAGCCGTTGCGCGACCAGCATGAAGCCGAACATTGTCCTGCTACAGAAGGACACGTGCGGTGAGTAATCCGCGTCACTTGATTCGTATAGCAGGTTTAAGATGATAGTGGGTATCAGAATATGAGGCACTATTGACTGTGCCTAAGCGGTTAGCGTACGCGCCTTTGGCGTGGCAGACCCGGGTTCGATTCCCGGCGGGAGCTCATGTGGTTCGGATTCCACGTTAATCAGTAGGTCCACGTCTCATATAGCCTCGCTGCTGAACGGGATGCTAAACTCAAATCAACTCAACTATTGACTGTGCCTCCTCTAGGCATGTATTGCTTCAAAATGACGGCTTGTTGGTCCAAAAAGAGAGTAAGCAGTAAGTTCCTTGCAAATAGTTGTGTTCGAAACATTTTGGATTTGGGTAATGACGAATACTGCCATTCCGTGCTCGATTTCTTATGTTGCCGGGACGTAATAGTGGACCCATGTTTCATCCCCAGTAACGAATCTCTCTCTCTAGGAAGTCATTACGTTCTCGTTTGAGGCACCGCAAAAGCTCTTCACACATACCAGCACGCCATGTTTCAGCTCGTCTATCAGCTGCAGTGATACCCATCTTGCGTACACTTTCCAAAATCGGAGCCCATCGTGGATAATGTTATAGACTGAGCCACGACTTATTCCAATAATTTTCAATACTTCTTCCACAGTCATTCGAATGTTATCCCTTATCAAAACTTCAGTATTTTCCGGTGTCACAACAAAATGTGCTTGACCGGGCGAGGAACGTCTTCAGTATTTAAGAATTCCCTACTCCACTCATAAATTTGTTGCTATGACAGACATGCGCCATTATATTGTATCTTCATTCTCCGATCAATCTCGATTGGTTTCATATATCCACCCTTAAAAAATAACACTGTTCTACTTTGATGCATGTTGATAGTGAGGCGACCATCTTTAAACTGCTCCTGTGACGACACTTGTGTCGCTACACTCTTCTGCCACCTACTGAAGAAAAAGAGCGCTGTTAGGAACAGTGTCGTGTGGTAAAATTTTACTTTGGATAAGCAGTCCAATAAACCGTGTTGTGTGTGTTTTCTGTAAGCTCTAAAAACGTTTAACATCTGAATTAAAGCTACTGCCACAAATAATAACTAAACCACTGATTTATGCTGTTACACTACTCCTAATATTACTGTACTAGTAGTACAGTTTTATTAATACTACTACTGATATCAAAATAATAATAAGTTAAGAAAAGTTGCCTGAAACTAGAACTATTTGAAGTGAAATTCAATTCTTCTGACTTTTCGTACTTAAAAATCAACGTTTAGTACGGTGGCTTGTACTTTAAAAATAATTTTAAAAAGCTCCAATTTGAGAGTAGGTTTTTGTAAATGCCAGATAATGAAATGTTTTTTTTTTTTCCCTCTCTCTCTCTCTCTCTCACCCTTTTTTCCTTTAGTCAATAATGAGAGCCGTGATAAGTAAAGGATACACCAATTACTCGTGTTAATTGCTATTTTCTTCTATTTCAGAGATACCGGTGAGTCGCTGCCTGTATTATATTACAATAATATGGGCTGTATTCACCACTACATGGGAAAGCCAAACTTGGCTTGTTTTTACTTTCAAAAAGCGTTACAGGAGAATGAGACCGCAATCAAGAGCTGTCCAAAGGCTGATTCTGGTAAGGTGCTGTTATAGATCTTTGAGATTTCCAAAATCAAATAATTTTTAAACCTTCTTCACATAATATGTTAAGAAAGCATTGTATCACGTCACACTGTAATTCTGTGGTTCGTTGGTCTTCTAGAGACATTATTTTGAAATTAATGACTGGAAAGCATGCAGGTATGCCAGCTACCCATTTGTACGTATTGTCGAAATAATGTCTAATGTAAAAATCTACAGACACCTTCCCTATTATTATCTCCAGAAAGTATGTGTATAGGGTATAGGGGGACGTCAGGGTTAAAAAACAATCATTGTAGAAGTTGAAAATGGGAAATCATGTAAAGTTATACTGGAAAAGTACAGAACCTGTCGGCTTTTGAATAATCGAGGCCGGATCGCTGCTTTACCACAAAGTTTCTAGCAAGGGTTTGTTACTATTTCTCTACTCTCAAGTAACCATACGGTTTCTGGGAATTATTGTGAGCATTCACAGAGTGGGAACCAGAGTCTTCCTGTATCCACTTAATTTTTTTTTTTTTTTCCTAATCGGATAGTTTCAATTAGAAAACTATTAATAAGTTATCAGTCACACTTTGTTCCTATTCCATCGCTGGATTGGTGGTTAAGTGCGCATCCTTCTGTGAACGTGGTCTTGGGTTCGACTTCTAGTGGGGGAGTATAATGATTCGGATTCCGCCATTAACTATAGGTCCACATCTCAGATCGCCTGAGTGCATAAAAGAGACATGAAACTTAAACAGACTAACAAGATTCATTATTAATGAAATACTAACTTTAGTTCATTTAGTTCCTAAATAAGAAATCCATTATACGATTTTTATTAATTTTTATATATATATTTCTGGCCATTACCAGCATCTGTGGCTTCAAGCCCATCATGTGTAAGGAATGACATCCCTCAGCGAGCACACTATCCAGGGAAGTGAGGAAGGAAGGAAAAAGTAGGAAAAGAAGCGACCTGAGACCTATATGTTAGTTACTATCCCAGTATTTGCCTGATGTGAATCGGGAAAACTCGCTCAGGATGGCTGACCTGAAAAAGCTGTTACACCTTTTCGACCGAGTGTCCCCACTGGGAATCGAACCCCAGGCATTCGCATCGAAAGAGCGTTAGCGACTACGCTACACATTGCCACAAAATCTATTATACAAATTAATCTATTAGCATAGTTGGAAAGATAATGAAAGATTTAACGGATTAATATTAAAAATGAAACGTCAGTAAAGAGTTTCGATTAAAATTAAGATTAGTTTCAAAATTAATCGATTACAGCTAAAATTAAAAATGACAGTTTTCATTACTATGCAATGTAAATTCTCGTGATTTGTGGAAGTTAATATAGTATATAAAATTAAAGCTATTGGGAAAATTAATCGATTATTATGAAAAGTTACTCGTTTTACGCACAATTAATAAAAACAAACCTATGCATTTTTATTTTAATGATGTAACGTCATACCCAAAGGACGTCATGCCCGAACATGTAATCATCGTCAATAGTGCTGGTTTCAAAGTTACAAATTCCAAAGAAGGATTCTCGTGGCTACTATTGTACATAAAGTATTGATAAACATTGAGGAGGTTCTTACACCTCCCACGCAAAACTAATCGTGGACATGCTATTGATGACAGTAAAACATGAAAATAAAAATGTAAACACTTTTAAGAGTAACAATATATATATATATATATATATATATATATATATATATATATATATATATATATATATATATATATATATATATATATATATATATATATATATATATATAATACAGTATATCATTTAGAGGGAATTGACGGGCCTACTTAGACTCTAAGTACCTCCGTTTCGCTTCTTTTTCACCTGCCTTGGCGCCATACCGTTCATTCATTTCTATTTCTGAATCATTCTAGATGTCTTAGATGAGGTAACGCAAATCCTAATTCCACGCAAGGAAGGGTAGGACTGGTAGGGTGTAAGACAAGGTCAACAATCTTTGGGGATGCTAGTTTATTATACGTACACTCATGTCCAAAATTATTGTCGCATGTCTACAAGTATGTTGTAGGAATGTAATTTGATAACGAATTCGCCCGGTATTTCTTATAATGTTAGTATGTGTATAATCGGCAAAGACATGTATGTGGCAAATTTCATGTCAAAAGAGCAGTAAATAACAACAATAAAACGAAAATAAAACTTTCTTGTCCATTTAGCAACATTTTGTTTTACTCATTCTAATTTTCGTATTTATAATTTTTTTCCTATGAAATTTACCACAAATATACATTTTTCGATTATACACATAGTATCAGTATTAAAAGTACCCTGCAAAATCATTATCAAATTATATTCTTGCAAGACAGTTGTGGTAGATTTGGGTTCGATTCCCAGCGGGAGCTCATGTGGTTTGGATTCCACGTTAATCAGTACGTCCACGTCTCATATTGCTTCGCTGCTGAAAGGCACGTTAAACTCAAAATCAACTCAACAAGAAGACAGTTATGCAACAAAATTTTGGACATGAGTGTACCTCACAAACGCCATCACAATAAAACCAGTGAAAACTGATCTCTCTCGGAGACCGAAAGCCAAAATAAAAGAATTTTCAATATTCATAAACTTGGAGCAACACTATCAAGTTGATGGACCTAGATTCGACATTCAAACTTTCATCCGGGTCTTTCTTTCTTTCTTTTTTTAAGTAAGGCAAGCATTTGATCTTTAGAGTATTTAGAGTAGAATGAAGGAGACAAATAGACTTGTCAAAACTCGTCTTAATTTTTTGTTTTCTTCTTCACTGTCAGGACTTCGTGAAATTACTTTCGGCGAATTTTGGATATTCAAGTTTATCACAATGTGGATGGAATGTGGGTTTAGACAAGAATCAAGATCTAAGATTTCGGATCCAGATCCGAATTTCGGACCCAGATTCGAGATTCGAAATCCGGACTCAGATCCGAGATCCGGATCCAAAGGATTCGGACCCAATCAGATCCGGATCTGGCCATCCCTACTATCGACACGTGTCTTCTTTCTCATCGTTCTTGACCACCGCGCACTGGACTCCCTTCCTCTTGTTTTTTCCATCCTTTTTAGGAGATAGCAATGATACTCGAACTTTTCATTATCACCCGCTAGTCTAATGAGAGGTAGCCGACTGAGATTGTCAACAATGTTTTAAAAAATTATACATGACCGCTGTATTGCAAAGAGAAACAAAAATGGGAGAAAACAAATCTCAAACAACCTCAAATACCGGTCCAACCACATTTTGTGTATACGAGAGGAAATGAGTAATGACCATCTCTCATTGTTATTCTCAAAAGTTTAAGCTGCGTCAGATGGAAGCCATTACAGCTACTGCTTTAACCATCTGTAAAGGGAGGCGATGTTGACCAAGATTTCAAAACAAATTAAGGTCACAATGTTCACACCTTGGGGAAAAGGCCTGCACCATAAGGTCAATTAATGTTGTAAAATCAACATGAAGTTTTTGAAATCAATTGCAAAATAACCTTGAAAAATATCCATTTCTCATGGTTTCCGAGAGAAAAAATTTCTATTAATTTTTTAATCCTTACAACTTTATTTTAACGATTATCAATTAAAAATTAATTCCTGGAAAATTTAATTGATTAAATTTAAAAATTGACAGCTTTTAATTGATTTATTTAATCGTTAATTTTTAACGGATTAATTTTAAGTCTGTCCATTAGTAAATTAATTGAATCTATAGTCAAATTATGCGGTTGATTACAGGAAAATCAATAAATGAACATAAGAAATGAAATGAAATCTTTAAGCTTTACGTCCCACGGTTATGCCGGTTAAGCTAAAGGAGACAATGATGATGAGAGATGAGTGAAATGGTGGAATGAAGAAAGTGGGAGGAAACGGGAGAACCCCGAGAAAACCCACGAGCACGATGTTTGTCCACCACAAAGTCCACGCGGCGCGAGCTAGGATCGAACCAGAGACCCCAAGCACCGGAGATGAACGCTCTACCACTGAGCCACCGCGTCCCCCAAAATGAACATAAGAGATACCATAACGTGACTAAGTGGCCTAACTTAATATTGGTAAACAAATAACGCTAAATAAGTTGATTTTTTTCCATACAGTTAAATATTAAAAGTTTTGGTAATAAAAATTGTGTGCTTGTATTTCAGCTGAACCGTTGTCTGGGAGGCCACTGTATACATTAGGCTCCAATAAACGATATGAAATCCTCTATAATCTGGGTATAGCGCTTCTGCATGCTGGAAAACCAAATCAAGCGTTTGATTGCCTCACAGAAGCTATGCAGGTTTATCACATGAATCCCAGACTATGGCTTCGACTTGCAGAATGTTGTATTGCAGCTCATAAATCGGTAAGTTGCTTCAGTTATTTAAGTAGGCTTTATTATTATTATTATTATTATTATTATTATTATTATTATTATTATTATTATTATTATTATTATTATTATTATTATTATTATTTTATTATTATTATTATTATTATTATTATTATTATTATTATTATTATTATTATTATTATTATTATTATTATTATTATTATTATTATTATTTTAACTCTGGAAATAAAACGTGTGCTTTTGAGGCTCATTGTTACTGCACAATAGTTTACGTGTAGCTACCTTCAATGAAATTAAACCTAACGTCAATTACACGTATAGTATAGTAAGCAGGATTACTTTCCCAATTAAAACTGTAATTAGTATTCTATTAAACATGACAAAATATGCCAGCAGAAAAGTTGAAAAAAAAATTAGGATTAACAGGGTTACGACCGGCTTGGAAAAATCGGGAAACTCAGCTTACTTTTAAAAAGTCCTGACAGAATCAGGATATTTCATGAAAAACTGAGGAAACCTGGGAAAATCAGGGATTTTAAGTGCGGATTTTTACTTGTCAGAATGTTTAGTAGGGAATATTTTATAAAATAAATTAGTTTGTTTTGCAAAACTTCTGTTCCTACACATACACTATACAGATGTACATGCATAGTAGATGGTGAACCCTTTAGTCGGGAAATATATAATTATATTTTTACATTGCATATTCTGAAATTTATAAACCGTGACCTGGAAAAACCTTAAAAAGTCAAGGAATTCGTGCCCGCCAAGTAAGTGGGAACCCTGATTAAAAGAAACTTCTTTTTTTGTCTGTTTCGAAATTTAAATCACTTGAAAAATGATTTTTATAAAAATAACTCTTTGAATATATTTCGTTTATTCATGGGTGAATCTCGGAGATATCTCGCATCTTCTATTACATTTTCGTGGTGCAGTTAAATAAATGAGAGCAGTGTATGCTGGTTACGGGTGTCAGTCAAAGACCAATCCTGCGAGTATTGTGTACTAGCAATGGTAGAGGCAGCTCACACATGATTCAGTTACAATAACACCACGTGGAGAATGACCCTGATAGATAAGTACAGTTCACCGACTAAGCTCTGCAGGTGTGCGACAGGGATCCACTGTTTTCTCAACAAGTTGTGTTTAGTGATTTAGCCAATATTTGTGTACAGTCAGAGGTAAATAAGCAAAACCATCGCTATTGAACTCGAACGGAACCGAGTAAAAGTGTAGCCATGATAAAATTGTTGGAGTTCAGGGTTTGTCCAAAAGGTATCGGGACAGATTGTTTCTTGCCACGCAAAAACAGTGGGGGGTATTCTTCGTCACTAGAGATGTTGGCGGGGGATGTAGTTGTTTCTGAGCCTTTGCAGAGTGTCGATCGCAGCCAAAGTGAACAGTTGTTTTGGAATGTCGTCAGGAACAGCGCACGATTGAATAGTGGTATGCGATCAAGTTTGTGTGAAACTGAAGGGTTAAGGGTCCGTTGAGTCCCAAGGAACATCGCTGATACCGGTATATTATCCACCACGACAATGCATTAAGTCACAATTCGCTACATGTAGGATTGTTTCTGGCGAAGCGTAATGTGGCAACCGCTATCCCACCCTCCTTGCAATCTAGATGTGGCCCTCCTATTTTGTTTTTCTTCACTTTATGAAATAAAGGCTGAAAGGATACCATTATTGCACGGTGGAAAGAATAAGCATCTTTAACACAATGACTGAGGGAGATTCCAGGTGTTGATCCCCATGGACGTACCAACCGCTGCAGAAACAACGACTACGGTGTATTGGCGCAAAAAAAAAAAAAAAAAAAATCGTATTTTGAATAATTTTAAACCATTGTACATATATCTGCGATAAATTTATTTTCGTGAATATAGTCCCGATACTTTTTGGACACCCTATATGTTAAATCCCAAGACTGGATTTCTTTCTCTCTTCATCGTGATGGCGCATATCCGCACTTTGCTGTGGGGGTTCCGACAAAATATAGATAAACAGTTTCTGGTCTTGGGTAGGTAGGAGGGGACCTATAGAGTGGTTACCAAACTCTTCTAAAATTTACACGCCTTGATTTTCTTATTTTGCATCCCTTTGTGAATCAGGTAAAATTGACAAGTTGCTCCATTTCAAATGATGTATTGTTGACATCTGTGTCTTTGCGGACCCGAAGGTGTTAAGACGGGTTCAAGTGGACTGAAAGGAGATTGTCATTTGGTACTTAACAACAGGCGGTTATATTAAGCGCGTCCTGTAAGATATCATTTACAGAAGGCTGTTCCAGCCTTATGGTAGTGAAGTACAGACCCGTGCCTCAGGTCGTAAAACCCCGTTTCCACCAGCGATCATGTTCGATGTGAGAGCCCCGTTGGTAAACGATTGCACGACATCGTAGTTTTCACTGAGACCTCTATTGAGCACTGCCTGATCCAATTTCGCCCACTCCTCCTTGCACACTTTCCAAAGGCCACCAAGTGTTGTCGGACGACGCTTATTGATGTTCCGTTTGAGGAGGCCGAAAGCACGATTTCCATAGGGGATGCATCTGGTGACTTGACGGGGATTTCTCGAAATGGGATAGCCCTTACATCTCTCTCCTGTTCCATACGTGTCATGTAGGGCACCGTTCGTTTGGCAGTATGGCTGCTGGCCTTGTCCTGGTAGATGAACACACTGTTAGTGTCATTGCCATACAAAGCCGGGGCATGTTGGCGATAGATGGGTTCCAGTACATGCTCGATATAATACGCTGCATTCACCTTGACATTTGATGACACCCGGTGTATCGGAAGCTTTCCTTTTGCACAGAAACCCGTCACTACCATAAACCCCTTTGGAAAACTCTTCTTGCAGGAGCAAACCCACTTTGCATGATCGGTTCCATCACTGCGGCGGTAGAAATTGTACGCATCTGCTGGGATCCTGTCAAATAGACCCATGCTTCATCTAAGGTGATCACATAACGCCATTTGTCACCTGCCAGGTAACCTTCATACAGCTTTTTGCATGCTACTTGCCGTTCTGCGAAGTGCATTAGCTTCAGAACACTGACCCGCCGCTTGTGTGCACTTCTGAGTCCCAAATTGTCGCGTATGATTCGGTGTACAGTTGCAGTTGACCGTCCAACACGCCTCGATTTGTCACGTTGGGTGGGTGGATTCTCCTGGGTCAGAAACCGGCGGACCTTGGCAATGACGTCTTGACTGCATTGTGGAGCCGGTTGCTTCTTTTGCCCCTTTTGACGACGCATTGCAATGGTTTGCTCTGGGTTTGCATTGCGATGGAAGGCTGCATTAATTCCCTTATCAGACACTGTGAAACCTTTCTTCTTGCACTGTGTTCTTATTGGGCTATAGCTGTAGCCTATATCAGAAAGAGTTACGATGTAGTCCTCCCAAAAAGGGTCGATTTTCAGCGGCATTCTGCTCACACACGTCTCTTCCTCTGCACGGCTTGTACACAAGTTGCTGGCTACTCCGTACTGCGTGCGTCACGTTGCTGACGCGAAACTAGCGCCTCTGGTGGCAACTGCAAATTGCTACCATAAGTATGAAACAGCCTTCTGTACTCACTACCACATATAACAGCTTTACATTGATAAAGTTAGCTCGGAAGTAATTTAAATTTGTGTTTGTGATGAAAATCTATTCCAAAAAATATTTGGTTCATTTGAAAGATAAGGTAATTACTGTTCATACGGAAACAAAATACAAGGTTTTTCGTGGCGGATGTTATGTTCGTTAATGATCCAGATAATCACCTCGACGGTCAAGGCAAGTGTTCCATCGCTCTGGTAACACAAGGATTCCATCGTGGAAAAACTGGGGGACACAATAATTAAGTAATGTTATCAACACCACGCACTGTCTGTTTTGTTTGCAAGTATGTTCGTCCAAAGTGTGCTTCATGACGCCAAATGGAGGTCGATGGAGGCTAGATCGGGACTGTATGGTGGGGGGTGCAGTATCTCCCTACCGTGACGCCACAGCCAATCCTTGGAAACGTTTGCCACGTGTGGACAAACATTGCCGTGCAAAAGAATGACACCGTCTTGCAGTAGTCCGTGTCACTTCCTTCGAATGGCATTGCGTAATGTAGGCAATGACAGGGTATGTCAATACTTCTTAGCATTCAGTTTTGTCACGTTCCAAAAAGTCGATGTGCAGCACACCTCTATAGTCTCATAAGACTGTGACCATGATTTTGAGCTGGGATACTGTGCTCTTCAACTTCTTGGAACGAGGTTACAATGATAGTGTCTATTTTTGTATGTACTTACTAAGTATTGTTTATATTTGCGGGCAAAAGTGCTATTTTAAAGGCACAAGCACTTAAGAAGAAGAAGAAGAAGAAAAATATAAAAAAATAATTTAAATATTTGTATCATATCGAATTATTTTCTTAATTTCGTTGCTATGACGATTTGTTTATCTGTTTGATGTCGTTGTTATGGTAACTATAAAAGATAAAAAAGAAACGAAGAGCCATCTTGTATAGACTGAATGTATAATACTGTAATGTGAAAAATACCATATATGTTGAAAGTGAATATATGTTCAAAAGTACATAATTGTGTTGTGTTATTCATGATAATCTCGTGAACTGTATAAATATACATTTCGAATCAGGGAAAGTAACGTAACGAAAATAAATAACGTTACAAGGTGACAATGTTTCCATGTGGGTGAAGAGTGGCGACTCCTTGGGGTCATGAAGTGAACCATTGTCTCATCATCCGTAATGATGCGTTTCAAGAACTTGTTCTCTTTTACATCATAACGTTAGAGATGGGTCAGAGGCATGCCTTCTCGCATGGCTCTTTGGTTCTCGGATAGCAATTTCCGAATCCATGTTAGACACATTTTCCTGTCGCCCAGTATATCATGGATTATGTAATGAGCACGTTCTACAGAAATATTTACGTCCTTGGCTACCTTCTGCACTGTGATTGTTCGACATTCCTTGATCAGTCCCTCAGTCAGCACAGAAAAATATCGTCGGCCGTCCTGGACGAGATTTATCACACATATCAGTCCGGCCTTCTTCAAATGATTTGTACCTCATTAAGAAATAATTGTATTTTCTTACACATACTGCAATTGACGACGAATTTCAACGGACCTGGTGCCATGGCAGTAAAAAAACATCGGATCATACTATGGACATCCGTCTTTGTCCATGCTCCCAAGTGTGTGGCCTTTTGAAGCTGCTTCCCAGACATACAGAGAACAGATAGTGCCACGATACGGTGTGGTTGCAATGTCTTGCACTTCCGCAACATGTACACCACAAACGGAACGGATATGCATTTTTAAATGTCAGAGACAGTCCAGCGTACGTTAACGACTCTCTTCCCATTTAAAATTTTGGACTTCAGTCAAAAGATGGAGGATTTCAAAATAGGTTCGTCCCCATCCCCATTACCCGTAGTCTTTCTAGACTTTTGTGTCATTTTGTATCTCAAAATGTTTCCTCCTCTAGTGCAGGAGACCTGGCTTTGATTCACGGTGAAAGCTTACGTAGGTTGAATCCGACGTTAAAAATTGTAACTTGGTCTCATACAATTTCGATTCTTTAAAAAAATAATCAAACACCGTACAAACTAAAACATATACAATTTCTGAAACAGCAGAAAGAAATTTAAAAGATCAGGATAGGAAAAGAATTGTAACTACAGATAATATGTGAAGCAAACCTAGGTATGTTATGATTTCACTGTTCAACAAATTTTGATCGAAAGTATGTAAATTCTTTGAAATTGCGATTTTTACATTCATTTAAGCATAATATGAAAGGAAATGATAATAGAAGAATTTTCATAGCTCAGGTTGTGAAAAAAACGCCCTTGTACAACAGTAGCTGTATATATACAAATGTATTAATATTTATAGAACATTTAAGCAAAATCCTTGTAAAAACCTACATTTCACTTTTTTTTTTTATCTATTTCACTGTGATGTGATAAGCTGGGGAGTTAAGAAGTACCCTAACCTATAGCTTTCTATACCCTTGTACTTCCTTTTTCAAAATTGCGCAAATACCAGTTTCACAGCGATACAGAAAATAAAGTAACCGTGGTCAAGTTAAACATTAACAATTCCGTAATAAAAATCAGTATTAACATCAAAACATGAAAAATATGTACAAATACCTTTTTGTGCAAGAACTACACTGCAATGTAGACAAAAGTTTCAAGTGATCCCTTGTACAGGATTATGTTTATTTTATTTTGAGCGTCTTCGTTTGGCTTGCCTTTTGTAGGTTACATCTGGAGCATCCCTTGCAATAGTCCAACAGTAGTCGGCCAATATGTTAGAACTCCACTTTCCCTCATATCTCTTCTCCGTGGCTGCAATATCTTGATGGAAACGCTCACCATGTTCGTCACTTACTGCTCCACAATCTTCGGGAAAGAAGTCTAGATGTGAATGAAGAAAGTGGAGTTTCAGAGACATATTGCAACCAAGATTTTCGTAGCACAATAACAACTTTGCTACCAGTTGTTTGTAATTTGTTGCTCGTGTCTTCCCAAGAACTGTGAACAAACCACTCTTCAAGCTTTCCCACGCAGCTTTCTCCTCACCTTGGAGAATTTCGTCGAACTTGTGATCTTTGAATAGTTGCCTAATCTGTGGCCCTATGAAAACACCCTCTTTAACTTTGGCATCACTTAATCGAGAGAATTGTCCTCTTAGGTACTTATAGGCCTCATCCTCTTGGTTCATGCTCTTAACAAAACTTTTCATAAGACCTAATTTAGTATGTAGAGGGGGAAGCAAAATTTGGTTACGATCTACCAGTGGTTCATGCTGCACATTTTTCACTCCCGGCTGAAGAGTTTCTCTGGTACTCCAATCACTTTGGTACTCCAATGAGATCCACGATCTCTGCTGTCCCATTCACATATAAAGCAACAATACTTTGTATACCCTAACTGCATACCTAACAACAGTGCTATTACTTTAAGGTCACCACAAATGAGCCACTGAAAATCGTAATATTTAATGGCTTGAAGTAGACGTTTCAAGTTTTCATAAGATTCCTTCATATGAACTGCGTAACCTACAGGAATTGAAGGAAGTTCATTTCCAATATGTAAAAGCACTGCCTTTAAACTCACCTTGGACGAATCTATAAAGAGCCTCCACTCCGTAGGTTCGTAATTAATTTTAAGTGCCCTCATGAGACCATTTACATCTGTACATGCCACAAGTGTCTCTTCCATAGTAAAAAATGAAGTGAACATCTTCTCCCTATTCCGATACACTGGAATATTTACTTTTTCCTGCAATAAATTCCATTGCTTTAAGCGTGACACTAAAATTTCGGCTTTGCTTTTCGAGAGGTCCAAGTCTCTGATTAGATCACTTAGTTCCTCTTGAGTAAGTCTATGTGGTTCACATGGAGGTTCTTCTACAACAAACGTAGGGTCCTTCGAAATACTTGATTCAGGAGCTTCAACTTCCCTTCCCATTAATCCAATTTCTTAGATTGCTGGCACAAGTGTTACACACAATGTGGGGTGCCCAAGATTTATCTTGGTCTCCAATTTTACAACCAAAGTAATATTGATAGGCTTTTCTTATTAGTGGTGTTATAGTCTGCTTTTGTGAGGAAAATGTCACTTCCCCACACACGTAGCAGAAGCTATCCGCATTGTTTACACAATTTCGCGGCATTTTTGTTTATTGAAATCCTCACAATGTAACTTGAAATAGTTCCGACAACTATTTAAAAATATACATTCGAAATACCAGTATTTTTGCATACTTGTAGTTGTATTTTTATGTCCTGCACTACACAAACGTCACACCCAAAACGCTGATAACTGCACTAAACCTGTCTTTTCTAACAATAGCAGAACACTACTGAGATAAGGAACACAATGAAACCAAGCGTTCATATAGTTTCTCCAGTGTTGCCGGATCAGTGTAACATTTTACCCCAAACGAAGCGAATATATTTATTTTTAAAGCGTTATTATTAGACATGCCTGTAAAACGAAAAGTAGAGCTAATATTCGAAAATAACTTTCAAATTCGTGATCAGCACCACAAAATCAATAAGAATTAGCTGATTTTGTTCAATTTACATTTTCGTTGTTGAACAGTGTTTTCTGTTTTTGCAGGATAATGAAACTGACTTTAATATCCAAGCGAAACGGAAGGACATCGTACAAGGCGTTGTTGGAGCTGGTACTCACAGGAAAATAATTTTTACACCGCACATATCCACTGATACGAAATACAGGTAATAATCAAACATTATTGGTATACTAATAGAAAACATTTATTATCGGAACAGTCACAGTTAACAGCAAGTTCAGTGCATTATGCAAATTTCGTATTTTATTAAATCAATACTTACATATGTCTAGCAATATAACGTTCAAGTATAATACAAAGTATCTCTGATTCAGCTCGAGGCTGTATGAGTTAGTGATGGGAAACATTGTGTCTGTAGTCCTTTTTCTTTCTTCTGGTTCTCTTACTTCAGTATTCCGCATAATATTTCGTCTGTATTCACTTGTAGTGATCATACATCTTCTTGAGCTACTGATTTAACTGTTCAAGGTTGAATAAAATTTTAATTTCGTTTTCACTGAAAAACTTTCTAAAATTTAATCACATTGAAGTATATAATAATTAGTACAACCTACCTTATGCTTAATTTTTATATATATCTTTATCTTTTTGCATATTATGATTTATTTTAAACTTATTTCTAACTTAACACGTTCGCTGCTGAGAACGCCTATCGGCGTCCAGTACTGAATTTGGCATATGCGCCGGACGCCTCTCGGCGCTTGTCCCTGCAGCTGATTCACTTTCCCGCAAATACCTGCACTAGCGCTGGCAATTGACTTCAGTTTATTGGACGAAAAAACTATTACATATAAAATATGTACAAATAGACAAGAAAAGAAAGTATTTCGAATAATATTTGCGTTCCATTATTTAACACGTTCGCTGCTGAGGACGCCCATCGGCGTCCAGTACTGAATAACAGCAATTGACTTCAGTTTATTGGACGAAAAAACTATTACATATAAAATATGTACAAATAGACAAGAAAAGAAAGTATTTCGAATAATATTTGCGTTCCATTATTTAACACGTTCGCTGCTGAGGACGCCCATCGGCGTCCAGTACTGAATTTGGCATATGCGCCGGACGCCTCTCGGCGCTTGTCCCTGCAGCTGATTCACTTTCCCGCAAATACCTGCACTAGCGCTGGCGGGAAAGTGAATCAGCTGCAGGGACAAGCGCCGAGAGGCGTCCGGCGCATATGCCAAATTCAGTACTGGACGCCGATGGGCGTCCTCAGCAGCGAACGTGTTAAATAATGGAACGCAAATATTATTCGAAATACTTTCTTTTCTTGTCTATTTGTACATATTTTATATGTAATAGTTTTTTCGTCCAATAAACTGAAGTCAATTGCTGTTAACTAATAGCATAAGTTGAATATGTTTGTGACAATTAAGTAAGTTTGTAAGAGAGTATAAAGTTGTACAAGAACACACCGCAACAATAACAAAGGTGGCCCCATGTAGCGTAGTCGCTAACGTTCTCGATTTTGGTGCAAGCAGTCCCGGGTTCGATTCCTGTTAAGAGCACTCGGTCGAAAAGGTATAACAGCTTTTTCAGGCCAATCATTCTGAATGAGGTTTTTCCTGGAGTT
The DNA here is from genome assembly GCF_964235325.1 of Thermobia domestica. NCBI lineage: Eukaryota > Metazoa > Arthropoda > Insecta > Zygentoma > Lepismatidae > Thermobia > Thermobia domestica. Next base: position 43,013,232 of record NC_137454.1, on the reverse strand, counting down.
TTCTCACTCACATCAGACAAATGCCGGAATATTGCCTTGCACGCAAGTCCCAGGTCGATTCTTTCCTTTTCTCTTCTCCGTGTGCTCGCCGAGGGACGTCTTCCCTCATACGTGACGGGTTTAAGGTCATAAATGTTGATAATGCCCAGAAATACGAGGCCTGTCTAAAAAGTATTCGACCTTAATTTTTTCCACGCAAAGTAGTGATGCTCAGGCGGCGCCACCGTGCACGGTGGAAGGAGGAACCTTAATGTGCATGCTTGAATTTTTTCACCGCGTTCACGTGTGCCAGTCGTGAGCTGGTCGCGAAGTGAGGTGCTGTTGGTAGTGTTCGTCGGATTTAGTGTTTCTCGCAAGATGACTGAACGAATTGAGCAAAGATACTGCATCAAATTCTGTCAAAGGCTGGGTGATTCTCAAAGCCAAACAATTCGTAAGATTCAGCAGGTGTTTGGAGAAGATGCGATGGGTGTAACACAAATTAAACAATGGTTCAACCGATTCAAAAATGGCCGCACATCAGTCGAGAGTGAGCAGCGTAGCGGCAGGCCCCAAACTGCTCGGAATGCAGCTGTTGTTGAGCGGGTGCGAAATTTGGTGATGGCAGATCGCCGTTTGACAGTGCGGGAGATTGCAGAAGATGTTGGAGTGAGTAAAGATTCTGCACATGCAATTTTGTGTGACGATTTGAACATGAAACGAGTGGCTGCTAAATTTGTACCCAAGTTGTTGTCTCAGGAACAAAAAGACACCCGTTTTGACGTTGCACAGGACCTTCTGGACACCACCAACACTGATCCTGGGTATCTGAATTCCGTGATAACTGGAGATGAGTCATGGGTGTACGGGTACGACCCAGAAACAAAATAACAATCGTCTCAATGGAAGCATCCCGATTCTCCAAGGCCGAAGAAAGCGCGGCAGGTGCGAAGCAAAATCAAGGTGTTGCTGACTGTTTTCTTCGATGCCCGTGGAATTGTGCATCACGAGTACGCACCGGAAGGACAAACAGTGACAAAGGAGTACTATCAAGATGTTCTCAGGCGACTCCGTGACGCAGTCCGGCGCAAAAGACCAGACATGTGGACAGCGAAGAACTGGCACGTCCATCATGACAACGCCCCAGCACATTCATCCCAATTGATCCCCACGTTCTTAGCCAAACATGGAATTACAACCGTTCGCCAACCTCCCTACTCTCCAGACCTGGCTCCTTGTGACTTCTGGTTGTTTCCAAAATTGAAGACGCCTCTGAAGGGATCCCGTTTTGAGAGTAGAGAAGACATAATGCGGAACACGACGACGGAGCTGAACAACATTCCAAAAGAAGACTTCCAGCGGTGTTTCCAGCAGTGGAAGGATCGGTGGGCTAAGTGTGTGGAAGCACAAGGGGCCTACTTTGAAGGGGATTAGGGTCCCAAATCTGTCAGGTATTCGCAACTATTTTTCTGGCCAAAGTTCGGATACTTTTTAGACAGCCCTCGTATGTATAAATAAATAATCACAAAGTAGTGTATATAAGTTATAATTTAGTCATCTATATTACTCTGCCTCTTCATCCGCACCAGCCTGAAGACATTGGTTAATTGCAAGTTTTAGGTGAGCTTCAAGATTTTCGTGTGTCTGACGTGCTTTAGAATTCAAAATACAACAGAGTGTAGAAAATAATATATTAAGGTTCTCATTTTGTATTATACGCACTTAGGTATAAGTTAAATAAAATAATTAACGTAGCTTGCGTACATTTGTCTTGTTTATTTTTGTCCTTGGAAACAAGAGAAATATACCCATGGTACGTTAATTATTGTATTTTATTTATATGAATATAAAAAAGCTTCTCTCAACTGAGACAGATGATGAATTTCTCTGATTCAAATTGTTCTTTGACCATGAAACCATTAAACTTCACATGCTGTAATGTTTTGTTAAGAGTAAAAACTATGCAAGGAGATAACAAAGTGTCTTTAGTTTATAAATTTGTTTGGTGCATTTTTATAATGGGTATGTGGTTGGGCTGTTGTGTGTCCACAATTACTGTAATTTAAAGGTGTTAGATATCCAATTGTTGAGTTGAGTTGATTTTAGTTTTAGCGTCCCTTTCAGCAGTGAGGCTATATGAGACGTGGACCTACTGACTAACGTGGAATCCGAACCACATGACCTCCCGCCGGGAATCGAACCCGGGTCTCCCTCGCCAAAGGCGCGTACGCTAACCGCTTAGCCACGGAGAAGCTCAGATATCCAATTGTGTATGAAGGATTTATAATATGATGTTTGAGAGGTTTATATATTGTATGAGATAGTAAATGAATGAATATCGGATTTGAGATGGATTACTTCATGTCGATCACCATTAAGCTTAATGATTATTTATAATATTTATCTTCTGTTGCTACGCCTGGGAAGCTGCTAGAATAATAATTAATGCATGTTTGTTTACTTGAGATTACTTCTGAACCTTATTAGTGTATACAGGGTTAGCCTAAATGATTCAAAGCACTGATATTTATTTACAAGTATACGACGTACAAAGACGGCTTATACGCTCTCCATGTTTCTAGGACATTCTACAAATGTCCCGGTACACATCCAAACAGAACCAAGTTTTGTCCATGCGTTCATAACATGTTTCCGTCAATGTCCGTCACAGCAGCAGTGCTGCAGTTCTTGTAGCATTGTTGGCATTAGGGGTACAAAGACTATGTCCTTAACATAGCCCCCATAGGAAGAAATCACACGACGTGAGATCTGGCGACCTGGGGAGGGAGAAGGCCTTGATTGAAATCCGATGAAGTATTTAGGCTAACTCTGCATTTACAAGAGAACTTCATTTGGTAGTATAAATAATAATAATTTTTATTGTTACCATTAAGACAAGCCAACCATTTTTAATAATCAACAGATGCTAAGCTACATTGTGATGCAAATAACATATTTCTTTTCGTATTTGTTGTAGTTGTGGGGGACAGTCATTTGCAATTCCAGTGGCTACAATAGAGTTTGCCAGTCTCTGTTTACGTAATGCTCTAATGCTTCTACCTGATGACACAGCTACTCCTCCTGCGCCAGCCAACAATAGTGGTACAACAGAAGATCAAGCAAATCCAACACCGTCTTCAGGATTAAATGCAGCGCCATCAAATCCTTTGAAAAGTTACGAAGTTGCGAGTCTAAAATGTTCTGTCCTTGCTGCAAGTGCCTATGTGGCACTTTGTCTGGGAGATTATGTTTTAGCATTGAAACATGCTGAAGCGCTGCTGACTCAGCCAAAACTATCTGGAGCACACAGGTAAAAATTTTAAGAATTCTTTTATACATTGACTTTATTTCTATAAACCAGGATCAACTGAGTATATGTTTTCTGATAACTAAGTTATATGTGTAAAGTTATGATTTAAAAAAAAAAATCTTATATTTACAAGTAACAGAATATAAATAATAATTTACAAACGTTTTAATAGCAAGGGTAATGGCTTGTAAACTAATAAACTAAGATTTATTGATTTTCAATTTTCGCTATAATATACGAATTTATTATGTATTACATAATATTAGATCGTTGAGAATGTATTGAGCTTTTTGGACACGAGACGGCGTTAGGAGTTCTAAATTTCAGTGTATATAAATCGCAGCAGGTCGGGACTAACATCATTTGACAGCTGATAGTTGAAAAATATACAAAAAGGGTTGGAATTATTATAATCAGAAGCAAGTAACCCGGCATAGCGTAGTCGCTAACGTTCTCGCCTTTGGTGCGAGCGATCCCGAGTTCGATTCCGGGTGGGGGCACTCGGTCGAAAATGTGTAACACGCTTTTTCAGGCCAGCCATCCTGAATGAGGTTTTCCTGGGTTTTCCTCATTCACACCAGGCAAATGCCGAGGTAGTACCTAACATAAATCTCAGTCACCTTCCTTCTTTCCCTTTTCCCGAATAGTGTGCTCGCCGAGGGACATCATCCCTCAAATCGTGACGAGTTAACATGGTCTTAGATGCTGAGGGCCCAGAAATCTAAATCCTAAATCAGACGCAAGGTATTTCGCCGTGAGAAATAAGTGATCGTTCCTCGAAACTGCGCTACGTTTTCAATTTTATCTGGATGAAGGCGCAAATGGTGCGCAGACCCGTGAAGAAACGTATGCTGTTTATGAGCAAGATAAGTTGTCAAAAGCAATAGCCAAAAGATGACTCAGTCGCATTTGTTCTGGAAATTTTGATGTCGAAAATGCTCCTCGCGGTGGGCGACCAATCACAGCAAAAGTGGATGATATTCTAACAAAACGTGAGCAATACCGGCATGTAATTAGTCATGATACTGCCAAAGACCTTAACATCCGTCACCAAACAGTGTCAAACCATTTAAAGAAAGCTAGTTAACATGAAGTAACTCAACGTTTGGATGCCACATAATCTGACTCATAAACATTCACTCGATTGAATTTCTATCTGCAGATATCTACTGAAACATAACGAACTCGAGCTATTTCTGAAGGAATTAATCACGAGTGATGGATAGTGAATAACTTAAAACAACAATATACGAGAAAGCTCAAGGTCCAAGTGAGGAGCTCCACAGTCTTTGCCAAAGCTCACACTAACGCCCATGAAGGTCGTGTTATGCATTTTGTGGAATTGGAAGGGCATTGAACATCACGAAGTGCTGTCACCGGGCAGAACTATCAACTCGGACCTGTACTATCGACAGTTAGCGCGTGTGCTCCTAGTAAGTCAAAAGAAACGGCCGGAACTGGTCAACAGAAAGGTTGTCGTATACTATGATGGAAACGCCAGTCTGCATACATTTTTATCGAGCCGTCAAAAATTAGCGAGTACTTGGGTGAGAGGTTTTAATGCATCCACCATATAGCCTGCATCTGGCACCGTCAGATTATCATTTGTTTCGATCTCTGCAGAATTCCCTAAATGGTGTTAAATTAGTTTCAAGAGAGGCCTGTGAAAACCACGTGTCACTTATATATAAAAATGAAAGTGACAATATAACTTAATAACTCCTGAAACACCGGACCGATCTCAATCAAATTCTCAATGTAGATGAGGTTCGGGCCTGCGATGTTTTTTTATCATTTCAGTTTGATGGTGTAACTTAGGGGATGGGAGGCGGAGATACATAAAAATGATCCAAAATACCGATATTAGTGTCGAATTCATGGTTTTCGGGATCACTGAGACAAGCAGTGACACTTCCGATGCCGTTTAAATCCACATTCAGCCCCGCATCTTGGGGGAGGGGGATTAGGGAATTTTATAAAAATGATCGAAAATGACCGATATTAGTATCGAATCCTTGATTTTCGGGGTCACTGAGATGAACAGTGACACTTCTGATACCGTGTAAATTCAAACCCGATTAGTACTCATAATGGGGGATAGTGACATGTAAAAATAATTGAAATGACCGATATTAGTGTCGAATTCATAGTTTTTGGTGTACCTAAATTGATTGGTGACAATTTTGGTGTTCTTTATGACCAAAATGAAACTATTCTTTCCATGCAAAGAACGGCCATTTTGCTAGTACATATATATAGGGTGTTTCAAAACAACACCGACAACGTTTGGAGGTGATTCCTGGCACCAAGATAAGACAAAAAGTAGAGACCACTTGGGTGCACAAATGCTTCCTTTCGGAGTTATAAGCTGCCGAAAACGTGACAAAATGAACTTTAAGGGTCCATAGCTTCAAAATTATCCAAATATTTATGTTTCAGAATCCTGCAGGACTTCTGCAACAGTTTTTCTAGACGTAGTTGGTGACTACTTCAAATTAGTGTTGTAAAAAAACGGTTTTTTTTCTGTGAAGTTTTTTTTCAATAAAAAACATCGTTCTTTTTCATGTTTTTTTTCAAAAATCTGTTTTTTTTCTGGCAACTATTATTTATTGATTTATGTTGCAGATTATTGAAATAATCAACAGAACTTGAGTCGAAGCCCTCGTAACTTACAAATCGTTTGTTTCTTTGAACCTATACGAGCAAAATTGTGTGATTATTCCTTTCGGTCCCAGGTCATTTTTGGCGTTTCCCTACATTTCCAGTTACTGACTTATTGCTCAAAAACTATTCATTCGATTGATATGGTTAAGACCTTGTTTTTAAGAAAATGGATGTGGCTAGCTTTTGGTGTAAGTTGCATTGCAGTGTTACCACCCGGTGGGAAATTATTGAGGGAAATGTAGGGGTGAAAATTTACAAAAAAATCCCTAACCGAATTTCAAAAATTTTTTGTATCTAGCACCACTGCTGCTATATGGGTTCAAGTCACCTAAACAAATCTTTGGTGTGTTGACAAGGTACAGTGAAATCCTGAAGTCGCTGGCTTCAATTCAAAGAGGGAAAAAAAAATTCTGTCATACACATGAAATTTTGACACTTTTTACGCGTCAGAGGCAAAAATCAAATATGCCGGGGTACAGCTTCTCTAATTATCGTATTGAAACTTTTTATGGTGTGTTCTGTAGAGCAAAGAGGAAGCTTTCAGGTAGTGGTACGTTTGTTTCAATGTAGCCAGTAAGAGGGTAATAATAGAGGGGAAAAGGGAAATTTTCCGAATTTTTCACCTAATAGCGAGAATTAATTGTTTTGGCTAGAAACGCTGCCACCAGACAGACGAAAGCTATCTGAAAATAAAGCGTAGTACTCGAAGAATATATTCTACAAGTATCATGGCGATATATAACAAAGTAATCATGAAATTAAAAAAACAACTCTCATTCTACCTCAGAAATTCACCATTTTCTTACAATTTCCAGAACATGGTTTATTATAAACCTCAACTGTACTTCCCCTAATTATTCTAGTGAAACTTTTTATGGTGCGCTGTGTAGGCTAAGGATGAGGCTGTTAGACACTGGTACATTTGTTTGAATGTAGCCAACAAAAAGGAAATAATAGAAATAAAAAAGGGAATTTTTCCCAAAATTTGCCCCTAAAATCTGGAATTTTTTTTGTAGCTAGCAACACTACTATCAGACACACACAAACTATCTTAAAATAAGGTTTGGTATTCCTCTAATATATCCTACAAGTTTTGTGTCATATCTAATAAAGTAAGCATGTCAATAAAATATATCTCATTCTACCTTAAAAAAAAATCACAGTTATCTTTTCAATTAGAGAACAAGGTCCACTGTAAACCTCAACTGTACTTCCCCTAATTATCCTATTGAAACTTTCTATAGTGCGTTGTGTAGAGCAAACACGAGACCTCCAGATACTGGTACGTTTGTTCCGATATAGCCAACAAGAGGGAAATAATAGAGACAAAACATATAATTTTTCCAAAATTTCCCCCTAAAATATGGAATTAAAATATTCTGTAGCTGGCAACACTGCAACCAGACAGACGCAAACTATCTTAAATTAAACATTGGTACACCACTAATATATCCTACAAGTATTATGGCGATATTTAAGGAACAAAGCTTCTAATTATCAAAAATATATTGCGGTAAAGAGAAAGGCAAGGAAAAACTAGAAAAATCAAGGGCTAGAACCTAAATACGAATTTTACGTGCGTTCCCTAATTACCCCATGTAACGATCTGTACTTTCGTTTGTTAAGTAAGGACAAATGTTCGATTGGCGTAAGTTGACTTGCACTCGGACGTATAGCTACGGATTTATAAACAAAAATTTCTAATTTTTTGCCCAAATATAGGAGAATTTTAATTTCCCTAATTGGCAACACTACGCGCAGGCCCGTCCAATTGATGTCAACAGTTAGGTATCCATCAGAGGTATCTACCTGACAAGTCTTAAGGATGTCTTTCTACAACGAAGGAAGCTACAGGGGAAAAAAGTAAAGGAAATTCGAAATTAGAAAATTCTCGAATTTTTTACTGGGGTGAAATTCGACACCAGAAGAAAAAGAAATTAATATGATAAACCAGTGACGTGGCGTGACAATTTGACGATTGTTACCGGTTGCTGATACTACAAGTAACTCTTGTTTCTCAATATCAGAAAATCTAGTACTCACTTTTTCTTTCAGCGTATCAACCATTTCAAACTATAGGCATTGGCAAAGTGGTCAAATTCCACTTCATTTACTCTTGACCTTTTAGAACAATGTGGCTCTTCATGTTCTTTCATTTTTTACTAAATATAATTGAAACTATCTCTCAATGATCTTACATATTCTTCAAAGTCATCTATTTTCTTTCTGCAGTAACCTACATCATGAACTTTCTTTTGTAAGATATTGAACAAGATTTCTTATCTTGATGCTATAACAGCAAACAGTTCAAGTAAAAAAAATTGAAGTCAAAACTTTGAAAGGTTTGATAAAATTTTGCTACACAAACTCTGGTTTGAGAATCCTATTCGTCGGTTTTATCCATTATGGATTTAAAGACTCCTAACAGTTCATCTTTAAAGCTATACAGCACATCATTAACCCTACTTCTATAGTTCCATACCTTGTGTTTGAGACTATTGGGATACTTTTGTTGACTACATAATCCAGAGTATTTGTTCTTTTTGAAGACTTCGAGGAAGAAGAAGCAAGTCCCAACACAATTTAAAAAAAAAAAAAAAAAACATACCCTTTTCCAGTAGCGTAACTTGAAGCTTCAGTGCCCTCGCAACCTTTAGGTATGCGCAGTAGTTTCTATATATTTTGCGCCCCTGGAGCTCGTGCGCCTTCCCCCTGCCGCGAGGATTGCGGGGGTGCTATTTACGCCTATGCCCTTTTGTATAATCAACGGACTTTTCTAAAACTAAATTAAGTCTATGGGCTTAAGAATGAAAATATAATTAACAAGAGGCTGCAGTTCCCTACCTCACCAACCATAACTGGAGTTTCATCGTATGTTTGAGCAACAAGTTTTCCGTATTGAAAATTAGTTAGACAGTCAAACTGCGGCACGATGAAGACTATTGCACATACACAGTTCTTTTTCAACACATCAAACTGCATCAAAATCCAAATTCATCTAGTAGGCTAGCGGCTAGAGTTGGAAATTTGTTGCATCGAAAGTTTTCTATACTAAATTAAAAACAAAATATTTTCAACTTAATGAGCATAAATCCTAAATAATAATAATTACTCGAATTGGAAGGAACGCGGGCAACATCTCTACTTCTCTCTAATTATCATTACTACTCCCCTTGCTCTTGAAACAGTTCCCATATAGCACAATGTGCTTCATCAATAGGCATTTCTGTATATTTAATGACACTTCAGGGACTGACAATATCTTTGCTCCTTCAGGCATGAGACAACCATTTAAATTTATATACTGTTTAAACAGAAATAAAATCTCAATTTAAAAAAAAAATAATGCCCATAAGCTCAAATTAACATTCAATGAGAAACTTTATTTTGAATCAAACCTATATTAAATTTTTGTTAGAATATCCTATGGAATATATTCTTCTTGATCTTTGTATTATTAAAATATAAAGATAACGTATTAACATACAAAAGTCGTGTAAAAATGATACATTGACATATAAATAATGCATTGGAACATCAGTTTCACAGTAGCACGTGTTAAATGCTATTAGTATGAAAAACCTGCTACTTATATCTGTACGAAATTGTATGCTGTTAAGACTATGAAATAATCTTATGAATACTGAAATTAAAGCCAAATTTCTACAGTATCCTTAGAATGGGGAAGCAAACAAAACAGTATCGTAGAATTACCGCCCGCTCGATCCTTTACAGCGAGAGGAGAGCGCATAGAGACTAAGCGGGCAGTGAGTAGAATATACATGTTGATGATATTCTAGATTCTCCTTGTTTTCACAAGGAACGTTCCAATTTTTTCCTGTTCCACTCAGCCGAACGGTAACATAAGGGCTATTCCGAAAGTCCAAATACGAGCGCGCAGGATGCTTCTGGCTGGTACGCTAAAAGGTGCTTCTGGAGTGAACGAACGCTATCGGAGTTCGCGTTACCTCTGAAATCTGCGGTATCAACAACAGTATCCTTCTATTTGGTGCTGGCATGTTGCATTCGTTCACAGTGTAAATTAAGCATATGCCATCCAAACTTTTTTTTTTTTTTAAAAAAAAAAGGAAGAAAGAAAGAAAAGAAAAAGAAAAATGTAAACATCTTCCCATATCGATAATGAAATTTGAAGATATATGAAAACAACGAAAAACTGTAATATTTTTACCGTTACCGCCGGTAACAGCGGTAATACGCACTACACGTCCCTGTGATAAACTATAGTTCAACCACATTTTGCAAGAATAATATCCCGATATCTTAATTAGTGTCCACACTGGAGCGGATTAAACAAGTGACACACCTGTGTGTGCTACTTTGGCCACCTTGACCCCCGAGTATACACTTGATTACATTTTTTTTTTTTTTTTACTACTAACTCGTGTTGTTGTTGTAGTTATAGTCTCGACTAATAATAATATCGTTGTAAACAATAACTTTATAAGGAAATTTTTTTCTCCTTTTTGCATCTTAGTTCCAACACTGTTGGTGAGAAATGTAGGGTGTTTCAAAATAAATTTTGGGGTTTTAAGTCTTCGTAGTACTTATTACATTTTACGAACAATTATAAGCAATGCATGAAGTAAAAGAGCACCTCAAACAGTCTTTACTACAAGTGTTCAATGTGAGATTCATTCATCACACGGCACACATCTAGTCGATAGGCGAGAAATGCCCATAAACTTTCCGCCATATGGCACAAAACCAGTGATGTGCCGTAAACTATAATTTTACGTCTACGCGATTGTCTACTGTAATCTATACGTAATCTACATTACACCTTTTCCCGTGTAGACTATGTAGACAACCACTATCAAATGTAAGGAAGAATTTCGTTGCTCGTTTGTTCATATTTCCTCATTCAGTTGTTTTGCTTCGGTGCAGCGAAAGATTAGGGAAACGACTAACATATAAAAAGTAGAGGGAATTATCTAATCTGTATGTTTACTCTGCTCTGCACATACCACTTCCTTAGATTTTCCACTTCGAGCACTGCTTTTATAATGAAACTTACAAAACTAATTCTCACCTGTGGGCTTTCAGTCTTGAAGCTGCTGTATTTGCCAATTTTTTCTTGCATATTTTACAAAATGCATAATATTTTTCATTTTCCTTCATCAACACGAAATTAAGTATTCGAATAAAGTTACTATTCGCTGGTCTAAGCATTTTATTTTGTACGCAATTTCGCAAGGTAACGACAAAAAAAGCTCCTTTATTGTCCACACGCCATATTAAATTACGTGTTGTTGACATATTCTACATAGTCTACGTTGTTTACATTGTCTACGCATAGTTGACACGTAAACGTAAACTATCGTTTTTTACGCGTAGACGCACATCTCTGCACAAAACACATTCAATTTAGGGGAGTTTCGTTTCAATTGCACCATCTCCTGAGGATTTGCTGACGGCCAGATGCAAACATTATGAGTGTTCACATTAGCTCTTAGGTGAAAAGTCGATTTATCACTGTAGACGACACGATCCAGAAAATCTTCATTGTTATGCAGCAATATTTCACTTGCGAAATTGGTACGTAAACCGTAGTTTAGGTTTTAGACCTGTAGCAACTGTAAACAATAAAGACGTAGTTGCAAGCGTCTCCTTAATATTCTTCACACAGACGGTTGCACTGTACAGGTTCAGTCTTTATTAAAACACAAAAAGCTTTCTGCTCTCTAGTCTCCATCTTTGCTACTTGCTCTTTCTAACGGCAGACAGAAGAAACAACGTATGCACATGCGTGCGTACAAAACTGTTTGAGTTGCTCTTTCATTTGATATAATATTTAGAATTGTAAGTTAATTGTAATAGATACTACAAAGTGTCAAAAACCTAATATTAATTTTGAAACACCCTGCATTACTTCAAATTGAGTCGTCCTATATTCAGATCCTAGTCTATTTGTCGCCTCGTGCAATGGCATAATTTGCCGCCTCCCCCTTTCTCCAGAAAGAATAAATCTTAGAAGTCATTATTTTAAGTATGCTACTCCAGCATGAACAACAAAGGTGAGGGCAAGTGCAGTCGCACTCAGAAAGGCTTAAATACTTACTAAAAATGCAATTCCGTTGTATCTATTTTTTTCTTTAAATGTTAATCTATTATGATAGTGAAAGATAAAGCAAACACACCTGCATAGGAAAGATGGTAATCCTTTTTATAGAATTCACTATCGAGCTTCAATCTCAATGTTTCAGTTTGCAATTCCAGTGCAACTAGCTCTTTTATCTTTATTTCTTGATTTTTCTTCTACATCTTCTAACATTTAAAAAAAGAAACTTATTTCTATCTTCAATGATAAGGAACTTGCTTCTGACAAAAACAAGACTACTTTCACATCAAAACTGTGATAACTTACTAAATGGAGCAGATATTCACTACTATTCGAGAATTGAATTCTTGCATTTGACAACAATCAAGCAATTTGTGCTCGGATTTATTCGACCATTTGCTTTAGCATTGTCCATGTGGCCTTAAACTAATGCAACCTAAACATAATTTATGAATGTAGTATTCAAATAGAAGGTCAGCTTAGTAATTGTAACTACCATCATCATGAAGTCTGTTTCCAACAAGAAATATTTAATTTAAATAATATACTTATGACAGATTTTGCCGGACCATCCAAGCTTGCCGTTCCACGCAAATGCACGTGTTGCATATATATAGTGGCGTATTTAGGAGGGTTTCCGGGCTTAAGCCCCCCCCCCCCCCGGAAATCGTACTTACTATAGTAAAGTATATGAAATATCTTGCAGAATTTTCACATTTTCAGGCAAAGCCCCCCCGAAAGTTAGCAAAGCCCCTCCCGAAACAAAATCGTAAATACGCCACTGCATATATGGTAGAGCCGGCTCTGCATATCATATATATCTAGTCGACAAATTATTTATATATGACATTTAGAAAAATACTATTAGGCAAATTAGTATTAGTTTTTACCTTTAGACAAGTTATTGGAATTTTATACTGTTCGTGACATTATTTTCGTGCTTATTAATGGCCTGCTTTCACGAAAAAACAAAATTTCATTTCTACTTTTATTTCTTAGTTGATATTGATTAAAACTGCTGAAACCCGAATTGTTAATAGGTATGGTATTCATATAAATTGTAAAATATTTGTAGCGTAACAGTATCTAGCGTTTAATTTATGATGCATTTTACGGTGATTACACCTACTTAAAAATATTTCATTCTTAAATAGACGTAGGATGCATTACAAATGACTATTTGAAAAAAAACGAAATTTAGAAAAAAAACGAGAGGCAATGTTTTTTTTCTAAAAAAAACGTAGATTTCTGAAAAAATACGAACCGTTTTTTTTTCTATTTACAACACTACTTCAAATTATATGCCCGTAGCCAAACTCCCTCTATAAAAAGTGTTGCGTGAGTACCTTAGGATTCTGAAACATGTATTTTTGGATAGCGCACATATTAGTTCCTAAATGAAGTCTTGACCCGACCACGGTAGTTCTCATAGTTTTAGAGCTATGGATCGTTAAATTTTATTTTTTCATGTTTTCGGCAGCCTATAACTCCGAAAGGAAGCATTTGTGCACCCAGGTTGGTCTATATTTTTTGTCTTTTCTTGCTGTCAGGAATCATCTCCCAAACGTTGTGGGTGTTGTTTTGAAACACCCTGTACATACCAGAAACCATGGAAGTTCTATAACCAGTCAATTATGTTGCCAGAAAGTGACTATAAGTTATCGAACAAAATGGTACATATGTGGTTTCATAATGTTTTTCAAATAAGAATAAATGTACTCTCAGTTTTGACTTCAAAGGCTCAATACTTTTTAGACTACCAGATACATTGTTTATCTTCTTCGGCTTGTGTTAACAATGTAGCACTCGGGGCTAACCAGAATATTTATGTTATGTCATGAACGATAGCGAGTATTATCATCTTGTTACTATCATAATAAAAGACGTGTTGGATGTATACTTTAGTATCACTGTCATCTTTATAAGTAGTGTGGTTCTAACATCTGTTTACACATCAACAAAATAGTTTGTTTTTGTCAGTTTTCTCGAAAATTACGCATGATGATTTATTCTTAAGAGTGTCATTTTGTTCAACTAGTTAAAATCTATGGATTGATATACGAGGGGCGATCAGGAAGTAAGATTTCCAAGCCTGCAGTGAAACGTGTATATATTACAGTATTTCATACAACCAATACAGCCAACAGATAGTACATACATTAGGTTATTTTTTGCCATTTCGGTTGAGGCATTTATCGCATCGTGGGTGAGTTTGAAGATTCCCTTCTGGTAAAAATCCTTTCCTTGCATGTTCAGCCACGTTGTCACGAAGTGTTTCAGTTCCTCATCTGTAGCGAGGCGACGGCCTCCTACGAGGGGATGCTGGTAAAGATTGGGCCTTACCAAGAAAAAAAATTGAGCTAGGAAGCTGAAACTCCCATACTATTCTACATATTCCCCTAGTAGGGTGTAATCAGTGGATCCTGAGAAACAACAGTGAGTGTTTGTGTGAGTTGAAGTTTTAGTTTTGGTGCAGTGTGGTGCAATAGTGAGTAATACCTTTAAACATATAACCCCTTTTGCTTTTATCGGGGGGAAAATTGGCGGGAAACTAGTACACATACAGGAGATGCGGCTACTACGTTCTTAGGGACACACGGGTTGCATTTTCCAAACTAACTAAACTAAATATAATCATAGGGAAACAAAGATACAAGCCAAAATTCCAATGGATAGGAGGCCAAACTTTTCGGGCAGTTCTTATGAGGATATGCTAGATAAGTACGAACAGGAACAAAGACAAACAACCAACTCTAACGCACAAGTGAACAGAACCAGATCAAACACAACTCGAAGAGAGAATCCAGAAGATAAAGGAAAGACATTTAGTGAAAAACGAAAGATAGATTCACCAGGTGAGAAGGAAAGGAGTGGAAAAGGGAAAAAAGAAGTTTCACCAACCAAACTCAATGTCAGCATGAGTTTAAATGAGCAAGAGGGAAATATCTCTGGAGATGAGGTCGAAGGAGAAAAGGATCAAGAAGAAGACAACGATGTTGAAATTAGTAAGGACTACGAAACGGCCATGGATTTTGTTGACCAAGCAGTCAGAAAAAGCAAAGCCAGTTCAACAATAGCTAAAAGCATCAAGAAGCATTTAGCCAAATGGTTAATGAAACAATCAAAAACAGAAGGTGTCAACCAATACCTAAGAACCGAAATAAATAAGCTCAGAGAGGAAAATGAAAAATTAAAGATCGAAATCACCAAATTACAAAACGACATGGGAAAAGCCACAGAAGAGAGGCCACTGTATTCCGCAATCCTTACAGGATCAAAGGAACAAGTACAAACAAGTAAAAGAACTCAGGAAATTGAACAAGCACGAACGAAACAAAAGCCAACCATCTTTCTAAAAGCGAATGGGAATGTGGAAATAAAGGAGGTAAAGAGAAAATTGTTTCAAGCTGTCAATCCAGCTAAAGAGAAAATCAAAATTTCATCGGTTAAAACAATGAAAAATGCAATCATTGTAGAAACAGCCACTGAAAAAGACATGAGAAGCTTAGTAAATAACAAGAAACTAAACGAAACCGTTGTAGTAGAAAAACCGAAGAAGAAGAAACCATTATTGATTATATACAACATTCCAGCTGATTTCAAAGATGAAGAGATCGTCGAAACTTTAGTGGAGCAAAACTTTGAAGAGCAAGAAATGACAGAAGCAATCAAAGAAATTAAACCTAGATTTAGAACCGGACCAAAAAACCAAAATAAATGTCATCTAGTTATTGAAGCAACTTCCCAAATCAGAAGAAAACTTTTGAAAGAAGGACGAGTATATCTAATGTTTGAAGCTCATGGAATAAAAGACTTTATTACTGTTTCAAAATGCAATATTTGTCTTGATTATGGTCACATCAGTAAACACTGCAAAGAAGAGAAAGTTTGTTTTTTCTGTGGACAGGGGGGGCACGATAAGTCGGGATGTGTGAATAAAGATAAAGCCAAGGTTTGTATCCCATGCACCAAGAGAAAGAAAAAGTGCAATGCTAAAACCGAACAAGAGTGTGCAACATATAAAATGCTACACGAGCGCACAATCGCAAAAATCGACTTTTAAATACAGAAAAAAAAAAAAAAAAAACAATTTTAAGATAAATTATGACAAACTCAAAAGCATTTTATAACAAATTTCTTAAATGAAGAAAAATTAACAATCATTCAAATCAACGCTATGGAAGCAAAGACGGCTATGGATGAAATTAAAGAACTAGCAAATAAAGTAGAAGCAGACATAATAGTTGTACAAGAGCCTTACACAAGAAATGACAAGTTGATTAACATGGGAGATTGTGAAACAATTATTGCGAAAAACCACACAGGAGAGATCCAGATTCCTCAAAACGTAGGTGAGAAACCAAAAGCTGCAACCATTAACAGAAATAAAAACATCAAAACATTAAATATAACACAATTTGGAAATAATTGGACTGTATGTGTGGAATTGAGAACGAATCTAGGGAACATTAAATTAATCAACTGTTATTGTCAATTTTGCATGGACATACAACCTTTTTTGGATAATATAGAAAGATTTTGTCAAATGTACAAAGAAGAGAACATCTTAATATGCATGGATTCAAATGCCAAATCAACACTATGGCACGGCAATAAAACGGACAATAGAGGGGAAAGGGTTGAAGAATTGGTCATGAATAATAACCTAATAATAATAAATGAGGAAGGGAATCCACCAACATTTAAGAACAGTCAGGGGGAATCAAACATTGATCAGACAATAGCTTCTACAAGATTGAGTAATAAAATAAAAAATTGGAAAGTACTTGATTCAGCAACAATAAGCGATCATAATATAATAATATTTGATATCGTAAAACCAACCAAACAAGAAGAAACAAATTATTTTCAATCTTCAGACGAAACATTAATATATAACCCAGAGAAGATAAATTGGACAAAGTTCTGGCAAACGATAAATCTACCATAGATAGAAGAAGAGAGCAACTTAGATGAATTAGCCCAGAAAATAGAAGATACAATAAAATTAGCAATTAAAAGCTCAACAAAAACAAAAAAGACAACTAAAGGATTACACACGAAAACAAATACCTTCTGGACCAATGAATTACAAGACCTGAAAAGAAAAACACGTAAAGCTAGGAAACTTTATCAACATACATCAGAAAATAATCTAAGACAAAACAGATTAAACAAATATAGAGAGTTAAAACAAAAATATGAAAACAAAATAATAGAATCAAAGAAAAATAGCTGGAAAACATACATTGAAACTAATTTAAATCTAGATCCCTGGGGTGAACCCTACAAAATTATAAGTAATAAAGTTAAAATACCTACCACCCTCTCAACTCTAAAAGGAACAAATGGTACATATACAAATAATTGGGAAGAAACAATAGACTATCTCATAAAATCTCTTTTACCACAGGATATACCTGAAGAAGATAATAACTCACAAAGTTTCATAAGAAGAGAAATGCAATTACCACCTTTAGAAGACAGAATAGAAGTAATAGAAAACCAAGAAATAATAAATAACATAAAACGACTTAAAAGCAAAAAAGCTCCTGGACCGGATGGAATAAAATCGGAAATTTTTAAACATAATGCTGACACATGGGCAGATTTTAAAATATAACAAGTGTTTTAGAAGAAGAAAGAAAATAAGAAGACTTTACAAAGCTGGTGAGAGAAATTCAGACAGACCAAAACAGTTCTGATGTTGATTTCCAGAACTAACAACTAACGAAAAATTGGAAATCTGGAAGTCCGATTTCCTTTCAAAGAATTTTCTTTTTAGTGGGAAAGACAGGTATGAATAACACCAAGAAATAAATTCATACAGGGGAGATAACTATTTAAAGAAAAAAAAAAAGATCCTGGTAATACTTGTTTAAATTGTTTACTAATTATTTCTTTTCTCTTTTCAGCTTACCTTAACATTTTATGCAAGGTGTTTCCTGCTCATGTATATGTATGTAGTATGTGTGTGTGTGTATGTGTCTTTGTGTATCTTTTCAATTTTTTTTAAAAAAGGAAATAAAACAACAAGAAAAAATAAAGAATAGGGCATGATTCAAATTTTGTTTTAGGTATCATGCCAATAAAAGGTAAGCCTCGCCTCACCCTAACTGAGGCCAATCATAAAAAGAGGAGAGAAATCATACGGGAAAAAAAAGGTAGTAGAGAGAGAATTACGAGTAAGAGGCAGTAGCGTCTGCCATTTAATAAGACCATATGAAATGGCAAAGGCAGGGGAAAGTGGAGGCTTAAAAATAAAAAAAAAAAAAATCCCCTAGTAGGTCGGTGCATTTGCGACATTTGTCCTGCAACTTTTTAAGTCCTTGTAAATAGAAGTCTTTTGTGTGTTGTTGTAACCATTCATCTGTAGCATCCGTTACCACTTGAACACTCTGAAAACGGTGACCTTTGAGGTTTTTTTTTTTTTTTTTTTTTTTTTTTTTTTTTTTTTTTTTTGAGATTCGGGAACAGATGATAATCGAATGGAGTTAGGTCTGGCTAATAATGAGGATGAGACAACACTTGAAAGCCTAGGGTGACCAATGTGTCCTGTGTTTCAGATGCCGTGTGTGAGGAGGCATTGTCGTGCAAAAGCAGAACACCTTTGGAGATCTTACCACGACGTTTGTCCTTAATGTTTTAGCGCAACTTCCTCAAGAGACCATAGTAATATCCTGCATTAATCGTTGCACGTACTCGAAGATAATCCACCAGCAGATCTCGTTCCTTATCCCAAAAGATTGTTGCCATTTGTCTCTGTGCAGACCTCTGCACACGACACTTCTTTGACCGGGGAGAAGAACTGTGCCTCCATTCCTTAGACTGTTCTTTAGTATCGGGAACATAACAATAGATCCACGTTCCAAAACTGTCCGCGAAGTTCTCACTCTTTCCTGCTTTTGTACCTTAGTCCGAAGTTTGTGGATTCACTTTGCTGCAACCTTCCTCATATCCAGATCATTATGAATAATGGTACTAACTCTTTCACGTAATATGCCCAAACATGTAGCAATCCTTTTTTGCTGATATTCTACGATCTTCCCTTACCATGTCCTGGATGGCTTTGAACATTTTCGGGAACAGACACAGAAACAGGGCTGCCACTTAGTTCCGCACTTTCAACATCAAAATGGCCAGTTCTGAAGTTTGCTACCCACCGCTTGACAGTTGCATATGACGGCCCACTGTTCCCCAAAGGTTGTTTCATTTCATCGTAAATCTGCATCGCACCTTTCCCTTGGAGGAAGGAAACTTCATGATGGTCCTATGCTCCTCTGGATTGAAGCTTGCTGGAGGTGCAGCCATGTTCACTTCTGAAATTAAAAAGAGAAGAATGTTAATATCATAGAACATTACATTTTTCAACATAGTCTATACAGATTCTGCCCTATATACCGTGCTGATTTCAGCTTCCTAGCTCATTTTTTTTTTTCTTTCTTTCTTAGTAAGGCCCAATCTTTATCAGCACCTCCTCGTAGGTGCTCCTTCAAGTGTGGGAACAGGTGAAAGTCGCTTGGAGCGAGGTTCGGACTATAGGGAGCTGAGTTCCTCCACGCGAGCTGTATTCACATCTGTTGATGCTGTGCTGGGTCGGCCACTGTGCTCCTCGTCGAGACTTTTTCTCTACCAGCCGCAAACTTTCGACACCATTCTGCGACATGTTGACGAGACATTACAGTATCTCCGTAAACCACTACCAGCTTCTGGTGAATTTCAGCCGCGGTTCCATGTTTCACCTGAGGGGCCGCGGTGGCTCAGTGGTAGAGCGTTTACCTCTGGTACTTGGGGTCCGGGTTCGATCCCAGCCCCCGCCAAGTGAACTTTGTGGTGGACAAATATCGTGTGCGTGGGTTTTCTCGGGGTTCTCCCGTTTCCTCCCAGATTCTTCATTCCACCATTTCATTCATCACTCATCATCACCGTCTCCTTTAGCCTAACCGGCATAACCGTGGGACGTAAAACTCAAATATTTCATTTCATTTTCATGTTTCACCTGCAGAAATCGAATAACTGAGCGGACTTCTTCCCGAGACCAGTTTACCAAAAGAGTCGCCATTTGTGTTTACATACAACTAGCGCTGTAGGTGACGGGTGGCTGAAACTCTGCACAGTTGCCAAATCCATGTATTAAAATTATCGCACACTCCTCATTCCTCTGTAACAGACAAAATTCCAGAAATATCGGCCTTGTAACCTTAGTTTCTGATTTTTCCTCGTGTATCTGATCTTAAGAATTTTTTTCTCCTATTAAACGTTAAAAATATTGTAGGATAAAAAAAATAACTACTTTTAGCTGGGCTATACTCCTTCCGCTACCCACATTTAGAAGGCTCACAATAAATGTCCAGCTTTGTCTGAAAAAGAAATGCGAGTGGTTAAAAATTGTACTTTTTTTCATCATTTTGTATTTTTATTTTTTTCAGACTGCTTGGCCACTTATATGCAGCGGAATCTCTGATTTTGTTGGACAAAGTGTCTGATGCCGTTGAACATTTGAATCCAGAGAACGTGAAAGAGATCTCAGTTTTGTATCCAGCCGGAGAAAGAGACGCTGAAAAGGAAAAAGAGAAAGACAAAGAAAAGGGAGAAGCTTCTACAGAAGGAAATAAATTGTTAAAAGGTTTCTAAAAAAACTTCTTTTCTTATTATTAGTATATTAGTATAGGGGAGGCGTGGCCACCTTTTTAGGTTTGAGAACTACTTTTCATTTCAAAAATCATTGGCGGTCTACTTGTCTTGATATAGGCCAGTAGTCTCCAATCATAATGAGTCTATAGGTCATTAACGTGTGTACTTGTAAAATGCAGAGCTGTAGGTAAAAAAAGAAAAAAAATCTTTTTTTTTTTTATTACTTTACTTTCGCTTTTCCCCTTCCCCACTCTCGAAAACAGTAGTACATATTCAGGAATCTCACAAACATAAACAACTATGTGTTCCCTCACAAATACAATCCAAAACAAAAATTTTCTGTAAATAATGATTGTTTGTTTGGAAAAAGGAGCATGCCTGGTTTTTTTTTTTTTTTTTTTTTTTTTTTTTTTTTTTTTTTCATACGGTTACTTTAAATGAATAAAAATGATAGATTTAGAACATTTTATTACACAAAATAGCTATAAAATTATTGCGGAGAATAGAGGTTTTTAGTGAACAAGTGCTTTATGTTGATTATTTTTACGGCGATTAAACCAATGAGGTTACTCCCATTGGAACCGATAGTGCAAGAACAAACCACCGCGGACTACCTCTCACGACTTGCCGGTCGACAGGTTGGCTACCTCTGCTCTACAGATGATACAGTTAGGTAAGAAACACCGTTTCATGCGTTTAAATTATGCTGCCACCTGCTGTCGTAAGTGCTCCCACCTATTGGACTATCTACACATTATTCGACTCCACAATACCTAAAGATCAATATGTCGCATTTTTGATCGGTTATATACGTCAACTGCGGAGTTGTTAGGAAATTCGTCGGGCTGATACTATAAAAATCACCCTTATTATTTTTTTCGTGTTTTAAGAAGTGTTATGTTTTTTTTTTTTTTTTTTTTTTTTAATCAACTTATCATTTCCATTATCTGGATTTGTACGAATCAAAATCGGAAATAGAAAGAAACCTATTCGAACACTACTATGCAGGACAATATAAGTAAATAAATAATTTTTTAAAAGTTTTATTTAATTTTTTTTTTTTTTGTTAATTTAAACGAACGGTTTCATCTCTGGCCTCTTCCTTTCTGAGGTGCTAAAACTAGTGACATGGTAAATATATTTTTTACTCTTGAATATTCTGCAAGTCGAATAAAATTGAAAAAGAAAAAGAAAAGGAAGAAAGTACATCATTACATTGCACACTTCTAAGTTGTATACAACGAACTTGGTATCCATGACATCAAAGATAAATTAACCACTTGTCTATCTAAAGTTCATTCAACAAACCTTCTGATCCTGATGTAAACATTACAGAGTGGTATTACTCCGCCAGTCATCGGATGATTGGCTATCGGTCAGCACTTCTCTCGAGAAGCACGTGCTTGTACCCTGTAGGTGTGTTGTACATATTCCTCGCACGCAGCCATACTGTAAACCGTGATTCGCGCGTAACGTGGTTCAAAGTCACTTTCTGCGCATGCGTATTCTCTTTTAATGCATTAATTCAATTTAGTTCTTATACACCGTGTTGTTTCTGTTATATAACTGTAAGGAAATTGCATTTCTGGTAATGAGCCTTACAAGCAACAAAAACATTGAAAAACAACTTATTTGACAATGGACTATTTTCTTCTGCCGCATGGATGTTCCAAGGCTCTTTAACCAATAAAGTGAAACAATTACCACGTGTATCTGTTTACATGAGGTACTGAACGTTCCTTGAATAAACTATAGTAATGGTTTTTCAAGAATATTATTCACAATTTTGTTCTTCATAACTTAGAAGTGGAATGTAATGGTATAGTGTTTTTTTTATTTTTATTCGAGTTGTGGGATACTCAAGAGTGAAAAAACATTCATGGTATTATTAGTTTGAAAGAGACAAGGAAGGAGCTAGAGATACCTTGAATCCGTTTGAATTAAAATTAATACAGCGATGCTTAGGTAAGGTGTCTTTTTAAATATTGAAGATGCATTCTATAGCATTGATCAGTAAATATTCGTACCTAAGTGCTTACTTTCTATTCCAAAATTGTTTCGTTGGATATTACCGTCATTATCAGTGGGTGAATCTCTGTGTTTCTAGTGTTCACATCCTTATTTTACATGTTAGGTACAATTGTTGGGACACCCTAGTCCGGTGATAAGAGCATTGGATTCATGCCCACGTTGTCCCGGGTTCGATTCCCAGCCGGTACTTCCCAATTTTCCATCTAACGTCGTGAGCAAACTGGGGAGTCACGTAAAAACAAGACGACATCTACTAGGTGTTTCAAAACAACATCGACAACGTTTGGGAGATGATTCCTGACACAAAGATAAGACGAAAACTGAAGACCAACCTGGGTGCACAAATGCTTCCTTTCGTAGTTATAGGTTGCCGAAAACATGAAAAAAAAAAAAAATAATAATAATAATAATAATAATAATAAACTTTAAAGGTCTATAGCTCCAAAACTATGAGACCTGCCGTAGTCGGGTCAAGACTTCACTTAGGAACTAGTATGTGCCCTATCCAAAGGTACATTGTTTCAAAATCCTGCAGCACTTCCGCAATATTTTTTATAGAGGTAGTTGGTTAGTACTTCAAATTATATACCTGTAGCCAAACTCCTTCTATAAAAATTGTTGTGAGAATACTTCAGGATTCTGAAACGTATTTTTCGATAGAGCACATATTATTTCCTAAGTGAAGTTTTCACCCGACTACGGTAGGTCCCATAGTTTTTGAGCAGCGGACTTATAAAGTTCATGTTTTCGGCAGTCTATAACTCCGAAAGGAAGCATTTGTGCACCCAGGTTGGTCTATACTTTTTGTCTTATCTTGGTGTCAAGAATCACCTCCCAAACGTTGTTGGTGTTGTTTTGAAACACCCTGTATATAGCTCCTGATGTGGCTGTTAAGATATATGGCGTCGCAGCAGGCTGAGCAGCGTGCTCGCCGCTAGGCTGGACGTAGTTCAGACGGTCGCTAGCAGATGGTGCTGGAGCAGGTTTAGGCCCACAAGCTGGGCTGTTATGCCAAGTGGTTTTGGTGTAACAGTTGTACGATTCTGCTAAATGTGTAGTGTTGTTCCATTAAATAACAGGCATATACCTCTTGTTAACATGTTAGTCTTCTCGCTTCCTGTATTGCAAATTTTCGCCACTGTTATGCCAAAAGAGTAAAACTGTATCTGTAATTCGAAGTCAGAGTTGTCAGGTCATATATTCAAAAGTTAATTGGGTAGAAAGACTCATTTTATTGCAAATTCGGTGCAGAGGATGTGAGACATCACTGACTGGAGTAAATTTGTTGTGTTGCTTCTACTAGTATCTATTTCCTTAATTGAATTATTATTTCTATACGTGAATAATTACTTTCTAGTAAAATTGTTTATCTAAATTGCCTCAAACACACTTTCACTATCACCTAACTCTTGAAAATTACGTGTAAATTGAAACCGCTCTTCTTTATCGCAAGGTTTCAGCTTCTATGAAGTTGACACCTAATATGGCTTCATGTGTAGGCGGTCTGAGGCATTCCTAGCTCACAGGATGCTCTACGTACAGAATTGGTCGGACTGCTTTGGAAGATCTCCCAATGTTCCACACGTTCTTCAGGTACAACAGGGCGACCAGATCTTTTCGAGGGGAACATAAACAACCAGTTATGACAAATTGTTAATCACATTTCTTGATAGCCTTCCTGAAAGGCGCTTTCTTATCATATTTAGGTCAAAACAAACGTTGCACTTAAGCAGAACTCTGGTTTCTTCCAAATTTCAACGCGCAGAATGACTTCTCAGCACTAACAAACGCCATTATTACAGCTTTGATGACCAGAGCCTCTGATGGCCAAATTAGAAACTATACAAAACTTAAATGACATGAAAAAAGCGTAAGGACCACTTTACCATGTGTAAATTACATTATGAAATACAATGCAATAGTTTTCTCGCAGTAATGTTCTTAAAATGGGACTTACTTTAAAGACACGCTGTACAAAAACTGTTGTCTTAGATCGTACTTTTATAATGTGTCTGCTGAAAGTATACAGAATATTGCCAAAGCTAGAATGAACAACATTCGGAGTCAAACGTATGTACCTTATCATTGCTGAAGTTCGAAATTAAATCAATAATAAAATGATGTATTGTAACAAATGGACAAAACCAAGAATTAATTAAATTTGTTCACTTTTTTTGAGAGAGATAAAGTATTATTTATTTATTTCCCAGCTTGGTATCCAAGTACACTACCTACGGCTAAAGCAGTTCTGGAATACAATCTAGCAGTTGCATATGCCGTGAGAGGAGAATTGGACAAAGCTGGAGAAACGCTTAAACATGTAAGTAACTTTCATTGTTATTAAGATATTACTAACAACTAATGTAAAATATTTATTCCCCCGGACTTTTGTTTCCGTAATAATTACTAGAAAATTTTTATAGAATTTATTATTTATTTATGACAGAAATCTTTCCCTAAAATTAGATTTTCCGTAATTGTGTACAAGTTTTATTGAGTAAGGCTTTAAAGTAAGTAACAGGTATGCATTAGTTATTACGGTGGTAAAATTTAATTAGGAGTCTTATTTATAGATTTGTCTTCGTGCAGCTAACACAGAAAATTAAAGCAAAGCGAGTTTTGTACATGATGCCAGTTTTATACATAATTGCCAGTTTTAATACAAATCTGCTATGGTTCCTCGATTGTCATATTTTTGTGTAATTTTTTTTTTTTTTTTTTTTTCATATTGGTAGGAAAGACACCATATTAGTTACGAATCATAATAAGAATATAATAGGTCAGTTTTGTGTACAGTAGATGAATTTAACTGTATCTGCGTTCTTAATTTTGTTTATTCATTACTGTTTCAACTATTGACATTTACGTATGGATGTGTGCTTATTTACCATTGGCGGTCGTCCGTGAAAATCTGATACAAATTAATTCTAAGCTACTATTTCTCAAATTATATAGTCGCCACAAAAAATGTTTTTCCGCGCTATACGTATTCATTTTGTGGACGGCAAGTCAGGAACCAGATACTTTGCTTTGTGATTATCAATTGATTTAGGTACATCAGTGGCTACAGGGTGGTAACAGAAAGTTCTTGTATTCTTTTGGAAGCCCAAGAAGTATTCACTGGCTTTGTGTTGTGTTCGTCGAAGATTGCAGACCTCTCAGAAACTGGTGCTTGCTGATCGTGTGGAGACAGAGCAGAAGTGGAGCCAAGGAAAAGTTATGTGAGAACGTGTGAGGAAAACTACGGCAACAAGAACTGCAGGTCCCAACTAGCCAGTGACACACAACATTTTCTGATCATTTAAAAAAAAAAAAAGTTAGAAACTGATCGGAGTCCCAGTTCTCTGTATTTTTTCTATATTGTATACGTAATTAAGTAATTTTTCTTATACTTATGGTCTTATATAAACTCTTCTCTCATCCTAATGTTTGTTTCTTCTGCTTTGTTGATCCTAATGATTTCGTTTAACAAAATAACTAACTAACTATGGCATATGGAACCCGGAGGTTCAATGCCGCGTTCACAAAAGCTCTCCACTGACTTCTATCCTTAGCTAACTGCATCCAGTTTCTACTTTGTATTCCAATCTTTGCGAGATCCATCTTAATATTGTCCTCCCATCTGCGCCTTGGTCTCCCTAATGGTCGTTTTCCGATTGGTCTTCCAGTCAAGACTTTGAAAGCGTTTCTACTTTCTTCCATTGTAGCTACATGACCCGCCCATCTAAGCCTCCTAGACTTGACGACCCTAACAATGTTGGGTAAACCATATAAATTATGTAGTTCCTCGTTGTGAAGTTTCCGCCATTCCCCATTCCCGTTCCTCTTGGGTCCGAATATTCGTCTCAGGATCTTGTTCTCAAATACTTTCAGTCTATGTTCTTCCCCCAGAGTAAGTGACCATGTTTCGCAACCATACAGAACAACAGGCATGATTATCGTTTTGTATGTTTTAAGCTTCACATTCCTCGACAGAATTCGCGACGACAAGAGATTTTGAACCGAATAATAACACGAATTCCCTGCTTTTAGCCTATATTTAATTTCTTCGTGAATATGACGTTTAACAAATAGTTTGCATAAATACGTATATTCTCTACTGAAGCGGTGTTACCCTCGTATTCACTCGAACGTGACGCTCATACCAGAGATTGAGGCTTAACATCTGTTAGAGAATTACACAGCCGCTAGGGTCTTTGTGAGCCTCGCAACGTGGGTAATTATGGGTTTCCAGCTTACGTTTTTTCTTATGAGAATGTCCCGCTCAATTTTAATTTAGGCAAGAGAATGTGGTCAACTAAGAGTGAAATTTGGCAATTTACAGTAGTTTTCTTTTGATAGTCCTGTTATTTGTATTTATTTATTTTTCAGTGTATTGTGTGTATGTCATGGTATAATAGTTTGAATTTTCATAGTTCCATTATGGAGCACTAATCTTATCTTTTTTTTTTAAAAAAAAAAAGGGGGGGGGGAAACTGTGATATATTGGCCAGTTCAGGCCTGCAGTTTTCTCGTATGCCCTCGAATGGGTTTTTCTTGGCCCCACTAGCTGTTTTCAATGTTCACATGGTCACTTAACGAGCACTCTTTGTCAAAGACAACACGAAAGAGACAGCAAATCCTTGGACTTTCAGAAGAGTAGTCCTGTGTAAGGTTGTGAAGGCCTGAAAAAAAAAAAAAAAAAAAAAAAACCGGAAAGTTTGGGAAAAATTGAAATTTTCGAATATTTTACTATATTATGCTTTTAAAATGAAAATTATTGTATATTTACTAGTTTAGAGTTAAGATAATTGAGTACTTATGTTTTTTGTATTCGAATAGGGGAAATTTTGTGGCAACAAATGTATGTGCACCACTCATACAGACACTTTAAATTTAGCATCGTAATGGAATGGATTTATGGCTGCAAAAGAAACTAAAACACAATCCGAGTTAGATTAATTAATATAGACGCATTAAAATTATGTAAGCAATCTTATGAAGTTCCCACTTGATGACAGAAAAGTTTTAAACTAACGGGACCAGAATCATTTTAGCTAATGTGTTAAATGAAACATATTTCATAGAGATATCTTCCTTGTGCTATGTAAAATTTCCGGAAATTTAAAACCCATTAGAAAAAATAATTTGTTCGGAAATATTGGCAAAAACCGGTAAATATAATGTAAAAACTAGTTCTTCGCCTGATGCTAGAGCGTTTCTATTTTAAGTGTACCCCTACTAGCGCCGTTGTCGATGTATGTTTTCCCAGACCTCCCTCGAAAGAGGAGAGAGAAGTTGCTGTGGCAGACATCCTTCAATAGTTGGATGTGGGCAGGGTTCTTTCCCCAAAGCAAAGGGAAGGTTTCCTCCGTAGGCGGGGGTGAAGCCGAAGAATGTTTCACTTTTTTTCTGAGGGCACTCTTGAAATAGAAAGGCTCTAATCTTACTTGCTCTAACATGTGTGCAGCATATATACAATGTATTTCGCTAACAGGAAAAATACTTAAAGCAACAGGTTTTAATTTTACTTTTGTGTTTTCTGATTTCTTGTAAAATCCTTCTTTATTATTTGCATATTTTTCGAATAACTCGAAAAGAAATGAGTAAATTTGAGCAGCGAGAAATATATTAAATGGTTGAATATGTGAAACTAACGTTCGTTATTATTACAAACTAGCAGAATACCCAGTCTTCGCACGGGAAAAATACATTTCATTTTGGACTTAAAGAGTCACCAATCAACTTATGGATTCCAAAACTAAGTATTTGATACTAATATCGGCCACTTACAATTATGTCACTATCACCCCTTAGAAGTACTAATGGGGCTGATTTTGGATTTAAACGGCATTGGCTGTTCATCTCAGCGACCGTAAATTATGGATTTGACACTAATAACAGCCATTTTCATCATGTTTATATCTCCCCCTTTCCTCTATCTTAAGTTACGGGGGTGAATTTGGATTTAAACGGCTGGAAGTGTCATTGTTCATCTCAGCGACCCCGAAAATTATGGATTCGATATTAATATCGGTCATTTTCGATATATCTTCCCCTTCCCTTCCCTCAAGTTGCACCTTCGTAGTGAAATGATAAAAGCCATCCCGAACCTCATCTATGTTGAAAATTTTACTGAGGTCTGTCGGGTGGTTCAACAGTTATTAAATTACAAGTATAGTGACTTTCATTTTGATGCATATAGATAATTTGTCGCACTAGAAAACAGATATGTGTTTCCATACAGAATTTTGTATATAAAGTTTATATAAAAATCTATATTAGAATATTAAATAATAGTAATTATATTTTTAGTGCACGAGTATTAGTGAAATTTGCCTGCTGCTCTTTCTTTTAAGAAGTAATTTGGTTAAAATTAACAAAACTTGACCAGATCAAAGAGCATATTAAGGACTCAGTTTCATTCAAAAGACTTATTTGTTGCAACAGAAACGCTTCATGATGATAGGCTTGTATGAAACTGTAAAAGTTCTGTAATTAATGCACATCCACGAATAAACGACTAAAAAGCACATAAAGGAAGTATTAATTTTCAAGAATAATTGTAACAGTTTTATTTTCGAGTGCTTTCTTCTTTTTTTTCAAATATTCGCAATATTGAAGTTTCTCAACTTACATTTTTCACGCGTTCAAAAAAAAAAAGAAAAAAAAGAAAGTTCCAGTACTAGTAAAATTAACCTACAAAGATTTTTATTTTTTTCCCCAATTTTTCCAGATTTTTCCGGAAAGAAATCGGAATAAAAACTTTTTTTACCAACAGGTTCAAAATTTCCGGAAATTTTACAACACTAGTCATATGTACTACCGCCTGGTGGCCACTCCTGTATCTAACTCACTATGAAAATCACATTCAGAAATTGAGAATTACATTCACAAATTGTGAAATCACATTCTTGTGTGTAGTGAAAATCACAAAGCGAAATATCTGGTCCCTAACTTGCCGTTCACATTTATTTTAATAACTTCGGAAGGATGTAGCTAACTTGACACAATTTTCGATAACATAGAGAGAGTAGCATTCTCTCGGAGGGAAAGGCCGAGGTGGCCCACAGATGACATGGATCCGAGACTCCACATTATTGACTGCGACTCGTAGATGATGCTTTAGCTGCTTTTACTTCCAGGTTTCTCCAGAGGGTGGATGAATTCCTGGGCCGCTTTGGAATGAGGGTAGAATGATAAGTAAATTACACTCACACCTGGGTTCGAACTCAGGCTGTCCGATTGGCAAGTAGACACTTTACTGACTACGCCAATGTAACTCTGTACAAAATATGTATGAAAATTTATTCGTCACCACCACCACCATCATCATCATCATCATCATTGACAAGCATTGTGAATCCATTATTAGCTGAAGGTCTCTTCAACTCGTCTTCACATACATCTGTATTGGGTGTTTTTTCCAAGTTAATTACACAGTACTTGATTTCGTCACACTACCTTGTATGAGGACTTCTCCTACGTCATTTCATTTCTCTTTGTATAAATTCAAGAATTGCTTTTGTCCATTGAACACCAATTCTTCTTGCAAAATTTCCAGTCCATGCCACTTCAGTGCTTTTATTTTCATAATAATACCCATCACTCCTGTAATTCTGATCCATATAATTCTTTTCCTGTCTTTGCGGGTGATTCCTAATACCTCTTCTTCATTGTGTAGTACAGCGTTTCCAAACCTTTTTCAACTTGCGGCACACTACGGGTGTTACTTGGATTCTCGCGGCACACTTATGGATATTATTATTTGTAAATATAAAACACAGTGGTATTTTTCTTTGATAATTGATCTCCTTCTTACAGAGAAGAAAGGTCTATCACTGGTTTTTCCCCGTGGTAAATGGGGCCGCGGTGGCTCAGTGGTAGAGCGTTCACCTCTGGTGCATGGGGTCCCGGGTTCAAACCCTGCTCCCGCCAAGTGAACTTTGTGGTGGACAAACACCGTGTGCGTGGGTTTTCTCGGGGTTCTCCCGTTTCCTCCCACTTTCTTCATTCCACCATTTCATTCATTTCTCATAATCACCGTCTCCTTTAGCCTAACCGGCATAACCGTGGGACGTAAAACTCACAGATTTCATTTTTCCCCGTGGTAAATCATTATGCTTATTTTTCATTCTAATTTAAAAATAGAAAACAATTGCAATGAAATATTGGACTCAGGTTTTTAAAAATACGCTTTCTTTTTAAAAAACTGTATCCAACTTTTTACTACGAAGGAAGATCACTAAATAACGAACGAACAAACAAATCTCTTTTACATTTAAAACACAAATGTAGGTAATTTGTCGAAAGGGTTGAATGATATTTTAAATTTTCAAGTTACGAAATAGTCTGCAATAATAAAGAAGCAATAATGGCCATAACAATGATAACCATTTTTTTTCAACATTATAAATGTACAGAACAGTAACCTGGTATGAAACTTAAAATTGGAGATTCATAGTAGATGTTCATAGTAATGTGAAATACAAATATAAATTTTTCCCTACGTTTTGCATTTTGATTGCTATAAAATTAATAATTTTGTTTCGATTCCTCGCGGCACACCAGCGACCCATTCACGGCAGACTAGTGTGCCGCGGCACACCGGTTGGGAAACGCTGGTGTAGTAGATTGTAAACGGTGAATGTCTGACTTTGGTTGTGTCCATATCTCCCTTGAACACGCCAAAACTGAACACGCTGACTCAGTGATACAGCGATCATCTCTGGTGCGTGGGGTCCCTGGAAGTTTGTAGTGGCCAGACACCGTCTGTGTGGTTTTTCTCAGGCTTTTCCTGTTTCTTATTTTCTTCATTCAACCATTTCATTCATTGTCATCATCACCGTCTCCCTTACCCTTGGAGCGTAATTATGGAACATTCAACTAGTAATTTCATTTCGTATTTAAAAACAGGCAGAACACACTCACTGAAAATGTTACGCTTTAGACTCATTGATGTTTAAGTTTTCAATATGAAGCTGTTCCTTCCGAAAACATTACTAGTACATAAAAATACAAGTATGTACTAAGAAATCATACACTTTTCGAATAGATTTGACAGTTCGAACAAACATGGAAGATAAATATATATATATATTAGTCTAATGCCCCTCAATTAAGAAAACAGATAATAGTTGGAAGTGAATGATAGTGAAATTGAATTTATTTTATGCTCTTCACTGGGAATCGAACCTGGGACCACGGGCATCAAAGGCACAAGTGCTAGCCAGTAGACCAGCAAGGAGAGCTAATAAACATGGAAGCTCGCATGGCTTACCTGGATATAAATTACTTCAGAACTGTACAGACTATAATGAACTTGGTTTCAAAGATCGTTCCTGGCAAGTTCCAACAAGAAGACACGCGGAAGATACAACTCCTTAGTATATTAAGAAGTGTTCTATGCATTGTATAAGTGAGGTTTTTTAAAGGTTAATATACATTTTGAAATTTTACTAATCTTCTTTCTTTGTTCAGGTCTGGATGTCTAAAGGTCCTTCCTGTGATGTTCCAATTCACGTTATAATGTTGGCGTTATACATTGAAATTCTCTTAGGTAAGTAAGAAAATTTCTTTTCTAACAACATGTAAATTTATAGTGCATACCAGGAATAAAAATTGATAGCCCCCCAGAAAGAGAGTTAGTTACGCTGAATGCGATGTTGCAAAATTTTACTTTGCATGCAGTCCTCCAATAGTTTTCATTGATGTATCACCAGACCCAGAGAAAACTGTTTAAGGATCTTCACTACAGCGAAATTAAACTACCGCTAATTTTAGAGGTTTTCTGTAATATCTTCAAAACAAATAAAAATATTCGAAAAGCAGAAACGTAGTGAACTAGACGATCCGATTTTGCATGTGATACCGTTATCACAACTCATCTATCTGCTTTCAATTTGCAACTGTAGATAAATTTAGCATTTTTTGCGAGTTCTGTAAATAGCGGCATACCAAAAGCAGATAGGTGAATTGTGGTAAAGGTATCGCATGCAAAATAGTATTGTCTAGTTCACTACGTTTCTGCTTTTCGAATATTTTCATTTGTTTTGAAGATGTTACAGAAAAACTTTAAAATTAGCGATAGTTTACTTTCGCTGTAGTGAAGACCTTTAAGAGGGATACCGTTGGAGAAGAACAGAAATATTTACTACAGTGTATTAGTTTCGAAAAAATTGTCAAGTGTGTTCTAGAAAATATATTTATGAGTTCGGTATATTTTATAAATAGAACATATTTTATGTGTTATCATTATAATTTAAATGAAATGAGAGATTTGTGTGAAATATGATTAATTAAATGGTGGATATTTGTTAGGAAATTAATACGTAGATTTTGAATAAAGCGAATCCTGTTGAAACTTATCAGCGTGGAAGTATTCCATCATTCTCTTCCTAAATCACAGAAGGAACACTAGTTCTGGCTGACGTATGTGTTATTTTTCCAATTTTTCAAAACTAATCACAATCACTGTAGAATTCGCATTTAAGGGGGAATTATTGTGATACAAAGTTATTTCCTCCATTTATCATATACAAGGCATATCCTTTAGCATAAAGTTACAAGCACTGTCAGCCTTCCTTTTCCCTTTCGTGGTTGTTCCTCATTGCTGCGTGGAGTCTATTGCGAAGTAACATGTGTTTATAATGGCTGCGCCGATTCAGAATCCCGCCAAATGTGAAATGCACTCACAAGGTACGTTTTCTTCAAGCACAAGGTAAGATCCAGTGAAT
Source organism: Thermobia domestica (assembly GCF_964235325.1). Taxonomy (NCBI): domain Eukaryota; kingdom Metazoa; phylum Arthropoda; class Insecta; order Zygentoma; family Lepismatidae; genus Thermobia; species Thermobia domestica. The sequence goes on along the minus strand of NC_137454.1, from coordinate 42,979,820 downwards.
ATTCTCAAAACAGTTGTTCTCGTTTATGAAATATCTGCTGAACAACACTTCCACAACGATGAAGAGATCAACGACGATGTTCTAATATGATTTCAGCAACAGACATTAGAATTCTATGAATTCCGGATACAGAAGACTACAGAAGCTAATATTTCGAGTTAACAAATGTTAGGAAAATGATGGCAGTTACGTCGAAAAATAGTACCTGCGTCACTAAGTTGTAAAACATTTTCTCAAATACATATATATATATATATATATTTAAATAAATACTAGTCGTTGTAACCTTACTTTCCGTACCCGCCTCGCGAGAGCACAAGAGAAATAGACGCATATCAGTAACAATAAAAGCATTGCGTATCCAGTGCCATAATCGTTCTAGAATACTACTTCTCATGAGATCAGCGAAGTGGAGCAGGGTCGGGTCCGGTCGTAGGGAAGACGGATGGCCGTTTGTACTTGTCAGGTGGTGTTGGCATTGCAGCACCACCCAGCATCGTGAGGACAATTAGGAAACTACTCGAAAGAAAGAAGTAGCGAACTTCGATCTAAAAAGCCATCATTAACAGCGAAGGGGAGTCGACGTGCTGACCGCACATTACCGCAAAGGCATGAGTGCTACAGGCTGGCTGGTAGGCCCTGGCCCCCCTAAGGGGTGTTGCACCTGGAATTTTAAGTGTTTCACTTACCTTAATTGCGTCTAATGAAATTAAATCTATGTGGTTTCGGTGGTTCTTGCTATTATCTTTTTTCAACAGAACTGGGTTACTCACAAGCACATTCAGTCGCTTAGAGATATACCTTGCACTGATATGTACAAGGCTGGATATTTTTTTTTAAAAATATTGAAACAACTGGCTTCCTTTATATTTGCGTTTCGTACAGTGATGATAATTCTGTGCACTACTGGAAGCAACTGACTTCACATCTCGAAGAAAAATTATTTCTTGGCACAAACTTTTTCAATATATTAATGTTACGTTATTATTGAATTATGGAGTGTATATAAACAATGAAAATAGTGAAAAATAAAAAAAAAACTTTGTAAAAACTAGTAGCAAGAACTTCAGAAACCGTACAGATTTAACTTTATTAGAAGGAATGAAGGTAAAGGCAAAACTTATCGTTAATAATAAACACAAAAGGTACATAATATGTATAAATAGGCGTCCACTCATCTTTTGTTGGAATTGATCGTAAATAAATGTATAAAAATAGAATAAAGTTTTTATGGTATATATATAAAGCCCTCAAAGTTATTTGACAAATATTTACAAATACTGGATATGAGTGCATTTACATACTCTGTAGATGTCATCCCGACAGACCATTTCATCCCAAACTTGTTACAACATGTCAGCGATAGTGTTGTCATTGGCAGTTGTGGTTTGCATTATCGATTTTGGGATACTTGCAGGAAGAGGAGAAAGAGAGACATCCTTGTCATAACTCCACAGAAGTAAAGCAAATGAGGTTAGGTCTGGAGAACGAGGAGGCTAGAAGAGTAGATTCTGGTCATCTTCACGTCAACACCTACTCTATTGCATCGCTTAGTGTTGTTTCAAAAAATGCTTTTACTTCCTTGTAGAAATGAAATGAGATTATAACCTGTATCAATATGAAGTAATTAATGTTCTTGTACAGTTGAGAAACAAGCCATTCCGTGAGCATCACAGCATAGAAACTTAAGGTAAATGGAGGATAGCTGTATCAGCGAACGGTAGTCTCGCAAAAACTCTCTTTCGTCATGAGCTCCTGAAGTTCACTACAGAAAATCTATCTTTGGTGGTAATCATACGGTGTTAAAGCCTGAAGAATGGTTAGATGATACAGATGTATTCATATTTGCTTCTGTTAAATTGACCACACTGTTGGTTGTAGCATCCTGAGTTCCCTGTTGACTCTTACAATCAAATGGGTTTACAGGACTCCTTCGAAGAATGTCTTACGTGTTCTGTTGCTCTTCTGTCACACTGTCTCCTGGATCTGAACTGTGCATTCTACCTGCGAGTAGAATTATCAGATGTGTCCATGCGTTGAGTTCGGAAATGCCTTTGGACATAGTAATTGACACTTTCATGACATTTGAGCATCAAAAATGCTTTACGTTGCTCGTTTGCCTGGCTCACGAGACTAAATTTGGAATTACTGAACACTAGCTGAAACCAGGGGCGGATCCAAAGGGAGGCGATCAAGGCAACCCCCCCCCCCCCCCTTAGAAGAGGAAACTTTCTTATTCTATATATAAATAAAACCCATCTCAGAGTTTGGAGCTCTTAAAAGTAGCTCTAAGTAGCAGTATTACAACCTACCGCCCTCCCCCCCAGAAGTCCATCCTGGATCCGGCGCAGGCTGAAACGTGAAGAAAACTGATTTTCCTTCAATCTGTGCAGTTGATCATGTTTCGTACCGTGCCTAGAAAACAACATTGAAATATCGACTCATATTTATAATAACGGTGTATATGTATGCATATATAGAACAAATTAATCCCGAAGCTGAGTGAAAAAGAGCATACATAATGAAGACGGCATTTCGGTAGGAGGTAGAATGATTAGGTGTATACGGTTTGCAGATGGTATAGCACTTGTTGCGGAATCTGAAAAGAAAATCAATAACATGTTAGGAAACTTCAAGACTGTCAAAAATATGGGATGAAAATAAATGTTAGGAAGACAAAAGCCATGGTGATTGGAACCAAGCGGTGGATATATACAAAAAGAAAGGGAGAAATTAGAACAGGTGACTCGTTTTCGATACCTGGATAGTAGTATTATTGGTAATAGGAAGTGCAAACATGAAATAAAAGCAAGGATAGGAATGACGAAAGAAGCGTTTAGGAGGGAAAAAAGTCTATTTTGTAGTCGTTCAATAAAGAGTTGAGAAAAAGACTCATAAAATGCTTCGTTTGGAGTATTATAGTGATTGAGACAGAAACATGTACTCCCATGCGCAAAAAATATTGCGCGTATACTGTAACTCACAATTTTTCGCAATTATTCCATTTTCCATATGTTTATTGGTAAAATTCAGTTATTAGTACGTGGAGATAATAGAAAGCAATCCATCTAAGGAGATATTTCCAAAAAATATAATAAAATAATAAAAATATAAGCAAAAAACAAAATTATGTTCGGTTTTGTGTATACTGGCAATAATGTTTTCGAGGGAATTTTTGGAGTAGCACAGCACGATTGCAGAGGGAATAACAAGATTAGTAGGAGAAGACCTGAACCAAGGAATGGAAATTGGAGTAAAATATTGCATTTATTGGCTTAAATCTAGGGTGTAAATTGTCTGCCAAATATAAATTAGCTTCTGTAAGCAAGATGTTATGCGAAAATATATAAACAAAGAGAAAAACTGTTGTCTTAAGTTTGGAAGTGACATGCTCTATAGCCATGAGCATTTATTTCTTAAGAAAAAGATAGGCAACAAGAGAAAATCTGTGTGGGCAAGTGGGTAGTGTGACGGACTAGTAATTCTTATATTGTTTTGACACCAGATCGAATCCCATCCGGTCCTGTTCAATTTTTTTTCTTTACAAAACATTGTAGAAAGTGTATAATTTTTATGTTAATAAGAAACGAAATAATATAATAATGAAATAACTTTTTGTTTTTCTGATGACGTATTTTTTCAGAATTAGCTTACTATTTATTACTAAAGCGATTGTTTTTAGTTTATGGTATGGTATCCTTAACCGTTCCCTCTCCGTTTTTACACAGCTTCAACTCACTGCGAGTGTCTGTGAGTCAGGAACAGGAAAAAACAAAACAAGAGCAACCTGCAGCTTTATACACAGCGTGAGGAACACAGTCACAGCGATAGCTCGTTGTCATGAAGAAAAAAAACTGTTCTAGTGTTTCTGTGTGTGTGTTTCTTTTTAAAGTATTGACTCTCTCTCTCTCTCTCCTTTTGTTTCATATCCACAAGTGCAACGAATGCAAGTCTGTGTGAAAAAAAAAACCAAGAGTGCTTTCTTTAAACAAAACTAAATTTTACAGCTCTCTTTGTGAGGAACGCGAATGCTTCCAAAAGATGCCATGAATATTAACTATAATCGTACCGAATTATACAGTAGCATGAAAAATTGATAATAAAATGATGTAACATGCATAAGCTTTTTTTTCTAGAGTAACCACACATTAAACATAACAAATTAAATTTTTGGGATTACAAATTATCACAGTACGTGTCGGTGTAGGCCTATTCGTTTTCACATTCGAGCGACGAAGGAAGAAAGTGTGGTGATAGTTATAAAAACCGAATACTAGATTTCAATAAATTCAAGTTACATGGCTCCTACATATCGAAAAAAATGATTTTTCGATGTCTGTCCATCTATTTGTCTCTCGGTTCATCACGCTTTTACACGCACTCAAATAGAGGCCATACTGTTCAACGTATCTGCACCGAATTCTAGACATAACGTTTTAATAACATAATATCTTTCGAATTTTATGTCCTTCGACACCTAAAAGCAAGGGTAATTTACTGAAGGATTTAAATTTAAAATAATTCAATTTTCTCAAATAAAAAAAAAGCTGTGACGATTATATTTACTTTTGATAAATATATATTTTATTAACAAATCTCCACCACATATGAATAATTTTTCTGAAAAAATATATATGGTGTAATTTACTGTATGGTATGCGTTCTTTTTGCACAATTTTCTCAACCACATTTCATAAATAAACGTATCATTAATTACCTAACAATATGACAACTCGTTCGAAGGAGTAGCTTAATCTTAGGGTGAGCTTTCCCCAGATGGTTTTCCCATTAACGCCTCAGGCAATTTTGTTCATATTTCGTAAAGAAATATTTCATTAATAAACTAACATAGAGCATAAATAGTTTATTCCGATAACATACAGAAGAAGTGGTTTTCTCAAGGGTTGATTTTTTTTTGGACAATTGTCTCAGTAATAACTGAGACAAATTTGTTCTAATTTCAGTAAAAATATTTTCTGTAATAATCTTACAATATGATATAACTCGCTTGTTCCGAAAAGAAAAATCCAAAAGAGATAGTTTACTTTGACAGTGAAATTTTTCCCGACGATTTGCTTAAAAATTACTCGATATACTGTCAAAAGTACAGATAGAAGAGTTTACCTTTGGGGGTAAGCTTTTCCCGATGACCTTCCTAAAAACAACTCAGGAGATGTTTGTTGTTCATATTTTATAAATACGTGTTACATAAATAACCTAGCTATATGGTATAATTCCCTCATCCGGAAAATCTAGAAATGGTATATTACTTTTGACACTAAGTTTTACCCTGCGATTTTCTCAAGAACGACTCAGGCGATTGTGTTCGTATTTCATAAATAAATGTTTTATGAAAACACTAACAATATAGCATAGCTCGTTTGTACTGAAAAGATCCACAAGGGATAATTTATTCTTGGGGATGACTTTTTGCATAATTTTCTCAGAAATTACTCAGACGCTTTTGCTTATAGTTCACATACAATTATATCCTTTATAATTCTAATATATGGATCAAGTTATTTCTAACGGAAATATGACCAATGGGTACTTTACTTTTGGGCCTGAAGTTTCTTCTAGCAAAGTTTTCCAAAACATTATTTTATTCGCAATTTCCCAAATAAATGTTTCAATAACAGTTGCAGCCTAACGTAAGTCAGTGTAAAAAATTCGAGCGAGAAAGTACAGTGCGTTTACTCCGTACCCTTTCTTAAATATATTTTTAAATGTTACACCTAATCACAATTTTCCGAACAAAATCGAAACTTCTTTTTAAATGTGCCTTGTTGTGGTCAAATGGTTCAAGTGCATTGGTTCTGGATTAGATTTCCAGTGAGAGCTAGTGTATCTTCATCCAAGAGATGTGACACGTCGGTGCAAAGAAGAAAGTGTTTAAATAAGCCTAACCAAGCTAATCAACAAAAGAAATAATACAAGTTACGAAATTATCGTAGAAACGTTGTTAATATTAGGTAGGTTCGACTGGAATGTCCAAACAATTGTCAATTCCAAAGGTCTTTGTTTTCGTCCGGCGGGAGCTCATGTGGTTCGGATTTCACGTTAATCAGTAGGTCCACGTCTCATATAGCCTCGCTGCTGAAAGGGACGATAAACTCAAAATCACATCACACATCTTTGTTTTCGCCTTTGTTTTAGCTCATAAATGTCTCAGTCATAAGCTCTTTAGTGGTTAGCGTACGCGCCTTTGGCGTGGAAGACCCGGCTTCGATTCCTGGCGAGAGCTCACGTGGTTCGGAGTCCACGTTAATCAGTAGGCCGACGTCTCATATAGCTTCGTTGCTGAACGAGACGTTAAACTCAAACTCAATATCTTTGTTCATAAATGTCTTTGTGTATGGTTTTGCATATACGTGGCATGGACATTAAATTTTGATTTCTACGCCATATGTATCTAATTACATACACACCTATAGAACGAACACAACAAACTTGGAATATCTACATTGTTTGCGTATGGAAAATAATCACGCTCTACTGTACAGGACAACCGTGTGTATGGAATTCCATACACATGGCAATCAACGTATTAAGAAATGTATAATAATAAGAATTAATAATAATAATAATAATAATAATAATAATAATAATAATAATAATAATAATAATAATAATAATAATAATAATAATAAACAGAAAACGATACGATCACTTACACAATTTATAAATATAAGTTAACATTTAATAAGCATATAACTGCAATGGAATTAAGTTGTTTCTCTCTCTCCCTGAACGCTACAGCCCTTATTGTTCTAAGGCGTAGAAGAGAACTTGTGGCATCCACGATTTGGGGCGGTGTGTGGTCACAACTTGGTATCCCTTTGTTGTTAGTCCTAGCTTTCTAGACGGATGCAGTTATTACCGGTAGAATATACAAGCAAATAGACTTTTGTATTACTATTAAAGTAAATAATTACACTCATTCCTTCAATGTGATACTTGTGGTTGCTTAACCGTATACAGACAGCTGATCCATGAAAAAATCGTTAATAATAATAATAATAATAATAATAATAATAATAATAATAATAATAATAATAATAATAATAATAATAATAATAATAATAAATAACAGGAACTCGACAAATATTCTTGCAAATAATAGGAAAAAGTTTGCGTCACACTGTTCACTTTGCTGGACACACCAGTGTGGCGCGTTATACCGATTATGGCACACTGGAATATAGGGTATGTTTTTTTTTTTTTTTTCAACTATTCCAACTGCTTCAATTGAAATGGATCTATAATAATAAGAGAATGAATTTAGTCTTCTTACCCTTCAATTTAGAAATAAGGTTCGCGAGAATTTCATAAAAGAATAATATACTCAGAATTGTATATAGTAGTTTGTTTTATTCGAAATTACATACCGGTACTTCCTGCAACTGTTTTTTGATTGAAATGATTTGAAATGAAATTTTTAAGTTTTGCGTCCCACGATTATGCCGGATAGGCTAAAAGAGACAGTGATGATAAGAAATGAATGAAATGGTGGAATGAAAAAAGTGGGATAAAACGGGAGAACCTCGAGAAAACCCACGCACACAGTGTTTGTCCAGCACAAGGTTCACTTGGCGCGAGCATAGATCGAACCAAGGACTCCATGCACCAAAGGTGAACGCTCTACCACTGAAATACCGTGGTCTCTGAAATTACTTATGGAACTACCGAGAACTATGCTGTAATATTTGAATGTGCTCCAAGTTTACAATAATTAGTTTAGTTAAATTCATTATTAACAATTAAATAATTGCATTCATTATTAACAGGTAAATGCTGCTGATGCAAAGACTTAAATCTAGCGATACCGCGAGCGTAAGTATTAAACAGAGGGATTTTAAAGAGCCCCCTGAACTGGGGGCCCTGGGCTCCATTGGCTCTGCCCTTAATCCGCTAATACCTATAGATTAATTAAAGGGGACGGGCCGGGTCCGTTCTAAAAATTCCGGCCCGTGCAGACCTCTAGCTCCTGTGTATATGCTATCTGAAAATACAGTAGAGTTTCGCTTATCCGACATAAAACAGGCAGGCAGAACGCCGGATAATATGGATGTGTTAAGGAAAGACCTATAAAAAGTCAAACTATGATATAATTTTACACATTACGCATCTAATTATCATCTTTGCAAGAAACAAATATAATGCATTGACTCAGTGATATCCAGCGTGAGGTCCTGGAAGCTGTCCCTTACCAAACCTCAAGCACTTTTTAATAAACCTACTTTTTCCCTTTTGAGTTTTTTTTTTTTTTTTTTTTTTTTTTTTTTTTTTTTTTTTTTTTTTTTTTTTATGATGTCAGATTACTTTGAGTCAGTGTCCAAACTGTGGACAATGCGTTGTTGTTATAATTCTAACAAGTAACACTTCCCAAGTGTAACACTCCGATTTTGATAAAATTTGGCAGGTAGATACTATACATAAAATAAACAAATAAATGCTTTTTTTTTTTTTTTTTGCTGAAAAACGGTTTTAGGGGGCAAAAGCCCTCACCCAAAATTTGAAAGTTGACGCTCGAAAGGCAAAAACAAGTAGACCAGTGAACGAAATTGTGAACAGATATTGCGGACATAATACGTGTTTTGTATTTTCCTGGAAAAAACGGTTAGGTGGGGCACAGATCCCTCCAAACCTTTGATCATGAAATATCAAAAGTGCTAATAACAGTATGTCAGAAGTCCTAAATTTACATGAAGAATTGGAACAAAACTTTGTGTTAGGACAATAAGCAAAAAATAAACAAATTCGGCTTTTTTATTTCCTGCGAAAAAACGGTTTTAGAGGACAAAAGGTCCCCCCCCCCCATGAATTTTGAAATTTGACGCAAGAAAGGCAAGAAAAATGTACCGAACTGAATGAAATTGTTCACAAATGTTGTAGAGGTAAGATGAGGAAATACGTGCTTCGTATTTTCCTGAAAAGAGAAAAAAACCTTTTGAGTGGACCGAGGCGTTGAGTGTCGGAAGGATTAGACCGAAGTGAATGAAATTGTCTGTAGATATTGGATATGAAAAATAAAGCCTCTCGTGTTTCACAAGTGTCTCCATCAGATTTCTTCAAATTTGGCAGATCAACAACAAGCACAAACAGTATAGCGTATTTTGTAGTATTTCACGAGGCAACTTTAACCCTTACAATGTTTTTCCGCATAAACAAAAACACGTGCCGATTAATTTCCTGTTTGCTGTTGATGTGCCAAAATTGATAGGGACATCTTTAAAACACGAAAGTCCTTATTTTACATACAGTCTATACAATATCTACACACAATTTCATTTGCTTCGGTCCACTCCTTCCTGCACTTTTACGGTAATATTAACTTTTTTTTGGAGGGGCTCTAGGCCCCAACACTGTTTTTTCATACAAATTAAAATGCATTTCATTTATTGTTTTGCAAATTGTCCCTATACGAAGTTTCGTTGCAATTCTCCATACTCTTTAGGAACTTCTGACGTATACATACTTATTTGCACTTTTGATATTTCCTAATCAACAGCTTAGAAGGTCCGAGCCCCACTCAATCGCTTTTTTCCAGGAAAATACGAAACACAATTACCTCAATTTACGTCTAGAATATCTGTGCACGATTTCAAAATTTGGGGGGGGGAATTCTGCTCCCTAAAACCAATTTTTCGCAGAAAATAAACCTTTTTTTGCGTATTGTCCCTACACAATGTGTCGTTCCAATTCTTCATGTCCTTTAAGCACTTCTGACATTGTTTTGGAGGGGTCTGTGTCCCACCGAAACTTTTTTTTTTTTCAGGAAAATACGGAACCCATACTCCCTCATTTTTCGTCTACAATATCTGTGCACAATTTCATTCATTTCGGTTCACTTCTTCTTGCCTTTCGGGCGTCAACTTTCATCATTTTGGATAGGAGATTTTGTCCCCTAAAACAGGCATTCGTTTAGTTTTTGCGTATTGTCCATACACAAAGTGTCATCGGAATTCTTCGTCCTTTACACACATCAGACATATTGTTACTAGCACTTTTGATATTTCATGATCAAAGGTTTGGAGGGGTCTGCGTCCCACCTAACCGTTTTTTCCAGGAAAATACAAAACACGTATTCCTTCATTTTACGTCTGCCATATCTGTGCACAATTTCGTACACTTTGGTCCACTTGTTTTTGTCTTTCGGGCGTCAACTTTCAAAAATCGGAGTGTTACACTTGGGAAGTGTTACTTGTAAGAATATACCGTAATGCCATTGATACCAGGTGGAATTAAAGAACACTTTTAAATGGGATTACAATTTCGTTTCCAGTCTGTTTATAACATTACTGTATTAGAACGATACACTCATTGCCATTTGCTAGTTTTGTTATGTGATATACGTAGCAGACAGTTTTCCTTACATGTCTCTAGAAAATATTTTTTGATTTCGTGTGAGTTAGAATTAAGTTTGACCGGTTCATAAATGACAAGTAAGAAACGTTTAAGAGAAATACAGAACTGTTGCATTATTATTATTATTATTATTATTATTATTATTATTATTATTATTATTATTATTATTATTATTATTAATTATTATTATTATTATTGATATTGATATTGATATTGATATTTTTGAAACATTAGAATTACGTGCTTACGAGGATTCGTGTCGGGTCCCCTCCGAAAAGAAAAGCTGGATATGTGCCTGCACTGAATGATAGACGTATGAGTCAAGGTATAGACGAGCGTGCTAGGCGATCGAGTCCGGAGCATCAAAAACAGACTAAGACCACAACTTGCAGTTCTTCTTGCCGCTTGATGCTGCTTTTTACCTGCTATGATATGTCGGATAATAATGTGAAATAAAGAAGGTCAAGACCATGGCGTATTGGTGTTTCATGCACCTAAACCTGTAAAATATTTGTGTCGAAAACATCTTTCACTCACTAGCTAAATTTGAGGGTATGATCGCTCATCTTGCCTTATAAAGTATAGTCTTATAAAGAATACATATAGCACAATAAAAACCTTAAGACCAAATTCAATGATTTTCTATAGTTTTCTTTTTTAATAACGGAAAACTTATTCATTTCATCACGATAAATCACGTTTGATACTAAGATGTCTGTTTCTGACTATAGATATTTTTCATACTTTATTGGAGATATTTTTTTTTCAAGAAAAGACGATGATAAAGGAAGCTATACAACACCATAAACTGAAAGCAATCGGTATTACTAATAGTACACTAATTCTAAATAAATACGTCATCAGAGGAAACAAAAAGTTATTTCCTAATTGTATTGTTTCAGTTTTATCAACATAAAAATTATACACTTTCTACAATGTTTTGTAAAGAAAAAAAATTGAACAGGACCGGATGGGATTCGATCTGGTGTCAAAACAGTATAAGAATTACTAGTCCGTCACACTACCCACTTGACCACACAGATTTTCTCTTGTTGCCTATCTTTTTCTTAAGAAATAAATGCTCATGGCTATAGAGCATGTCACTTCCAAACTTAAGACAACAGTTTTTCTCTTTGTTTATATATTTTCGCATAACATCTTGCTTACAGAAGCTAATTTATATTTGGCAGACAATTTACACCCTAGATTTAAGCCAATAAATGCAATATTTTACTCCAATTTCCATTCCTTGGTTCAGGTCTTCTCCTACTAATCTTGTTATTCCCTCTGCAATCGTGCTGTGCTACTCAAAAAATTCCCTCGAAAACATTATTGCCAGTATACACAAAACCGAACATAATTTTGTTTTTTGCTTATATTTTTATTATTTTATTATATTTTTTGGAAATATCTCCTTAGATGGATTGCTTTCTATTATCTCCACTTACTAATAACTAAATTTTACCCATAAACATATGGAAAATGAAATAATTGCGAAAAATCGTGAGTTACAGTATACGCACAATTTTTTTTGCGCATGGGAGTACATTACGCAAAGTGATTAAAAACGAGTAGAAACATTCAGGGGCGGACTGGCAACCATAGGGCCCACCCTGCTGAACTGAAATGAGGGCCCACTGTATAAAAATGCAAAAAATGTACTTGGCATTCTTCATATGTATTACATATAAAAGTCAATCTTCGAACCCATAAATAGTATCCCATATATTCATACAAAAGCAAAATATTAATTACAAAAAATCTGAAGTAGGAACATTTTAATAGTAACTCATACAGTGTGTAATTGGCATTATCATTTTTTATTGTAAACACACACAATACCGGAGTTGGTGCTTTCAGTTATTTATATAGTGCTATTGTTTTTTATGTAATGAATTTAAACCATTTATTTAAACATATGAGTGTCATGTTTCTAGAAAACGCAAAATATATACACGTGCAATAAGTAAAAACTAATCTCAAGTCAACTTTGAAACACTAAATAATTAAAAGCACTGACAGAAATAATGTAAGTTTCTTTCCTCACAAATCAGTTCTAATATCAAATTGGTTGAAATTTTCTACTGAATTGCATACTGTAATCTAATATAATATAATATTAATATGAATGCCAGAAATGTATCCTAATATTAATATCTTCATTATGCCCCAGTTGCACTCATAATTTCAAATATCTACCTAATTCTTTGGAGCTAGATACAAGATCATCAATCACTTTGTCGTAATCAAACATATAAGATCTTTCTATGTATAAAAGAATAAAGTCTTCCAACAAATCTTGTCCAAGCGGTTAACGCAACCGATTTTTGATCACTTTCATAATCGAGAAAATTCTTTCACATGATACTTGCGTACACGATAGAGTTAGAACATACTTATACGCTTTATACAACGATGGATATAATGAACCATAAAGATTTAATTCGTGAAGGAGGTGCAGTGCACAAACTAGACACACTTTACACTGTCTTGCAAGCTTGCATTTCCATTCATCTTCCTCCTCACTCTCAGTTTCATTATCTTCCTCTTCTTCATTTTCCTCTTTTTCACTACTATGAGCATATTGCCCGCTGCCATGCTCATTTCTTAAAATATCCTACTTTTTACATATTGGTGGATTATAGTCCCTATAATGGCGAGCAAATTGGAGCAGTTCCTCTTGAATTTGTTCTCTTTCCACTTTGCAATAATGTGGTAGAGTATTGAGAGCTGAATCAGGTAGTTCTTCTAAAGTACTTATCTCATGGAAACGTGTAGGATCCAGCCATGCAATGTCCTTCATGAGACTGTCATTGCAGATAAAAAGAGAATGTAATTGCTCAATTGCAGTATTGAAAATAACATTGAAAACGTTTATCTGAAACACTTTTGATAAAGAATCTAAAATTCTTGCCTCATCATGGGAAAGCTCGTCTGCTTGAAGAGTTGCTACTGGTATTATCCTTGCAACGAGAGAAGTTTGAACTGCAACATCGTATCCTGCATCCTTCAATTGTCTTTTCAAGTCCTTTGCAAACTCCATAGCTTTAGTTTCAATAGAACAAAACACGTTCCGTTTTTGCTTTAAGTCAGATTGTAACGTACAAATCATTTTTGTAGTCATTAGATAATCCAAACCAGATTTTTGCAAATACTGCGAAGTAGGTGTACATAGGTGAAAAAGTTGGCTGAAAACAAAAGCCGCAAGAATGTTTTCAAATTTACACCAGTTCTGAACCAAACACTTGGCTTTAAATGTGACTTCTGCTTGAAAATCACTCATACTTGCAATAGTGAGTAGACATTGAAGCAGCGTCATGAACCTCTTCACATCTTGCAAAGGTGTCGAAAAATCATCAAAGATACTCTTTAGAGCTCGATCTTTACTCCACCACCTTGTCAGATTTATTTTTTGTAATCGGCGAAGTAGATGTCTACCACTTGAGTTTTCTTCATTGTACTTAATCCACATTTGCATTCTTTTATATGAATCGCAGATGAAACTAACTGTCATTTGAAGTAACCCAAGAAAGTCTTTTGCGACTTTGCAACATTCTGTTGCATTTATCATTACCAAATTTAGAACATGCGCGAGACAATGCACATACTGAACATTCGGATTAAGCTGCACCATCAAAAGAACAGCCTACAATATGCGACGTTGACAGTTTCAGCTTACTAAGTTCATCCTCAATCTGTTTGTAAAGACCCAGTCCAGTAGCTTTCTCGACAGGAATTAGTTTCAGAAGTTTCACTCTTACTTCACCATGGAGCACATACCGAACACACAATGCTAACTGCTCAATAACAGTAATGTCCTGGGTACAGTCAACTTCAACACTAAATGCACCAGCCTGCTTTATTTCGTTAACACTATTAGTTTGAAGAACAAGATAGGTTACTAACTTCTTGACAAATGTCTTCGACAAAAAATTTACTAATGAGCCTCTTCCTTGTGAACTTCTTTCACCACACTTGTCTTGGCGCAATCTTCTGGTTTGACTCTTCATAATCGCCTCTGAAACATGGTTCTTTAAAATATCATCATACTTGCATACCAATAAAACCAATTCTAAGAAATTTCCATAATTAACTTTTTGTTGTTGAAATGAGCGGCTGCTTCTTCGCGCTTCCCTCGAAAATCTAGTCCTTGTCGTCCAAGAAAAACAACTATATCCAATATACGTTTCAAAATGTTTCTCCACAGTTCAACTTGAGCTTTTCTTCTGTCCATGAGACCTTTATCTACAAATGTATTTATATCTGCACTTCTAGTGGCCATTACATAAGCTGCGGAAGCATTGATATGTACTTTTGAATTTTCATGAACTGTAAGGTTTTTATAGAAATGTTTCTTAATGATCTTTTGGCCTGTTACATGGTTTTCGCTGTCAATTGCAAAAACCATGCAAATAGAACAGAAACACAAGTTTATTTCCATACAATTGGAAAACCACATTCTCTTTTCAGTAGTGTTATCTGAAGTAGTACGATAATATGTTTCATAGGCTTGAATGGAAGAATCACATCAGGACTTTTCGTGGGTTGAATTGGATGTTGCTTAAGGGAATTGAGTTTCTCTAAAACCGAAGGATGTCTGGAAGGTGGTACAAACTTGGACAAATATGTAACTCCCATGCTATCAGTTTCATTCGACTTTCCTTGACGAAACACGTCTTCAGTATCACTATCCAATAGTTCATCTCCAAACTGATCTGCTAATTCTGACTGAAACTGATCAGGTATTGAATCGTTTGGACGTAATTCTTGGTTCACTTTTTCACAATTTCCGACTTCAGCTGATTTCAATGTATCCATAGGCCTACTGATCCCAATTGAATGCACTAGTGCAGATGTTAAGATAAATAGATGTAATCATTGTCACAGTACATAGATATAAATTCACATTCGAAAAATATTACACCAGTGATGGACGAGAATTTAATTAGGAAGTGACAGCTCCATCTGCTGTTAATATATGGCACTTTATATATCGACAAGTTACATTACATATTACATATAGAATCTCCACATGTAAAAGGTGTTTAGTGTATATATATATATATATATATATATATAGGGTGTCCGGAAAATGGCGGACAAAAAGGATACCACCGTCTAAGGGACATCAAAACAAGAAAAGTCCTCTTCAACTTTGGTCAAATCCCACTAGTTTCGGAGATATAAGGCGCCGAAGCCGTGGGAAAAAGAATTTTGACCCCCATAACTCCGCCACTATGAGTGATAGAGTGGATGTTCTTTGTCTCTTGTAACAAGTTGAATAAGGTCTATTCAAAATGCTATATTTCGTAATTGTGCACTGACACATAACGGAGATAGGAACGGAAGCGGCATATAACCACAAAGGCATATGTGAGCAAATGCCGCCACCATGTACTGTGTTTCTTATATTTAAAAAAATTAGTAGTTTAACGTGCTCGTTTTTAACAGCTGCTGTATCACAAACCCCGCAATGTTTTAGGGCCTGATTGTCTCATAGACGGAACCTTTTCAAGTCGATAAACGTGAAGAAGAATAAGATCTGTTCATGAAAGTTTAACTTTACGTCTTTTTTATACAAAACACAAGTTTGCGGGAGTTACCCTGCCATATTTTTTATTCTGGTAAGTTTAATTGAGCACATCTTTTTAAAATTGGTGGAGGGGGCCCACCTGTTTGGGGGGCCCACCCTGCAATTGCAGGGTAGCAGGGTGGGCCAGTCCGCCCCTGGAAACATTCGAAATATAGATGTGGAGAAGAATGGAGCGAATTAGCTGGTTAGAACAGAAAACGAATGAAGTGTTCGTTTTCCGTGAAAAAAAAAGTGGGGGAGAAAAGGACAATTTTAGAAGAGAAACTGTTCGAGACATTGCATAAGAAGGAACTGTATCATGAGGGATGTGACATGAAAGAGGGGGAGAAGGAGATTAGAGTTGATGGATGATGTTTAAACAGAAAAATTGTATGTGAAGACAAAGAGGTTAGTGGAAGACAGTGATGCATGAAAGCTTCTCAGTTGCGGAAAGTGACCTGCCAATAATGGCAGAATATCTGTGACGATGATAATGATAATGATGATAGTAGTCAAAACGACATTTCATAACTAAATAACACACTATATCTCTTTTTCAAAACGCTTCACCAAACACGGAGGGAAAAAAAGGACAAAATAGAAGTGTGAAGCGTCCACGTGTGTGCCATGTTGTAATGCAGAATCAAAAAGATAAAATAGCGGAAGATGGAGCGGGGGAAAAAAATTAATTAACCCTTTACATTCCAATGTGGTTTCGCAGCTATTTCCCTGTCCTTTATTTTAATTTTTTTCCTACTCTCACCTTCTGTCTGACGTAGCGTTTAACGAAGGCACTTATAGCACATTTTATTTCATGTTGTTTGATACGTTTAGAAAAATGTAATGAAATTTCAAGTTTTACATCTCACACTTATGCTCCTTATGATAAAGGAGACGAATGATTAATGAAAGTAAATGATTGTCAGATAATTGGTGGAAAGAATGTGGGTGGAATGGGATAATCCCAAGAACCCACGGACCCGATGATACCCATCACAAACTCGCTTGGCCGTGGATCGATCCAGGGACTCCTTGCAACAGAGCGTCTGTGTCCTCCATATGATACTTTTAGTGTATGTGCAAAGCAATTGATACATATACAAGACCATTTGGCGTAACAGACCCTTATGGACCTGAGCCGCTCTAACGCCATCTGGTAGCGACCGGGCTGAACTACGTCCAGTCTAGCGACGAGCACGTGGTTAGCGCTCTGCATCACCGTGTCACTAACAGGCGTATCAGGAGCTTTCTAGACCTAGTGATCGTCACGTATTTTATTCACTTGACTCCCCAGTTTGCCTCATGACGCTGGGTGGACGGCGAAAATTGGGAAGCACCGGCCAGGAATCGAACTCAGGACCACGTAGATGTGAATCCAACGCTTTAACCACTAGAGTACAGTATCCCCGTAATTGATAAATATTTTGGTGTAGGCGAAATATTGTGTTTGGAAAGGTATTGTTGCGTGTGAGGTAGTCTTGCATAACAGGGACGGCGTCAAGGGTGGGCGACCGCCCACCCCAACAGAAGTAGAATAATGAAGGTGACCAGTGCCGGATTTAGGTTTCATTGGGCCCTAAGCTATTGAAGATAATGGGCCCCTTTGTATTTCTAGCTTTCTTTTTGAGCGACAAAATTTCGCCTTTTTTGTTTGAATATATGCTATATGGTAATTTATTGACCTAATACATATCTAAATATGTTTTCGCATATATTTCATTATCTTAACTTACTGTTTTGAATACATTACAGAAAAAATGCAAATTTTGTAAAATTAGCGGTAGTTTAATTTGGTCCCAATTAGTGTTGTAAATAGAAAAAAAACGTTCGTATTTTTTCAGAAATGTACGTTTTTTAGAAAAAAACATTGTCTCTCGTTTTTTTTCTAAATTTCGTTTTTTTTCAAATAGCCATTTATAATGCATCTTACGTCTATTTAAGTGTGAAATATTGTTATGTAGGTGTAATCACCGTAAAATGCAACATAAAGTAAACGCTAGATACTGATACGCTATAAATATTTTACAATTTACATGAATACCATACCTATTAACAATTCGGGTTTCAGCAGTTTTCATCAATATCAACTAAGAAATAAAAGTAGAAATGAAATTTTGTTTTTTCGTGAAAGCAGACCTTTAATAAGTACGAAAATAATGTCACGAACAGTATAAAATTCGGTCTAACGGTAAAAACTAATACTAATTTGCCTAATAGTGTTTTTCTAAATATCATATATAAATAAGTTGTCGACTAGATATATATGATATGCAGAGTCGGCTCTACCATATATGCAATACGTGCATTTGCATGGAGCAGCAAGTTTGGAGGGTCCGGCAAAATCTGTTATAAGTGTATTATTTAAATTAAATATTTCTTGATTGAAACAGACTTCATGATGATGGTAGTTGCATTTACTAAGCTGACCTATTTGAATACTACATTCATAAATTATGTTTAGGTTGCATTAGTTTGTGGTCACATGGACAATGCTAAAGCAAATGGTCGAATAAATCCGAGCACAAATTGCTTGATTGTTGTCAAATGCAAGAATTCAATTCTCGAATAGTAGCGAATATCTGTTCCATTTAGTTAGTTATAACAGTTTTGATATGACAACTAGTCTTGATTTTGTCACAAACAAGTTCCTTATCATTGAAGATAGAAACAAGTTTTTTTTTTTTTTTTTTTAAATGTTAACAGATGTAGAAGAAAAATCAAGAAATAAAGATAAAAGACCTAGTTGCACTGGCATTGCAAACTGATACACTGAGATTGAAGCTCGATATTGAATTATATAAAAAGGATTACCATCTTTGCTCTGCAGGTGTGTTTGCTTTATCTTTCACTATCATAATAGATTAATATTTAAAGGAAAAAAAAACAGACACAACTGTATTGTATTTTTAGAAAGTATTTAAGCCTTTCTGAGTGCAGCTGCACTTACCCTCCCCTTCGTTGTTCATGCTAGAGTAGCATACTTAAAATCATGACTTTTAAGATTTGTTTTGTCGGGAGAAAGGGGGAGGCGGCAAATTATGCCATTGTACGGGGCGACAAATTGACTAGGGCTGGCTCTGATGATATGTATATACAAGACATGAATATAGGACGACACAATTTGAAGTAATGAAGAGTGTTTCAAAATTAATATTAGGGTTTTGAAACTTTGTAGTATCTATTACAATTAACTTACAATTATAAATATTATAATCAAATGAAAGAGCAACTCAAACAGTTTAGTACGCACGCATGTACATGCATTGTTTCTTCTGTCTGTCGTTAGAAAGAGCAAGTAGCAAAGATGGAGACTAGAGAGCAGAAAGCTTTTTGTGTTTTAATAAAGACTGAATCTGTACAGTGCAACCGTCTGTGTGAAGAATATTAAGGAGACGCTTGCAACTACGTCTTTATCGTTTGCAGTTGCTACAGGTCTAAAGCCTACAGACTATAGTTTACGTGCCAATTTCGCAAGTGAAATATTCCTGCATAACAATGAAGATTTTCTGGATCGTGTGGTCTTCAGTAATAAATCGACATTTTACCTAAGAGCTAATGTGAACACTCATAATGTTTGCATCTGGCCGTCTGCAAATCCTCAGGAGATAGTACATTTGAAACGAGACTCCCTAAATTTTGAATGTGTTTTGTGCCATATGGCGGAAAGTTTATGGGCCTTTCTCGCCTATCGACTAGATGTGTGCCGTGTGACGAATGAATCTCACATCGAACACTTGTAGCAAAGACTGTTTGAGGTGCTGTTTTACTTGATGCATTGCTTATAATTGTACGCAAAATGTAATAAGTACTACGAAGACTTAAAACCTCGATATTCAGTTTGAAACACCTTGCATCTCACCAGGGTTGGCTGGTTTAAACCAAGGTGGTTTAAACCAGCTGGTTTTTTCAAAAAAACCAACTGGTTTAAACCAAAAAACAAAAAATGTTCGTAAAAGTGTAAGTGTTTGTAAAATCTTGATGAACACACATTTGTGGGTTATCACGTTTCACTCCCGTATATTATTCGTATTATATTCAGACCTAAATTCCCCATTCATTACTCAAAAAGATTATAGTACAAAAGCAACTTTTTTTAAAATAAGTTTATAAACGTTTATTTTGTGATTTTTTTTTTTTTTTTTTTTTTTTTTGTAGTTATTATTGTTATGTAATTGCAATCGAAGAAAAATTCTAAATATTGTTTCGTTTCAATGTTTACTATTGATAAAATACATCGAAAATGCCGTACTTTGTGTGTGTGTGTGTGGGGGGGGGGGTCATACAGACCTCACGAGAGGCATTTAGTGAAATAAGTATCTTTGGTATCTATTTATGTATAAATGAGTCTGAGCCAAAGTGGACTGAAATAATTCGTATCTTTATTCACTTTTCTTATTGATATGCAGATTAAGTCGGTGTATTTCTTTAATTCGGACCAATAAAAGTCGTTATTAACTAACTTGAACTAAATTAGTTCTTCTGTACTTCGTAGTACTTTGAAATTGTTCATGTGTAATTCTGTGTAATGGTTTCAGTTGTGTAACTGTTTATCTTTTTGTCCTTCTGAAATGACTCTTGACAGAGATCAGTACAACGTTTTTTTTTTATCAGGATTCCTTCGTGAGTGAGTCGGCAGACGTATCGCATTTGTGGCCAATTAGTCCTGGTTCCGAGTTCAAATGGAGGACAATTTCTCTCGGATGTAACTCGAGAAGCGGTTTTTATTCCGCTTTAAGCTTATGTGACCCCTTCCAGCATAACTCGGTTGTCGCATAATAACATCAAGGCGAAACAAACTTATTTCTGTCCATATATGATATGAATATATAGAGCAAATTATTTAAACCATAAAAACCTGGTTTAAACCAAAAAAACCTGGTTTAAACCAAAAAAAACGGTTTATTTGGTTTTTTTAATAAAAACCATGGTTTTTGCCAACCCTGCATCTCACCAACAGTGTTGGAACTAAGATGTTAAAAGGAGAGAAAATTTTCCTTATAAAGTTATTGTTTACAACAACGATATTATTATTAGTCGAGACTATAACTATAACAACAACACGAGTTAGTAGTAAAAAAATGTAATCAAATGTACACTCGGTGGCCCAGGTGACCAAAGTAGCACACACGGGTGTGTCACTTTTTTAATCCGCTCCTGTGTGGACACTAATTAAGATATCAGGATATTATTTTTGCCAAATATGGTTGGACCATAGTTTATCATATTAATTTCTTTTTCTTCTGGTGTCGAATTTCCTTCTCAAATTTCACCCCAGTCAAAAATTCGAGAGTTTTCTAATTTCGAATTTCCTTTACTCCTTTTTTCCCTGTAGCTTCCTTCGTTTTAGAAAGACCTCCTTAGACTTGCCAGATAGATACCTCGGATGGATACCTAACTGTTGACATCAATTGGACGGTCCTGCGCGCAGTGTTGCCAATTAGGGAAACTAAAATTTCCCTTTGGGCAAAAAATTCGAAATTTTTGTTTATAAATTCGCACCTATTCGTCCGAGTGCAAGTCAACTTACACCAGTCGAACATTTGTCCTTACTGAACAAACGCAGGTACAGATCGTTACAATGGAGTAATTAAGGGGCGCACGAAAAATTCGTATTTAGGTTCTAACCCTTGATTTTTCTAGTTTTCCCTACTTTTCTATTTACCGTAATATATTTTTGGTAATTTTGTTCCTTAAATATCGCCATAATACTTGTAGGATATATTGGTGGTGTATCAATGTTTAATTTAAGATAGTTTGCGTCTGTCTGGTAGCAGTGTTACCAGCTACAGAAAATTTTAATTTCAGATTTTAGGGGGAAATTTGGGGAAAATTATCTGTTTTTTCTCTATTATTTCCCTCTTGTTGGCTACATCAGAACAAACGTACCAGTACCTGGAAGTCTCGTCTTTGCCCTACACAACGCACTTTAGAAAGTTTCAATAGGATAATTAGGGGAAGTACAGTTGTGGTTTACAGTAGATCGTGTTCTTTAATTGGAAAGATAACTGTGATTTTTTAAAGGTAGAATGTAATATTTTTTATTGACATGCTTACTTTATTAGATATCGTCACAATACTTGTAGGATATATTGGAGGGATACCAAAGCTTATTTTAAGATAGTTTGTGTGTGTCTGATAGTAGTGTTGCCAGCTACATAAAATTTTAATTCCTGATTTTAGGGGCAAATTTTGGAAAAAATCCCTTTTTGTTTCTATTATTTCCATCTTGTTGACTACACTCAAACAAACGTACCAATGTTTAAAAGCCTCGTCCTTAGCCTACACAGCGCACCATAAAAAGTTTTACTAGAATAATTAGGGGAAGTACAGTTGAGGTTTGTAATAAACCATGTTCTGGAAAATGGTGAATTTCTGAGGTAGAGTGATATATATATATATATATATATATATATATATATATATATATATATATATATATATATATATATATATATATATATGTATATTTTAATTTCATGCTTACTTTGTTAGGTATCGCCATAATACTTATAGGATATATTCTTGGAGTACTAAGGTTTATTTTCAGATAGTTTTCGTCTGTCTGATGTCAGTGTTTCTAGCCAAAACAATTAATTCCCTATTTTAAGTGAAAAATTCGGAAAATTTCCCTTTTCCCCACTATTATTACCCTCTTGCTAGCTGCATTGAAACAAACGTACCACTACCTGAAAGCTTCCTCTTTACCCTACAGAACGCACCATATAAAGTTTTAAAAGGAAAATTAAAGAAGCTGTAGCCCCGGCATATCTATTGATTTTTGCTTCTGAGGCGTAAAAAGTGCCAAAATTTCATGTGTATGATGACAGAGATTTTTTTCTTTCCCTCTTTGAGTGGAAGCCAGCGACTTCAGGATTTCGCTTTACCTTGTCAACACACCAAAGATTTTTTAGGTGACTTGAACCCATATAGCAGCAGTGGTGCTAGATACAAAAAAAAAAAAAAAAAAAAAAAAATGAAATTCGGTTAGGGAATTTTTTGTAAATTTTCACCCCTACATTTCCCCAGGGTTTGCCCAAGTGGGCCCAGCCCGAAAAAAACCACCGGGTTTTTTCGGGTTGGACCCACCTGAAAACACCCATCTTAAAACCCACCTGGGTTTTTTACTTTTTTGTTAGTGTATTATTGGTACAACTAAGGTGATCACATTGAAAGTTATTTTTATCAGATTTTAAACTTTCTTTGGGCGAATTATATGCTTTCATGTTAAGATAGACAACAATATTCAACGTAAGACCTTTATAAAGCTCTAAATGCACTGAATGAATGAATAAATAAATAAATAAAAAACCTCACCTTAGCTGGAGATAACTGTAGAACAAATTAATGTATGGATTATGCTTATGGCCTATTTGAAATAAAATAAGCAATTTTATATTTTAGAAAATATTTTCAGTGAATAGTGTGCTTCCTGACTTGGCGCCGCCGAGGGACGTTATTCCCCATACGTGCCAGTACTAACAGTAAATATATAAATACATCAGTAAAACTATTAGTACTATTTCTTACCTTTCATGGTAACAAAAGTATTCAGTAAAATTTGGTTTTCCAACAACAGTTTAGTTTAGTCATTCGTTGCTACTCTTCAAATAAGTATTCTGTAGAATCAACACCAACAATAGCGTAAAAATTATCAAAATTAAGAAGCTTAATGCTCGGAGCTCCGAAGACTATGTAACGCTTACGATTTAAAGTGCTGAATTCAAACTTCAGTATTAATGGAAGTTTCGATGTACAGTAAAGCAAGCTGCATTTTCAGGGAAAACCCGTCGTGAAAGAAGTGTTCGGGAAATTCCCGCAATTGAACCCACAAAGCATCGAAAGTGAATACTTCAACAATAAATCTATTTATTTTACGCTGGAGGATATTTCATTTCAGTTTAGACATTTTGAAACATTTATTTTATAAAATATGAATTATAGGCCTATCTATGTTAATTGTTTTAAATTAATTTTCGGAAAAGAACGGTCTTGCAACAAGTGCTCGGGTAATTCCCGTAATTGAATGCACAAAGCATCGAAAGACCATTTATTTTACGCGTATTTAAGACATTTTGATGAATTATGGCTTTGTTTTAAATTAATATAGCTATTTGGTATTCATATTTGGCGAACGTCACAGGCTCCTAGGATGACTCGATCTACATTTGTTAGTTTGTCTGCCCTTACCACACAGTGTTCAACTTTCGGTCTTTTAAATTTTCAGGATATAAACCAGAGACTAAATTTTCTGTTTAGATTTTGGCAGCATACCAACGTAAAATTACAAAATGGCGCCCTTTTTCTTAAAAAAAAAATAGCTGATATCCACTGGCGAAAATCCCGGGGGGTGATGGTGACATATCCCCTACAATCTTGGAACTGTCCCCCTCAATAATCCGACTGGAAATGTGTCTTTTAGGAAGAAATGTGATGATTTGTGTCCAACTGTCACAAAGGAAAGTGAGATGAAATTGATACCTCCCAGAATAAGCCTCAAATCTGACCGCCTCCCAATGTTGAAGACAACTCTGCTCCCCTACCCATTTTGTCCCGGAGTCCCACACAGGGGACATAAAATATAACGATGTTATTATTGCTTTACAACTCTAAAATCAGACTGGCAACATTGAAAACTGTTTACAGGGAATGATCATATTTGGATCATCCCTTGTGAACAGTTTTCAATGTTGCCGGTCGGATTTTAAAGTTATAAAACAATAATAATGTGTCATATTTTATGTCCCCTGTGGAGGACGCCGGGACCGACATGGGTAATCTTCCTCAGCATTGTTTTTCGCCTTCATAAATATTTTGTACATCGCATATATATATACCGTCTTACCCGTCCCCCCAATGTTGAAGATAAATTTGCGCTGCTGCTGATATCCACGCTACAAAGTGCAATTTTAGGTCTTTCAAGTTGAAATTTTCAAAGTAGAAGCACGAGAGACTAAATTAGCTGTATATATTTTGGCGGCATAAAATTTCAAAATGGCGTCCATTTTTCAAAATAGCGGGTATCCATGCTACAAGGTGCAATTTTTGGACTTTTTAAGTTGATATTTTGAGGGTAGAAGCACAAGACATTCTAAATTTGCTGTATAGATTTTTTCGGCGATACAATATAAAATTTCAAAATGGCGGCATTTTTTTCAAAATAGCAGTGAATAGAAAGTTGTTGCAAGTTGTAACAATGACACTCATGAAACGTAAATCATATTTTAACATTTTTACCCTAAAGAGATTGAAATATTTCGAAGAAACCCAATTAAACCCGAAAAAATCCACATGGGCCCAGGTGGGTTGGGTTTTTTCAAAAATACCCGGGTTTTTTCAAACCCTGCATTTCCCTCAATAATTTCCCACCTGTTGGCAACACTGCAATGCAACTTACACCATAAAATAGCCACATCCATTTTCTAAAAAACAAGGCCTTAACCATATCAAGCTAATGAATGGTTTTTGAGCACTAAGTCACTAACTGAAAATGTAGGAAAAGGCCAAAAATGACCTGGGTCAGAAAGGAATAATCACACAATTTTGCTCGTATAGGTACAAAGAAACAAACGATTTGTAAGTTACGAGGGCTTCGACTCAAGTTCTGTTGATTAGTTCAATAATCTGCAACACAAATCAATAAATAATAGTTGCCAGAAAAAAAACAGACATTTGAAAAAAAAACATGAAAAAGAACGGTTTTTTTATTGAAAAAAAAACTTCACAGAAAAAAGCGTTTTTTTACAACACTAGTCCCAATAAAGCCCCTTGCCGGTCTTCTCTGTTTTCTTTTTGCACCAACTATGATCAACGCTCCACGCCATGCTTCTACAATATGTGGAGGCCGCATCATTTCTCATTTCAAGTTGTTTCTAATTCAGTTGGGTAAAGTTGGAAACGTTTCCAGGGATCCGATGTAAGTAAATACAGTCTGAATATCATCCAAGCTTGGTAATTACTGCCTGAAGCTCAACTAATCGTGTGAGCTTTCTCCAGGTCAGGTTACTAGAGTAACTCAAAATGGAATACAACCCTCGAAGATTACACAAGGTGTAATACGACACAAATTCGATGGAAGCCGAGGCGAATCTAGAAGGTTAAAACTGGAGGAGGGGCGACTAAAACCCAGATAGATATATCGTGAGTTTACTATAAACTTTCAAAAATATGTAAGTAATGGCTTCAATTATTTTTGTCACTCAAAAAACTGGGGGCTTAGACTCTCCGGTCCCTGGCTAGATACGTCTCTGGCTGAAAATCATAAAAATATCGTTGAAAAACCAAACTGTTGCAATAAAATTACTGTAAGATATATAAATGTATGTAGTATCTTTTTACTGCGACGTGAAGAGATGTTGGTACCTTGCCTTGCTATGTAGTAACTAGTGCCGATAACCTAATGCATTCAGAGTGCTGTATACTAACTTACCCAAGGTAAATTCGGGCAGTTCTGAACGTAACAATACATGAAATACTGTTAATATATACAAACGAATGACTCATATGCCTATAACGAATGGATGAAATCACTATGATTCGTGCTCCTATTCTTTCCTTTAGTCAGGGGCGGACCCATTCTGAATGTTTGGCAGGGCAGTCGTTCGAAGTCAACAGGTTTTATTTTACGTTTATAATGCAAAGGTAAAAATTCTTAGAATAGGTTTTATTTTTAAAACAAAATATATTCAATTCTGGGGGCGATCGCATCCTGGATCCGCCCCTGCCCTTATGATCCATTATTGCACTCTATAGATCACTATATGAGCTCCTCTGTGGCTAAGCGGTTAGCGTACGCACCTTTGGCATGGGAGACCCGGGTTCGATTCCCGGCGGGAGCTCATGTGGTTCGGATTCCACGTTAATCAGTAGGTCCACGTCTCATATAGCCTCGTTGCTGAAAGGGACGTTAAACTCAAAATCAACTGAACTCTATAGATCACTATGAAAATTATGAAAATCAGTGTCAAGTTCTGAAAGTTATGAAAATACTTCTGCACACTACTTTTCATACTTACCTACAGCGAAATATCTATAATTTCGCGATATACAGATTATTGCCGCTTAGGGCTGTAATTTCTTTATATTTTACTATTATTTTGCGAGCTTGTCGTTTCATGCCTTCTTCTGATGCATCCACTGTTACCAGACTCAATTTCTTGTCGAATTCCAAATAGTACGTGAAAGGGTAGCATTAGAGTTCTATCCGCATACAAGGTACTGTATCACTTATGCTGTGAAGTCTTATTAAAGTAGCTAAGTGTAATGGCTGGAAAATAGGGTCCCGATTACAAATGGGGGTCTGAAACAAGATCCCCATTACAAGCTGAGCTGGGAAACGAGGGCTCCATTATAAGCGGAGCTGGGCAACAGAAATCCCATTGCAGGCGGGTTGGAAAACAGGGCCTTATTACTTGCTTCATGAGAGCTTAACAGTACAGAACACCGTTGTTGTATGTGCGTTTTATCTTATTTGCTTTTTCTTATTATTTGGAAATGACATTACAGCCATTTTTCTTTAAATTTTTGGGGCCCCTAAGAGGCCCTAAGCTATAGCTTGTTTAGCTTATACGTAAATCCGGCACTGAAGGTGGCATCCTGTACTTCAAAAGCAATAAGTATTAGTTTCGATTGAAATGTAATAGGTTCTAGGACCCTGTTTAACTCTGCAATGAACAATGATTTTAAGACAGATACTTGTAGTAGTATAATGATGCCAAAAGTTGTGATTAATGAATTAAAGTTTAACACACACACACATAATCGTGCTATTGAAACGCCAGTGTTTGTATGTGCTGCACTGAAAAGAAAAGGAAGTGCTTTTTAAAAAGCCGACTAAATAATGGACAGGACTGGGTATTGTCTATTGTCTCATTTCAGAAAGAGAGGTAGGGGAACAGTGCTTTGTGTCGGCGCGATAGCTTCTTATAAAAGGGTTGCAACTTGCAATTGTTTATAGCAATGTACCACTTACTCCATGTCTTATCCGTGTGGCATTAAACAGATTTGTAAAAACCCTTATTATAGCATTGTTGAATTGATCTCTGTTGCGTGCAGAAGTCTCGGTGGTCGGTGCTTGTTCAGCTAATATGTCGAGAAAACTTAGCGATCTCTTCTCAGGCTCAGTGTCTTCCTCGTGTTCAAAGAAACGCGATTTTCAATCCGTTGACGTAAGTGATAATCCTTCTTCAATAGAGAAAAAGACAAAAATACAAATACATGTGATACCAGGATTTTCAATTTGAAGTGTTCGATTTCGAAGAAAGTGAAAATACACTGGATGCTGGAGAGAGCGAAGACGATAACATTGCTTCTGAAGATACTGATTTATATTTTTTTGTCTCTTGCTTTCTTGTAATAAATCCTTCAAAGACAAAATTGTTTGCAGTAGCCTATTTTATCCTTGTTTTACTTTACCTGCTTATTGTGTATTTTAGGTTATTAACGAAAAGTAGAGTATTATCTGTTAGTCTGTGTTGTTAGAACCTTCTTTTATTTTTGTGCATTTATGTGCATTTTTGGAGGGAGAGGAGTTAAAGCTGTCTTGAGAGAAATGGAAATAGAGGTAGTGTGTCTGCCACGCGGAATTCTGTAGGTCGAGCATATAGCCACGAACTTCCGCAGCCCATCCTAAGTCCTGCATTTCTTCAGTCCCACCAGGCGAATGCCGGAATTGTACCTTCTATAAGGCCAAGACAGCTGTTTTCCACATCCTTGTTCGTCCCCTATTTCGGTCTGGGCCTTAGCTAACTAAAGACTATAAAAATTTAAACTTAATTATTATCAAAACATGTCTACATTGCCCAGTTCTCATTTTCATTTTCCGCCCACCCAGCAACTAGGTCCGCCTCTTTCCGCCCACCCCATCAAGCGTTCCTGGCGCCGTCCCTGTTGCATAATGATGCGTGCACTTACAAACTATATCGGATTCAAATTCAGGGCTGCTTGTTTGTTTAAGTTTTATGTCCTATTTCAGCACCGAGACTATATGAGACGTGGACTTACAGTTTAAAGTGAAATACGAACCATCGTAATGGGTTCAAATTGTATTGCTCTTCCACCGGGAATTCAACCCGGACCACGTACACCAAAGGCATACATGCTTGTGCCAGTGGACCTGCAGGAAGGATTCAAATTCAAGTGTGTTCAGGAGCCGCGGTGGCTCGGTGGTAGAGTGTTCATCTCTGGTGTATGGGATCCTTGGTTCGATCCTAGCTTGTACCAAGTGATCTTCGTGGTGGAAAAACACTGTGTGCATGGGTTTTCTCGTGGTTCTCCCGTTTCCTCCCACTATCTTCATTTCATTCATTACGCATCATCACCGTCTCGTTTAGCCTAGCCGGCATAACCGTGGGACGTACAACTTAAAGATTTCATTTCATTTTCAAATTCAAGAGTGGTTGAAGCTAATATAGATAGTAAATAGTAATATAAGTCCTGTTCTTCAAGCAAAGCAAATATAAACTTAGTTGGAAGTAAATTATCGTGATGTGGGCATGGAAAACAAATTGCTTACCAGAAACTAGATAAAACTATTATACTAAAGAAAAAAGAACAACAAAAAAGTATACTCTTAGTGTTTACGCTAAATGCTTTATCAGATACTGAGAATCGAAGTTTGGTTTCCTCGATGAGTCGTGTCTTCAGGTCGATGTTCGTACACGTTCCTTTTTCAGAGTCCCTACAAAAAGAAATCACAAGTTGTCACAAGAAATCGCAATCTTGAGGGCCATGGGTTGTCACCAAATCGAGAAATAAATCGATTGTCAGACAACTGTTTTAATGCTGCAATTGACTGGCAAGTTGTGTTTGATATTACCCTGTGCTGCTGCTGAAACCACGCTCTGTTACGAATTTGTGGAAAGCGATTTAGTTCTTTAGCCAGGATGTTCTTCAGGTAGCAACATTACGTTAGGAATTGACGGTTACTGTGTTCCAATCTTCATCTTTAAAAAACAAAAAAATATACCTATGATGCCTAGACCTAATAGGGTGACACTGTACACCAGCGTTTCCCAACCTTTTTCAACTTGCGGCACACTACAGGTGTAACTTGAATTCTTGCGGCACATTCATATAGATTATTATTATTATTATTATTATTATTATTATTATTATTATTATTATTATTATTATTTGTAAATATAAAATACAGTGGTATTTTTTTCTCTGTGATTATTGATCTCCTCACAGAGAAGAAAGCTCGATCACTGGTTTTCCACCGTGATAAATCATTATGCATATTTTCCATTCTAATTTAAAACTTGACAACAATTGCAATGAAATACAGGACTCAGGTTTCTAAAAATACAGTTCCTTTTTCGAAGACTGTATCCAACTTTTTACAAAGAAGGAAGATCACTAAATAATGAACGAACAAACAAATCTCTTACTTTTAAAACACAAATGTAGGTAATTTGTATGCACGTTTGCTTTGTCGAAAGGATTGAATGTTATTTTAAAATTTCAAGTTACGAAATTGTCTGCAACAATAAAGAAGCAATAATGATCATAACAATGATAACAAATACTTTTTTCAACGTTAAAAATGTACAGAAAAGTAAGTCAAGTATGATACTTAAAATTGTAGATTCATAGTAGAGGTTCATAGTAATGTAAAATACAAATATACATTTTTCCCTATGTCTTGCAATTTGATTGCTATAGGATTAATAATTTTGTTTCAATTTCCTTGCGGCACACCCAATGGCCCACTCGCGGCACACTGGTGTGCCGCGGCACACCGGTTGGGAAACGCTGCTGTACACTATATACTCAATCTCTGACTGTATATCGCATTTCATGCACTAAACCCAGATTTTCAGGAGCCCAATATCTAAAATATGGAAGAGGCCTCGTCTGACATCCATAATTTTGCCACTGAACTGTTCGTCACTTTCCAATTTCGTCAGAATTGCTGCACAGAAATTTCTGCGTTGCTCGTGATCATTTGGTTTCAGTTGCTGGACGATTTGAAGTTTGTATAAGTGGAACTTTTAAGTCAAATCTTCATTATGCGGTACACACTTGATCTATGCAGCTGCAGAGATGATGCTTGGCGTCGAACAGAGCGCCTTGGACTTCTCTCGACGGAAGTGACGACAGCCTGTATGTTACGTTGTGTTCGAGCACTGCAAGGTCGACCTATGTGTTTCACATCCGATGTCGAACCTATGTCTTCGTATTTCTGAACCCAAGATCGCACTGCATGCGCAGATGGAAGTTGATCATATCGCTAAAATTCGTGACATGCTAAAATTCCTGTTACAATGCGTTTTCACAGCGAATGCACGCTGCGCATCATCCGACTCCACTATGGCAACAATGGCATGGTACTAGTTCGTGCTTTGTGCGTTACTCGGCGCCATATGTAACGTAGTATTGCAAACTGTGAGGGGGTATCAAAAAGTTCGTACAATCATCTAGAAGAAATCCACTCGGGAGAACTCTAACACTATGATGGTATTACTCCTTCTCTGCATAGTCACTGTGCCTAGCGACACATTTTTGTCAGCGGTTCTTCACTTGCCGTAAGTCTGTTTTGTAGAAGTCTGCAATTTGGCTTTGAAACCACAGTTCAGCCTCAGAAAAACGTCATCCCTATTGTCAAAATGGCGCCTTCTGAGTAGGCGCTTCATTTGTGGGAAGAGAAATAAGTCACTTGGTGCTAGGTCCGGTGAGTATGGAAGTGAATTAATATTTTACATCCTAATTCCACTGCCTACATCTGGATACAAGAGCGGAATGAGCTGATGCATTGGCTGTCAATAGCAGCAACCCTTTTGTGACCGATCCACAAGTTCCTTTTTCACTTCCTCTCGTAACGTAGTCATGAGATTGGAATAATAGGTACTAGTAACAGTTTGCCCTTGTTATAGGTAGTCTGACATGATGACCCCTTCACAGTTACAGAAAACGGGAAGTATGACCTAGGCGGCAGACTTCTGCACTCGTGTCTTTTTGTGGGTGGGGGAAGGAGGAGTATTTCCATTGTTTGCTCATTTTCTTTGTTTCTGGGTCATAAATAGAGCAACGCAAAAGCATAGAAAGTATAACAGCGATTTACACATATGGTTGCTACTTGAACATGGATGTGGTTGTCTAAGGGTCCAGAATAAACTAATTTTAAAAGCATAAAGCATAAGCATAATAAAACATAATTTTAGAAAATAAAGCATAAAGCATAATTTAAAATATATAGCACAGTTCTTGGAAAATTCTGTTTAACTGCAAGTTTAACATATGTATTAATATTTTTAAAACCATTATTTACATTGCAAAATCATTGAGAACATAACAACGCAACAATGAAAAGCTTGTTTTTATATCTGTAAACTTTACAGTGTAATCGTTTGATGTGCAGAAAAGAAAAAAGGAAAAGAAGAAGAAAACTTTCCGCCAACAATGAATAGTACAGAAGAACTCAACACTATATTGTTATATGTACCTCTTGAACTTGAGCACTTTCTGTACTTTTTGGTGGCATCTTTTACTTTTCCTTTCTGTATAGTATATACACGTCTAAGGCGCATACAAGTGATAAAAAACTGACTCGAGTAAAGTGTATTAAGTAGAAAGTTCATTAAATATGAAAGAGACTGGTTGCATAAAATATTAATAAATAGATCAAGATATTTAGAATATTTAATGTATAGTAAATATTATACCTTATAAAGGATTAATGTAAAACAATGATTGAAATTAACAATAAAGCATAATGTGGATTGCTCTAGTCATAAAGATAAACCCAACTTTCATCCATTGTCACTAGTCTGCCGAAAAATTCCTCTTGATCCACCTCAACGATGCAGCATTTCTCTTGCAACGTCCTCGCGATTTCTCTTCTGGCAAGATGTGAGCAATCCTGGCACCCACCATGCTGACGACATTTTCTGAAAATGCAACTGGTTGTGAATGATATTCCAAACAGATTCAGAATGCAAACTTGCATTGGTTATCCTCCTGTCTTCTATTGTAATATTCTTAACTTTCTCTGTCAAGGCGACATCATCAGTGAAAGATGGTGTTTCAGATCTAGAGGCGTCCGTGGTGGTCATGAGTTCAGTTTGGAATTGCCGTTTCCACTTGGATACTATCTCATACGATGGGCTTTCATCCCCATAGACTTCTTTCATTTCGTAGTGAATCTGCTTTGCTGATTTCCCATGAAGGTGGCGCTCCGTGCCTCAAGCTTGTCAATCATCTCATCTTCAGTGATTTAGTAGAAAAAATAAATTGTTCGAACGAGTTCGAACGACTTAACTTTAAAGTGCATATTCGAGGGAGTTCGTAGTTCGTCACCTTCTAGGTAATTGCACGAACCTTTTTAACATACAGGGTGGCCCAAAAGTAGGTATACAATACCATACTGATCAGCTCATTGCATTTTATAACATTTCCTATTGTTATCCATCAAGTAGACTTAGTTTCTTTATCATTTGTTCTTATGTGTTTTTACTTACATCTTAAACTCGGAAGAGCCGAAGCAAATAAACTCATAAACTAGAATGTTATACTTGATCAATGCAGAATGTTATACCTACTTTTGGGCCACCCTATGTATATTAGCTGAAATACTCGTTCTTGTCACAGGAAGAGAAATTCAAATATCTGAAAGATAAGCAACCTGAACCACATTAGGAATGGTTGGGTTGCCCACCTCACTGCACTGTACGTACACTGGTGTGTACATAATGTTTGTACTTGTTCACAATACATAATTTTTTGCATAAGTTTTGATCCCCAGTTCCCACTCGAGTTAAAAGTAGAGAGCTTTGTACGCGATTAGATCTGATGAAAATCTGTGTGTACAAAATTTCGTGGCTTTAGTTGATTCCTTTCTATGCGAAGATGTGATGATACACACATTATCCTACATATCTTGTAGTATAAAAAGTATTTAGCCATTTACGGGCACGAGTGGGCGTTGGTGTTCCAAATCTCAGGGAATATGAGTCGCAGCGTTCCAGGCCCAACGTCATTCGACAGCTAACAGTTGAAACTAGTAAATAAACGGTATTGTGGCGTGAACTTTCTGCAACACTGCACTTTATTTTTATTTTTTTATTTTTTATTTATTTATTTATTTTATTTTATTTTTTTACAATTTTATTTTGATCAAGGCGCAAATGCTGCGCACACACCTGAATAAATTGCGTTGTTTGTGGGGAAGATAGGTTACCGAAAGCAAAAGCCGAAAATTAGTTCACTCACTTTCGTTCTGGAAAATTTTAAGACCAAGATGTTCCTCTAGTGGGCAAGCAATCACAGCGAAAATAGGTGCCCAAAGTCGAGGAAGATGGGCATGTAAACAATCATAACATCGCTAGTGACCGAACATACACCAATGTTAAACAATTTTAGAAAAAGGTAGCTACAAAATAAATAAATAAACTCGACATTTGAGTGCTACATGGTGCAACTCAAAAAAGTTTAGTAAATCGAATTTCCTTCTGCAAATTTCTACTGAAACGTAACGAACTCAAGTCATTCGCGAAGAAATGGATCACGAATGATGGAAAGAGGATAACCTACAACAATGGTGTGCAAAAGAGAGCATGTTCGAAGCGAGGAAAATGTCGACACTGACGCTCAGGAAAGTTATACTGTGCATCTAGTGGGATTGGAATGGCATCGTGCATCACAAGCTGCTGTCACTAGGCAGAACGATAGACTCGGATATGTGCTGTCGATAATTAGAGCGAGTGCACTTAAGAGTCTTCATCCCGGCGAAATTAAAATACCGCTAATTTTACAGTAATTATGTGATATCTTCAAATAGATAAAAGATAATTGAAATATGAAACAAGAGCGCCCTAGACAATATTATTTTACGTGAGGTGCCGTTATCACAAGTCACCTAGTGGCTTTCCGTTTTCAGCTGTTTAGAAACGCGAAAATAAATGCTGATTTTCAAAATGGCTCGAAATCGATAGCAGATAAGTGAGTCGTGATAACGGTTTCACATGTAAAATAATGTTGCCTAGCGCGCTCTTGTGCCACATTTCGATTATCTTTTATCTATTTGAAGATATCACATAATTACTGTAAAATTAGCGGTATTTTAATTTCGCCGGAATGAAGATTCTTAACAATTCAAAAGAAACGACTGGCTTTAGTCGAACAGAAAGGAAGTCGTATACCACGCTGACAATTATCTTTGACGACTCGTTAGAAATTGAGAGAACTTGGCAGTGGGAAGAACTTGGCTGGGCACCGTATAGCGAGAATCTGGCATCATCAAACTATCATTTGTTTCCGTCTCTGAATTGGTTTAAATTAGTTTCAAGAAAGGCGTGTGATAATTACGTGTCTCACTTTTTTTTTTTTTTTTTTTTGACCAGAAACTCCAGAAGTTCTGTAACGACGGTATTACGATGTTGCCGAAAAAATGCCAAAAGGCCATCGAAGAGTGGTGTATATATTGTTTCATAATGGTACTTTAAAATCACAATATATATATATATATATATATATATATATATATATATATATATATATATATATATATATATATATATATTCTCAGTTTTTAGTTCTTGAGACAAGTCACATCAATAAAAACTCTTATTGCTGCATGTTAAGGAAAGAAAGCTTGCCTCATGTAGTATAGCGACCCGCGAGAACTCGTGAAGCATGGACTCTACACCAATCACAGAAATGCTTTCCCCCACGTGTGATGCATCGGGAGAGTTCGGCACGATTCGTGGAGGTGCCTTCCGAACGTTTCTTGAGGAAACTGAAACAACAGCAGTGCGCCAGCAATGTTGCCACACGTAGAAGACATGGCGAACGAGTGACAAGGAAAGAGTTCCTTAAAAATTATAAGACGACTATAATTATTCGGTAACAATAATAATAGCAAAAATATAAAACAATGACAACAATTCCAACAAAAATAAACAAAACAAAATTTAGTGGCAATCCGGCAATATTGTCCTTTCAGAAGATGTTCTCCATACAGTACGAGAAACGAACCTGGCAAAATTTAATGGATGAGCTTGACGACTGGGACACATCCTCGCAGTCTATTGGATGATGAAATTGGTAGATATAGGTCAAGCTTCACGACTCCGTGCGATCACTATAATTTAGTATACAGCGTTCCGAAGCTGTAGGAAGTTTTATTCCCGCAGCTTGGAACGATAAAAATTGTCATTGTGATTTCCCTTCAGAGCCACCACTGTGCAAAAGGAAAATGAGGGACAGGAGTAGTAGTACATTTCGTGAATGGTACTAAAGAGGGAACCTTTACGTCAGACCAAAGAAATTACCTGAGGACTTTCGTGTATGGAAGCTTCAGTCATGTCAAGTTAATGGTGATTGCGATAGTTGTAAAATAATCAAGAGTCCTAGAAGTAAACGGTAGTGTTGGGTTTGAGTCGAAATGAGACAGAATTTGCATGACGAGACGAGAAAGAACATTCTCAACATAATTTCAGGGCGAGACAGTCTCAAATCTAGCCTCGTGGACAATACTAGTAGACGGCAGTAGTGATGTAGTAATATATTGTAAATTGAAACCTGATTGCTAGAAGTAATCTTCGTAGTGTAGATTTTTCTTATCTTCTAATAGTTTCTTTCTTCTCTATTTGAAAACTGTATCTTGCATTTGATTATGTATCTTTAAATAGCTGCCTCTCCATTGAATTCAACATCTGTCGTATCACGGAAAAACGGCTGAATCATTTGAAATTAATTTTGGACTATATGTATCACTTGGCTCGGGCCGGGTTTTTATCATGCCACTTTCATGAAAATGCGTATGATAAGAGGGAGGAAAGATTTGCTCCAAAAAATATAGTTTCTTAGGAGCCTCCCATGTTGAGATGAAACTTGGTGTATAAACTTCTTACTAAAATAAGTGGTAATGTGCTCCAGCGTTTTTGAAAATTCGGTTTTAAAATGGAGAAGAACGTCAGTTTCTAGACATTTTTTGTCTCAATATATAAAAACAACTTCGATATTTTCTGTCTCATTATCATAGGCAAACTATTGAACCGTTTCAAATTCATTTATCAATATGGTTAGCATTTGATTCACTTTTCAGACCGTGTTTTCATAATCTCTCTCATTAAAATGCGTACCCTACAGAGGGATAAGGAATTAGAAAAATAATACATCGAAAATAGACTATCTCACGAGTCTGTCATGTTAAAAAACGGTATACAAACTAATTAAAAATTAGGTGAACACATACTCCAGCGTTTTCGGAAATTCCGCTTCTAGAGGAAGCGAGAGGAAACAATTTCTAAAGTATCTATATTTTCTATATTTCGTATTCATAAAAGGGGGGCGCGTTGGCTCAGTGGTAGAGCGTTCACCTCTGGTGCTTGGGGTCCTGGGTTCGATCCCGGCCCCCGCCAAGTGAACTTTGTGGTGGACAAACACCGTGCTCGTGGGTTTTCTTCGGGTTTCTCCCGTTTCCTCCCACTTTCTTCATTCCACCATTTCACTCATCTCTCATCATCACCGTCTCCTTTAGCCTAACCGGCATAACCGTGGGACGTAAAACTTAAAGATTTCATTTCATTTCGTATTCATAAAAAGTCCAAAGTAAGGAAATATTTAAACTCGTAAAAATTCATTTTTGAACCTAGCACATGCATCGACGTACTTTTATCTATATTAAAATGCTACAAATAGCAACAAAAGCGTTTTTTTTTAACAAGAGTTTCATTCCCATCCAATGGATGGGCGGGCCGTAGAAGGCAACACCTTCTCTGTGGCCAGAGATATTTTCAACTTTTTTGAATTAGATGACATGGAGAATGATTTCAGGCTATAGAATAATGTGGATTGAAGTAAGCAACTAATAGCAAATCAAGTTGACGAGGATGTGTAAGAGGTGGCTTTTGTGTTGAAATGTTTCTTGGGTACATGTGCGGAGGTTATGAGCAATATATAAGTGGATTTCGGTGGTAGATACGGCGGTCAGGATTATACTGATCTATGGCTTCGGTGCATTCGTATATTGCTAACAGATGATCCAGTGATAGGTAGGCATAGCGTGGTACAGCAGGAACTTGGTCTAACAGCTCATGGACAATGGGATGTGCCAATTGGATTCGTGTCGCTATGTAGCGTTGGCGTAGATGGTAGACGTGTGGCAAAATAGTTGGAAATTGCGCACGACGATATATTTCAGCAGTGGGAGTATCGAAAGCGAGAGAGTAGGCCAGACGTAAGGCATGTCTTTCGAGAACTTTCAGACGTTCATAGTAAGTTGGTGCTGCTGATAACTAGGCAAGATGTCCATACGTGAGTGCTGGGCGTACGAAGACTTTATACGTTAGCAGTAGAAGTTTTGTATTAACCCTACAACCACACTGTGCTTTTATTAGGACATGTATCACACCGTGGGGTCATATACGACCCCAGTATCGAGAGTCGTTTCATTAGACTAGATACGGTTATATTATGTTAGATTAGATAATATTAGGTTAGGTTAACTTAGGGTAGATAATGTGTGGTTTGTTAGATTATATATGTTTATGTAGGTTATGTATATATGTGTATATATGTTAGATTATATCTATATGTATTCGATTAGGTTAAGTAAGGTTAAATGAGTTGAGGTTAGGTTAGGTTTATTAGGTTATATAATCTTATACATTTCACGTATCACAATTTTTATATGTTGACATAATTCGTTTCTTTACCGATTATCCAATTAGTCTAAAATACACGAGTTCTACATTATAACAATAGTAAGAATGGAATTGTAAGCTGTGAATCTCTTCTCTCTTTTCCAACATATGGTTTTGCTGCACACATATACGATGTTTTGGCGTCACACATCATAATAACTTTTATCCCATATTTATCGGGCTTGCTGGGAATGTACATTTTCAAAGGGCATCTACCCCTGAACTCCAATAATTGTTCATCTATCGTGACATATTCTGAAGGAGTATAATATTCAGAGCAGTGACGCACAAAGATATCCCACACTTCACGGATGGCAGCGAATTTGTCTACAGATTTCCTTTGGTCCCTTGTAGCTTTATCGTCAAAGCGCAAGCAGTTTATGAGAAATTCAAATCTATTTCTGACATAGTGCTCCTAAATGCAGGTAGACCAAACGCTTCAGACCACATATCACTTACTGTCAGATGAGAATTTTTTAGAACACCAGCTAGATAAAGCAAACCAAATAAGACACACAATTCAATTTTGTCAGTGGGGGATAGATAACTCTGATCTGATTTGAAGACTCATTTTTGTCTTTCTATTTCTTCATTGGTAAAAATCACAATTGTGCTCAAAATGTCATCTGGAAAAAACAGTAGACAAATGTCCTTGCATCGGTTCTTTGTTTCGCTTCCTTCTTAGGCCCTGGGAGATGAATAACAATGTTTTTTTTAATCAGCATCGTATAGATCATCATCTGATTCTTCTAAAATGCGTACAATATCTTCCTCGTTAGAAAACTTCCTTGATGCCGCCATTCGTAAAAAAAAATCGCCCACTAGAAAATGATTTGTTATATGGCAATTCAAAACAAACTATGTTTCATTAATCACACCGTTGGGTCATATATGACCCGAGCACTCAAAATAACACAGAACTTTCCGCAACAACACAACAATGCAACTTGCAGTGTCAACAGCATTCTCCGAACTGAAGCTAGACGAAGTGTTGTGTTTCCCTCTCACAACGGCGCTAGCGCAGAACGCATTTTATATGCACTGGGGTCGCCGGTGACCCCACGGTGTGATTGTAGGGTTAAGACCCCACGTGGTGCCTTTAAGGTTTCGTAAAAGGTTCAAACGGCGCCGGATATTAGCTTCCAATTGTTTTAGATGAGGCTTCCAAGTAAGATGTTTGTCGAATATTACTCCCAGATATTTGAGACTGTTTTGAATTGGGATTGGAGAGTCAAAAAGGGTTAAATGTAGACGTTCCGGATTGCGACTGTTACAGTATTTATTGCGTTTGAGCCCAAAGAGAGTCATTTGAGTCTTCTGAGGTCCAACCTATAATCTTTGATTTCAAACTTTTGATTTACGGTTATTTGTGATTTCACGTTTAACAGAAACACATATTTTGAACTGTGTACTTTAAATAAATTATTTGAGTATACCTTTTTCATATAAAGTTTTTCTTAAAATTATTGTTCAAAGCTTTTGTATTTTAATAAGCCTTTTCCAAAATCAATGCAAATCAATTATGCTGCCATCTTTGGAGTTCTTTTAAACTATACGCTTATGGGCGTTTATATGTTTGTGGCCAATCCTTTCGACAGTAAGATCTCGGAAACTACAGGCTCTAGAAAGATAACGTTTTCACTGATCGATTGCAAATTTTGTGTAGATTGTCCAGTTCTAATTGAATATTTAAAAAAGCATGGCCATTATTTCCTTATTACATTTTACGGGTACACTGAAAGTGTTGAAATTTAAAAAAAACAAAGTATCATATCCTACGCATTATACATTCCAACACCACATAATTGTATACAGGGGTTGCATACCTCTCAGGTGTATGTTTCGTGGCCAAATGATAATGAAAACCGAAGGATAATCATTTCTCCACTGTAACGGTAAGTTGAATCTTTATTGCCCAATGAACACCATATGTCACTGACATAATTAATTGTGTGCGTAATTTATTTGCTTATTACATACTGCATGCAAGAAAAAAGAAAAATCTGATCATCGTGAATTAAAAACTCCAACCGAAAGTAGGCTCAAATCTTGCAAATGGTGCAAGATATTAAGAAAGTAGTCGACAAAATCTCCCCTTTATGGTATCTCTTGCCAATTTTTATTAAGACGACTTTCACTTGTGTCTGTAAAGGGACATGTACAGATGTGTGGAATAACAAGGAGATTCATGCTCATATGTGAATGATGTGCTGTATAGAGAGTGCAGGTTCAGCTAGTCTATATATTAAAATGCCAGGTTTATATGTTTGTCCGCAATCCTATCGACAATGAGATCTCGAAAACCACAAGTGCTAGAAACGTGCCGTTTTCACTGGTCGATTCCAAATTTTGTGTAGATTGTCCAGTTCTCATTCAAATTTTCAAAAACCGTGTCGTTATTGTTCTATTTAACATTTTAGGGGTCGTTTTGAACCCATAAGATTAAACATTGTTGCAGACCGAAACTACGGTGTTAGGCAACCAGTAGAGAAGTTACGCATGGCGGGTTGACGGACATTGCAGGCGCTTTGCTTAAATCTGAATGGCAAAACCTATTGCATGCTAGCAACTTCAAAGGCCTCAAGAGACGCAATGAGGCGTACTCGGACGGATGTAGATTTATTAGAAGAAATATTTACAGTTGATATCGTGTTACTTCTACAAATTTGCTACAAATTCACTTCAACATCTATACGTAGCAATTCACTTCCTTTGTGAGTCTCCTATCCTTTACTTGAGTGAGTAAGGAGACATGCACAGTGGGAAGGAGATTCATAATCATAACAGAACGATGCGCTTAGTTGACAGCGCAGGTTCAGCTAGTTATTATTTCATTGTGATTGAAAGTGATCCTATTCCATTGTGATGTTTAAACTTTCCAGAGTGTAACAGCTTCACCTCTGTTATAGCACTTGGGCCGACCTTAGTCTTCTTCATTTCATTTTGATTGAAATAAGCATCATAGTGGAGAAAAGTTGTTCAGATATTTTCATATACGTACCAGCTGAACCTGCGCTCTTTACACAGAGCATCATTCACATATGGTATGAATCTTGTTGTTATTCCTCACAACATCTGTACATGTCCCTTTACAGACACAAGTGAAAGACGTCTTGATAAAAATCGGCAAGGGGTGCCATAAGGAAAGATTGTTTTTTAATATCTCCCACCATTTGCAAGATTTGAGCCTACTTCAGGTTGGAGTTTATAACTCATGTATGATTAGTATTTTCTTTCTTCTTGCATGCAGTATGTAATAAGCAAATACATTACACACACAATTAATTATAATGTCAGTGTTATATGGCGTTCATTGGACAAAACACTCCAAACAACAAAGATTCAATCTTAGACTGGAGAAGTGATTATCATTATTCATTATCATGTAGCCATGAAACAAACGCAGGAAAGATATACTAACCCCTATACAAATATGTGGTGTTGGAATGTATAACTCGTAGGACTTCGTAAAATTTCAATACTTCCAGCGTACCCCTTTAAAAAGTGCAATAAAAAATAACGGCTATTTTAAAAATATATATATATTCAATTAGAACTGAACGATCTACATAAAATTTGTAATCGATCAGTGAAAACAGTATCTTTCTAGAGCTTGTGGTTTCCGAGACATC
The DNA here is from genome assembly GCF_964235325.1 of Thermobia domestica. Taxonomy (NCBI): domain Eukaryota; kingdom Metazoa; phylum Arthropoda; class Insecta; order Zygentoma; family Lepismatidae; genus Thermobia; species Thermobia domestica. The sequence goes on along the minus strand of NC_137454.1, from coordinate 42,937,605 downwards.
ATTGTCAAAAGAAGTGTCCACAAACATATATACCTAGCATTTTAATATATAAACTAGCTGAACCTGCACTCTCTACACAGCGCATTATTCGCATATGAGCATAAATCTCCTTCACATTCCTAACAACATATGTACATGCCCCTTTACAGACACAACTGAAAGATGTCTTGATTTTAAAAAAATCGGCAAGGGGTATCATAAAGGGGAGATTTTTTCGATTATCTTTTCTCAATATCTCGCACCGTTTGCAAGATTTGAGCCTACTTCCGGTTGGAGTTTCTAATTCATGTATGACCAGTGTTTTCTTTCTTCTTGCATGCAGTATGTAATAAGCAAATACATTATATATATACAATTAATTATAATGTCAGTTATATATGGTGCTCATTGGGAAAACACTCAAAAAATAAAGATTTATCTTAAGACTTGAGAAATGGTTATCCTTCCTTTTTCACTATTATTTGGCCATGGAACAAACGCCTGAGACATATACAACCCCAATATACAACATTGTAGTGTTGGAATGTATAACATATAGGATATGATTTTTTTTTAAATTTCAACGCTTCCAGCGTACCCTAAAAAAATGTAATAAAGAAATAATGGCCATGTTTTTTTAAATATTCAATTAGACCTGGACAATCTACGCAAAATTTCCAATCGATCAGTGAAAACGTAATCTTTCTAGAGCCTGTAGTTTCCGAGATCTCATTGTCGAAAGGATTGACCACAAACATATAAACATAGTTTAAAAGAACTCGTAAGATGGAAGCACAACTCACATGCATTGATTTTAGAGAAGGCTTATTAAAATACAAAGGCTTTGAACAATAATTTTATATCATAAACTTTATGAAAAAGATATAGTTAGCTAATTTAGACTATTTAAAGTACAAATACTCAAAATGTTTGTCTCTGTTAAACGTGAAATCACACATAACCGTAAATGAAAGATTTGAAAGCCAAAGTTATAGGTTGGAGCTCAGGCGCTTTTAATTGCTATTGTAGCATTTTAATAAATAGATTTTTCCCGTGCGAATAACGACCATTTCAGCTAATAATCAATAAAGGTGAACATACAGCTGTTCGGAGTCAAATTTTCTATTGTGAATCAAACATACTTACGATGAACCACCTACTTGTATTCATTGGGTAGTTAAACGATATTGTGTATTTGATACTTTGTCTAACGTGTTCCGTAAACATTGTTATCATTTGTTATAAAAGGAACGAAGCTTACTAGAAACTGTGTATTCTTCAGCATCTGAAAACTGGCAACGAAGCTTTGTAAATAAATAACGTTTGGCCATCACGTAGCGTGCTCCTTAATTGGACGATAGACCCTCAGGTTCCACCCCTATGTAGCCGTTTCCATTAAGACCCCCCACATCCATTTTCCCTTCTTTCTTTCTTTTAACAACAAAATTAGCCCTGGAACATTGGCCCGATGAGGTCACTGACCTTCCCCAATGCGATTCGGCGTCGCGTAGAAATTGGCAAAGGATTGTTGCTCGAAAGCATCCCTTCTTTTATCCGTGGAATTAAATGAGGGAAGGGGTTTCTATGACAACTGCCACTTCGCTTTGTCCAACCACTGGACACTTTAATCAGGAAACTACAATCCTTTTCCTTCCCTTTAAGGCGTAACGGGATAATGCTATTTCGGAAGTAGGGTGCTGATTCAGTCTTTGTGAGGGTGGCTATGATTATGTAACACGGTATTTTTGGACCAACACTTCCTCTATACTAACTGCTGGGTTCATATGTTTCAGCTGTTCTAAATATTTTATATATGTATATAAGCATTGCAGGTTGATACATAAAATCATTGAAATGCGACGTGTATTTGATCGTAGTTCATTACCGAAGTAAGCTATTTTTACCTATAAAAAGACGGAGCCGCGGTGACTCAGTGGTAGAACGCTCACCTCTGGTGCGTGGGGTCCCTGGTTCGATCCCAGCACACACCAAGTGGGCTTTGTAGTGGCCAAACACCGTGTGCGTGTGTTTTCTCGGGGTTCTCCCGTTTCTTCCCACTTTCTTCATTCCACTATTTCATTCTTTTCTCATCATCACTGTCTCCTTTAGCCCACCCAGTAGAACTGTGGGACGTAAAGCTGAAAAGATGTCATTTACCTGTAAAAAGAAAAAGAAGTATACCAAGGTATTTTCTTCCTGATAGCACTTATTGTATTGCTATTTCGAGCTCCCTTGTGCCTAAGCGGTTAGCGTACGCGCCTTTGCCGTGGGAGACCCGGGTTCGATTCCCGGCGGGAGCTCACGTGGTTCGGATTCCACGTTAATCAGTAGGTCCACGTCTCATATAGCCTCGCTGCTGAAAGGGACGATAAACTAAAATCAACTCAATTGTATTTCTATTTCACACAGTGAAAAGTTCGGTGATAAATGTCTCCTCAAAAATCATCCGACGTTTCTTTTTAGTTGCCTTTTAAATTCTCAATAACACAAACTAATCCATTATAGACGCCACACTTAGCCATAGAATTGATTACAAAGAGACCACATGCAATTTGACACTTTATTGTATCTGGAAATAAAGAGCCTGAATGAACTTTCGAAATGCAAGACTCGACCTTAACTTTTGGGAAATCAGATTGCCAGCAAAGTCACGGAACATTAGCAGTGGCCTCTTTTTACTGCCTTTTATTATATTTTTGTAGATACAGTATTTTGAAACTGGTAAGGGATTTATAAATAGTTTAATCTAGTTTTGTAAACGATTGGAAGCTTTCGAAATGTAAGCGTAGAGAAGAATGGAGAGAATTAGGTAGGTCAACCGGAAAACGAATGAGAGGGTATTAGAAATGGTGGGGAAGGAAAGAACAATTTTAGATATTATTAAAAAGAGGAAGAGAAACTAGTTAGGACATTAGTTAAGAAGGAACTGGATCATGAAGGACGTGCTAAAAGTTACGGTGAAAGGAAAGAGAGAGAGAGGGGGGGCGAAGGAGAATTAAATTGATGGATGATATCAAAACAAAAATCGTACGTGAAGTAAAGACCTGCACGGATCGAGCTCGGCCCGCGGGCCGGGCCGACTCTTATTTATTTCGGCCGGGCCGGGCTGGGGCCGATTAATTGCAATTCTTTTATGATTATTGACTTTCGTTAAACGATAATTAGAATAAAGGCAAACGTTGAAGAAGTGTGCCCGTGAAAAATGTTACAAAATGAAACTTTTAAAATTTATCGGGCCCGGGCCGGGCTTGGGCCAAGAATTTTAAAATCTTATCGGGCCGGGCCGGGCCGGGCTCGGGCCGAAAATCTCCAAACCTTTTCGGGCCCGGGCTGGGCCGGAACTAGGTACATTCGGGCTGGATTGGGCTCGGGCCGAAAAATTCGGCCCGTGCTGGTCTCTAACGTGAAGACGAAAAGCTGGAACATGGAAGTTGCGGGAAGGGGCCTGACAGTAATAGCAGAATACCTATGGTAATGATGATTACTTAAACCCTTGAATGTAAGTAAATGAGTATAGGAGGTAGCCGCCCTGAAGCTTTCGGTTGTTTGTTGTATGTATATACAACCTGAAATACCCGTTCTTCACACAGGAAGGATAAGGTTTATGCAATATATCACATATGAAATAAACAGATAAGGAAGATTAACAATTTCGGCGATGCCCCTGTCAGTATGAGTGATTTTTTTTTTTTTAATTCGAAGAGCAACGCTCAAATGTCATCGATACTGTCACCACTCGGCTTAGCAATCCCGAAAACTATGAATTCAACATTAATATCGGTCATTTTGAAGATGTAATTTTTCACGTATCCAACCCCCCATAACGATGGGGCCAAAAGTTGGAATTAAAGGACGTCGGTAGTGTTACATCTCAGCAACCCTGGAAAGCTATGACTGTGACATTAATATACGGTGACCGGAGTATTTATCATCTCTCTTTATGCATACGGTTAACCCTCCCCCATCCTCCTTCGAAATTCGAAATAAAATGGCTTCGTAGGTGATTACGTCTATCCGTTTACAAACTTTGGTGGATCTAGGTTACTCTTTTGTAAGTGAAAAGCTTCAGACAGATAAACGCATTCTTTTATTATTATTATTAATCCTTTATTTCGCACTGTTGCTTACAAGCAGCATCGCATTCTATTGCGTTATCCGTACGAATTGTAACTTCAGTGATCATTTAATTGGCATTATTGCTTTAATACAATATTCATATACATGATTTGCGGATCACTTGTTTAGATATTTCTAATCTTTGTTAACAGGGTACAGTCAAATTTAGTATTGTAGAAGCTTTATCCCCTACGTTCCACGAAAGTTTTTTTTCTTCTTCTTCTTGCTCTGTAGGAAGATATTTCAACGAAACTGCTGCTAATTACCGAAAATATTCTTATGATATTTGACCAAAATAGGGCACTACTGTTCAGTAGTAACACATACGGCGTATTTGATGGCAATGTTGCTTTGAAATAAACATCCTTGTATTTTGTAACCAAAGTACAAAAATACTTTAAGAATTACGAAATTATGATCAGGAAGACATGGTTCAACCATAAAAACAAACTAAATATTTTAATGGTAATGCTATCAATGATTGCCAATTAAAGGGTTAAAGAAGAATGGAAAGTGAACTCAAGTTAGACCCTGAAGAAAATAAATCTCTTCCCCCTCCTCCGTGTTATTGTTCTAAGTACAGGCCTGGTTTACAGGCATTCTACGGGCCCAGAAATATTATTTTTCCTACGCCTACTTGCTTTTCATTGAAATGGAGAAAGAAGAGTAATGAACTGCGTAATTCTAATTCTCCACTTCTTCACGGCATTAGAGGGGCAAGGGGGCAGGTGCTCTAATGGATCGTCCGTCCAGTTCCGTAGCGAGGAATATTTCATTGGGGACACACCTTCTTGTTGGAGGTCATATAGGATGTTTAGCAGGAAAGGGTTATATTTGAGGTGATATAGGATGTTTAGCAGGAAAGGGTTATATTTTGAAAAATAATAGTATGGATCGTGACAAGCAAAAAAAAAAAAAAGTATATATAAACCATGAGACCATTTCACACCGTTTTCCAGATATCGATAAAAAAAACTATTTTGTAAAGATTGTTTTGCAGACGCGTATCTCTGAGGGGCCGCAGTGGCTCAGTGGTAGAGCGTTCACCTCTGGTGCTTGGGGTCCGGGTTCCATCCCAGCCACCGCCAAGTGAACTTTGTGGTGGACAAACACCGTGTGCATGGTTTTTCTCGGGGTTCTCCCGTTTCCTCTCACTTTCTTCATTCCACCATTTCATTCATTACTCATCATCACCGTCTCCTTTAGCCTAACCGGCATAACCGTGGAACGTAAAACTCAATTTTTTTTTTTTTTTTTTTTTTTTGCATACCTCTGAGACTAAAATAACGGAGTCATTCAAAAACAGATACGTAGCACACGTACGAGGCATTAGATACATATCACATTCGTTACCCAGATCCCAGTATCCCGGATTCCAAAAATTTCCACATTTTAACCTCAAATCTGAATATCGAACCCTAATATCTTAAAGTGTAATGAGCAAAAATTACCAATTTCACCATCCAATGTATGCTATAATACAGATGACGTAAATAGTGAAAATAGTATTGTAATTCGACTAGTGTCGTAGGAGATACAGCGGAAAAATGAATGAATGAAATACCAAACTTCGAACCACTGCGTCATTTGAAAATATACGTTGTAGTGTATCAAAGGAAACAGAGGGTTGTAAAGTAAACAATTTGATATCAAGTGTATTAACGCAGTTAATTGCATTATTCAATATGCGATGTTACGAAACTGTTATGTATCAATAACAACATATATGTTCTCAGGCCCGTAGCCAACCTCCAAATTTAGGGGGGCTAAATGTAAATTAGGGTGGGCACACACAGAAAGAGACACAGACATTATACTATATATATAATGTCTGTCTCTGTGTGTGATGATGAATAATTTCTTATGCTCTTAAAACTAAAACTACAGCGTGAAGGAATTATTATTAAAATTTTCCCCTATAGCGTTAGTACAACTGTACCTGAAAGCTAGAATACCGTGTGTCTCCTTTTTATTTTATTTGTTATGGCAACAAAATATTTCTTCCGTTTTCTCATCTTCAAGGAAATTAAAAAAAAATATTTGTTAAAAAAATAGTTGGCCGAACGAACCAATCATTAAAATTTCCAAAGAATTAGTACAGGAAATACGTTTTTTTAATTTTTGATGACTGAAAACATATTTGTAAAACTTGAAAACATCTAGAGAGTAATGAGATTTAATACTATCTTCAAAGAGGTTCTACAGAGAAGGGTCTCAGAATCTTAAATCAATATTTTGAAATACATGTGGCCTAAAAAAATATATGCATGGACAGTACTCTGAACAGACGGATGGAGTCGCCATAGGATCACCACTTTCACCAGCAGTTGCGAATTTCGTTATGGAAGATTTTGAGCAAAAGCATTAGAACTTACACCTTTCAAGCCGTCATGTTTTTATAGATTCGTAGATGATACGTTTGTCATCTGGCCTCACGGGGAGAAGACACTGCATTTGTTCCTAGAATTTCTTAATGAACAACATAGTAACATCAAGTTCACAATGGAGATTGAAAAGGCCGGATGCTTGCCATTCCTGGACATTCTCATCCCCCGGAAGCCCAATGGTAGTCTCGGCCATAGCGTCTACAGGAAACCTACTCACACTGACCTCTATCTTTGTGGTGGACAAACACCGTGTGCGTGGGTTTTCTCGGGGTTCTCCCGTTTCCTCCCACTTTCTTCATTCCACCATTTCATTCATCACTCATCATCACCGTCTCCTTTAGCCTAACCGGCATAACCGTGGGACGTAAAACTCAAAGATTTCATTACTGACCTCTATCTCAATGGCAACAGTTTTCATCATAAGTCAAAGCGAAACACCGTCTTCAGCACACTAGCACATAGAGCGAAAGACATCTCAGACGAAGAATCCCTCCCTCGGGAACTGGATCATCTCAAAAAGACGCTACTCCAGAATAATTACAAGAAGCATGATATCAGTTTGGCCCTGAAAAGAACCTTTCCTGAACAGAGGAAATCCAAAGAAGAAACTGAAGAACCATTGAGTATAGCAGTTTTACCATACACTGGACAACTTTCTAGAAAGATCTCCCTGATTCTGAAAAAACACAATATTAAGACCATACACAAGCCACCACCAAAAATCAAAGACTTACTTCGCCCGATCAAAGATGACTTGGGCTTAAAGACACCAGGCGTGTATCGTATACCCTGTGAATGCGGAAAGGCTTATATAAGACAAACAGGACGCACCATTGAACAACGTTGCAGAGAACATGAAAATTACATTAGATTATTCCATCCAGAAAAATCAGGTTTAGCTGAACACAGTTTAACAGAAGGCCATAAAGTTTTATTTAAGGACACATCCATCATTACCAAGAGCACCAATTACTGGACCAGGATAGTAGCCGAATCTCTTGCCATAGTTCATGAACCGAACAACGTTAATAGAGACACTGGATTTCAACTCAACCCCCTGTGGAACCCGGTCATCAGCACCACAGCAAAGAAAACGACACCACAAACATTCAGATAACTCTCAGCCAATCAGTACCATGGACTACTGAACATAGCCAGCCAATCACAGCTCCAGTTTTCAGATTGAATCAGCCAATCAGGAACCAGCATTTTCAGCCAATCAGGAACCAGCATTTTCGCCAGCCCAGAGTATATATTACTTCTATCCGCTGATCTCTGCATAATTGCCCTGATGATGAGAACGATGACAGCTCTCGAAACGTTGGCCTATCCACCAGTTTTCACCTGGCTGATTGCCCGAGAAGAACTTTATCATATATGCCGCCAGGAAAGCTTCAAATCTTACTTCAAATATATACATATTGGAAAAATGAAATTAACATTTTACCTGTATTATTATTTACATCTCCTTAGATATGAAACTTTATATTTCTTTAAATATCACGCGCTTTATTTTACACTTGTACTTCTAAACATTTTTTGATCTTTTTTTATGGTGATGCTCGAAAGATATAATGATATGTTTATGGGTTTTTGCTATCTACAAATTTATAAATTTCATAAGATTAAGAAACACAAACACAACACGCATATACGTACACAACTCGTATACACTCCTCATGTTGGCACACTATAATAGAAACACATTGAACATTTGAACAATCACTAACAACACAATCACAGTATAAGTCTCCTTGTTTTGGATGCTGCCAATCTTAAAACAATTGTGTGAAGGTTTCTGGTGATGTCCTTGTAACTCAGCAAAACAAGATCGGCACGGTGCAGTTAATGTACAACTCCTTTTGAAAAAATGCCCTAACAAAGAAGCAATTCCTCTCACCTGAAGTAGTTCTATATAAAGGTTGACCGGCTTCAGGGCAGAAATTTAGTAAAGAAAATATTCAAATTTACAAACGTATAATTTCTAATTGCTTTCTTTTTAGTAACTGAAAAAATACTTTTTGCATAACAGCTGTGAGTTCCATTTTATCACAACACATTTCAATTTTTAGACGTCGTGGACTCCGTAGCCAGGTCACGCGGACCCCTGGGGTCCGCGGACTCCAGTTTGGGAACTACTGTTCTAGACTCTTTGGAACATACTATCAACAATCATTTAGGATGATTGCTACTAAAGTCATGTTTAAGTAAAAATAATCTGTTATGATCTGGTACTCGAGCATTCAAATAAGAAATAACTCCAAAAAAGTTCCCTGTTCTAGCGCAGTTACCTTCTTTCTCGAAACGAAATTGATAAGAGAAGTAACAGTTCATTAAATTTTCTTTGTATAGTACAATTCATATCAAAGTATACATGAAATTCTTCTTTACATTGTACAAATAAGAATTCGAGATTAGTTGCTTTCGTAGGTACTAAAATGTTTAAGTTAAGAACTAATTATTTAAACAGCTATTTACTTATTTCTATTGAAGATATCTATTCTTCAAAATGAAACTACATTAACAAGTTGTTACTTTTGTGGGATACCCCGTAGCCTCATGGGTACAGCGCTCGCCTTCGGCGCGTCTGGTTTCGGGTTCAAACCGTACTGGGAGTCCCCTGATTCAAACCGATAGTGATTTGGATGTTACTTTAAGCTATAGGTCCCGTTTCTTTATAGCCTCCCTGCTGAAGAGAGACGCTGAACTCCCCAACGCACACTGTTTAAAGTCAAAGGTGAAATTTCAAATTTATAAAGTATTATACATATTATCATCCAATAAGGTTCAATTTTTAATTGAAAATTCTGTTTTTCCTGTAAGTGTAACTACTACCTCCGTTTAGTCCGCAGCATTTTTTGTTTACATACCAGAAGATTGCAAGGTATTCATTTACAAAATAGTAACTTTGCATGATTAGGCTTACGTCTAATGATCTGCTTGAACATTTGATTCTGGCACCAAAGATTGGCAACAATTACTAAATTATTTTAATATAAGTATCTAAGTATTCACCCCCGATGAAGATTAAGTGAATCGAACTTATCTTTAGTTTAAAGATATTTTATTCTAAGTTATTTAACAAATAGTCAAGTTGCTGCTACACTACAATTCTCATTCTTCAAGTGAACTTCGGTGCATCTTCAGAAACCAGCATCGACCAACTTTCAATTACAACCATGTTCAACTCACAACGCAGTAAGAGTAAATACAATTCAGAAAGGGAAACTTTTCTTACTCCGTTATCACGTGACAAAAAACGTAGTCAAAATCCCCTCCCCCTCTCTCCATGTCCAATATACACAAAACAAACCCATACGCCTGTGTGATTATTAGAGCGAAGCAGTTGCGACCCCCTGTTGAGGGATGCTGTCTTTTCAATCTCTCGCATATTAACCGAAAGCCAATGACTCACAGCAAAAGGATGTTTCAGTTGCAAATTCCAAAAAGAACAGGAAGAATAAACTCTTCGTCCGCAGATTAAGGTAAAAGTATATTTTTCTGAACACAAATGCATGTTTGCCGATAGAATAACCATAAATTATTTTTCTCCTGCAGCGAAGGTCGTTTGCACATGGAGCATTGTGTATATATATATATATATATAGCACTCTAAAGTACATTTGAAAATACAATTTCTTCCAACATTTCAGTCAGTGTTCGAATTAAATTTTCGAACGAGAGGGGGATGCTTATGTTTTGCTGCTGTAAATGTAGAAGGCGAAAATTTATGTTACTTCTGTGATACGAGCCGGACATGATTTTTTTACCGAAGGGGAATTTCCCCGGCATCCCCCGTTAATTCGAACTATGATTTTAGTTAGGGGGCTGCAAAATAATTAGGGGGGGCTGAGCCCGCCCTAGCCCCCCCGTGACTACGGGCCTGTATGTTCTCATACGTATGTAGTTTATCTTGGTTGCCAAGAGATGGCAGTGCTAAGAACAATTCCAATTGCGTGCTAGGTCACAACGATGCAGGATAGTCATGATTGTTTACTGCGTTAGGAATCACAGTAAATTCTCGAAAATTCCTCCTCAATTTCAATACATTTAGCAATTCGTATTAGGACATGCCTTGTAGCCCATCTCAGATAAACCGAACGCTCTCATATGGTAGTAAAGGCTTGATGAATGTAGGCAACAAGTTCATCACGTGTACAAAATCTACTCCCTACATGATCTCTTTCATCGAACTCCATTTATAAAAGTCTATAGGTGTTAAGTCTGGTGATCGTTGGGCCATGACGTAGATCGATTGGGGTATGTTGTGTAGAATTGTTATGTAACCATGCGAGTATAATGACGGAGTCCCGTCTTGTTGGAAAAACCATCTTTTTCGTGTGGGGTGGCATGGGAAACGTCTACCCTGGCCGGTGAATGATGATTTCTGACAGCTTTGCACAAGGCCACGGCGAGCAAGCAGAAGACAGCAGGTCAACCAACCTTAGGCTCAGAACTTGTCGCGTCTCCATGGTAACAACCACACATTGCCAAACTTTCACTCACCCCCTCCCATCCTCAACGAGGAAGCAAACGACTCTCCCGTTGCACGAGAAGCACATGTCAATACCGCATTCCTCAGTCGTCCTCGTGAGCTGAACTGTCAGGAATCATCGTTCGCCGGCCAGAGTATAATTGCAGTGGAAAGTCATGCTGCAGAGAATGCAGGCAGTGTTGGCCCGTTATTCATCGTGGTAACATAGCAAGGCCAATAAGTAATTCATCAATGATCCCACATCACACGTTCACTGGAAAACGTTCCTGGAAATTTGTCCGGATAGTTGCATGCGGATTGTCATGCATCCACTGATGTGCGTTGCGGGTGTTATTCACGACTTGCCGGACAAAGCTGTCTTAATTCGTAATAAATGTAATATAATATATGGAAGTATATATCTATTTGCCAGCACCCACTGACAAAACTCCACACACAGCTCACCGTTTCTTGCATGGAGATGTTGCACCCGTTGTAAACAAGATGCACATACGATCGTGCTACATGTTCGCGTTTGGAATCATGCGTACGTTAGTTCCAGGACATCTTTGGACGATTGTTAAAATATTGTTTTTCTTGCCAGAGGTGTGCTGCCTGGAACATTCAGATAGTAACTGTGCACTTGCCAGCATGCCATTGTTACGTAATGCACGCGAAAATACTCGCCGATCAGGTGTTCTGCGATCAGGATACCGTCACGTATAATCTTCTACTGCATACTTTGAACTACCGTTGCAGAAACCATAGACAAAAAGCATGTCTACGTACTCAACATTTGACTATAAATGCGGCATTTTGTAACTTTTTGCTGTCTCTATGCTACTTTTGTTTTTTAATCATTGTGTCACTAAGCCACTTCACATTTGTACCAATGTCTCTGTTGCCACTCACCACTAACTCGGTTCTAATATGAATCACATTATCACTTGAGATGCAATCTCTCCCACACTTTACTGTGAGCAACGATAATAATATACCGTTCAAACATAGCCTACATTCGTTTGGATGTACGTATAAAACTATTGTAGCTGTTTATTAGAACACTCGATACAGTAGTTAGTCCCAGTGCCGGATTTAGCTGTAAGCTATAACTTAGGACCCCGCAAAAAAAATTTAAAGAAAAAACATGATCGTCCAAAATGATCGTCGCATATCTATGACTGTCTTGTAAGAATATAATTTGATCATGATTCTGCAAAGTACTTTTAATACTGATACTATGTATAATCGGGAAATGTATATTTGTGGTAAATTTCATAGGAAAAGAATTATAACTACGAAAATTAGAATGAGTAAAACAAAATGTTGCTAAATGGACAAGAAAATTTTATTTTCGTTTTATTGTTCTTATTTACTGCTGTTTTGACATGAAATTTGCCACACACATGTCTTTGCTGATTATACACACATTAACATTATAAGAAATACTGGGCGAATTCGTTATCAAATCATATTCCTACAACAACATATTTATAGACGTGCGAAAATAATTTTGGACATGAGTGTACATTTCTAAAAATAAGATTAAAAAAAAAATAACATCTACATATAGCAACAGTGTACTCCTATGATGTATGTAATGGGGCCACTCCTGCTAGCCTGTTCCCTAAAATATTAATTGACAAAGGACAGCTGAACATACAAAAGTCCCGATTATTTCCAATAGCTTAGGGCATCAAACCTAAATCCGGCTCTGAATTACTCCAACGTTTTCAGAAACTATAACAGGTCTCCCTTATCAACGTATTATTGTTCAATTTCTAGTTCCGTTTGTTTGTTTGTTTCATTCGTTGAGTTGAGTTGAGTTTAACGTCCCTTTTCAGCAGCGAGGCTATATGAGACGTGGACCTACTGATTAACGTGGAATCCGAACCACATGAGCTCCCGCCGGGAATCGAACCCGGGTCTCCCGCGTCAAATGTGTTTCATTCGTTGTTGTGTCCTAGCATGGTTTGGAGTTGTTCTGAATACTACCGTCTCTTGACAACCAAGAAAAACTTCATACATACATACGAGAACATATTGCGTTAATACATTTGATATCAAATTATGTTTACTGTATAACCCTTCGTTTCCTTTGATACACTACACGGTACATCATGGTTCGAAGTTTGGTATTTCATTCATTCGTAGGATACTAGGATACTATTCATACTTCGTAGGGTACTATTCGATTACAACACAATTTTGACTATTTACGTGATAGGTATTATAGCGTACATTAGGTGATGAAATTGGTCATTTTTCCTCATTATATTCTAAGATATTAGGGTTCGATACCCAGATTTGAGGATCAAAATGTGGGAACTTTTAGATTTCGGGATGTTGTCCGGGATACTGGGATCTGTGAGTATAACGAATGTGATAAGTATCTTATCCCTATTACGTGTGCTACCTACCTGTTTATGAATAACTCTGATATCTTTATTAATTCTGGAGATATCCGCCTTCAAAGCAACATGCACGAAATAAAGTGGTCTTCATCGACATCTCCAAAACGAAGCAGAATGGATCCTTGATTTATATATACAGAGCCGGATCCAGAATTGTCTGAGGGGGGAATGCACCAATAACTACCAAAATAACCAGTCACACTGAAACCCTTCAAAGTGACATGTGACAATATTCTTTACCCCTGACAACGCTGACGCATAGAACGGAGGAAAGTATTTTAAAGAGAATCGTAAGTGCTATGCAGGACAAAATGTTCTTCTCTTCTCCTGGATTTTGTTTTCTTCCTTACTTGACAAACGTTACATTGTTTTGCTTGGTGAATCTTTTTCCTTAAATCTTTCGAAATTCGACTTAAGCTATTGCTTTTGGAAAGCTCTGCTTTCTTTTAAGCCCAAAACGAACCATGATGATCCATAGGCGATGAATAATATAGTTCAACTAAACAACGTTGAAAATAGTGGGTAATTAGGTGGTAAGTGGAAATCACCAAGACTGAATAGTTTACATCGATCATTTCGAAATACAGCTAGAAGATTAAACTTACAAGAAATAACAAAAATCAGTGAAATTTGGAGTTATACTGAGCATAGTTTGGGGGGAAAGCGAGCATCCCCGGTGGGGATACTTCAGCTTACTTCTTTTGGGGGGGAACAAAATGTGATTGAGAGGGGAAATCCCCCTCATCCCCCCGGTAATTCGCACCCTGATGACAACGCTCCGGCCACACCGCACTCTCCGTAAAGCAGTTTTTGACCAAAAACGGTATGACACCGATTGTGCACCCCCCTACTCACCGGTTCTAGCGCCCTGTGATTTCTTTTTGTTCCCCAGACTCAAACGTGACATGAAAGGAAAGCGTTTTGCCACTGTGGAGGGGGGTAAAACAAAAATCGCTGGAGGTCATAAAGAAGATCCCGATAAGTGATTTTCAAAACTGTTTTGAACAATGGAAGGATCGTTTGCAGAAATGCGTTGCGGTCCATGGACAATACTTTGAAGGTGATGAAAATTTGGTGTAAAAATATTAAGAAATAAAGAGGTTATGACGAATTCCCCGTTTTTTGGGGTCCCCCCTCGTATATATATATATACAAACCCCGAAAAGTTTCCGGGCAAACACGAAATAAAGAAATTTTCAAAATGTAACATAAGAATGCATTACAATTTGCTCACAAATGAAAGGCGAAACATTTTAGAATCCGACAGGAGAAAAGGCCTTGGCCTGTTGTGGATGAATTAAGAAAAATAAACTTAAATATCGCTCCGTTGTGATGGTGCATTACGTACGCGTGCGATACAAAACGGCCATTACACTGCAAATTGAAGGTCGAACACCACACAATAAATGCCTCACAGGTGTCTCTCAAGCTGCTCTGTCTACTTCTTTCTCAGATCTCAGTGTTGGGAGTTGTCTATTGCAGGCTAGTTGTGTGTGTGGTGTTGAAGTGAGGTGTAAAGTGTTCCCTATTAGTCAGCATAATGCCCCGTACGAAAAGGGAATTGGGCATTGAAACGAGAGCAAAATACGAAAAAAATGCTAATATAGAGTTATATAAGAGACAGACAGAGTAGAAAGTCAAGAAACTTTATTTCTATTGTGCACTACTTTTCTGTGTAACCGTGTATTATTTAAAATGAAATATTCCATCAGTTTAACATCCCACGATTATGCCCTTTAGGCTAAGGAAGACGGTTGATAAAAGCGGCTGAATGATGATGGAAGAATCGGTGGAATGAGAATGTGGGAGGAAACCCTATCCCATGAAAACGCACGAACACGATGTTGACCACCACAAACTTACTTGGGGGGAGATCGAACCAAGGACCTCACGCACCAGAGGTAAGCGTTCTACCACTAAGCCACCGTCAACTCATGACATAATACGGGAGCTCCTGATGGTTTCCCTGAGTTCGTGCAGGTGATGTACTACAGTGAACTGAGATATACCGAGTTTGTTTGACAACCGTCGTTTGCTGGTGGATCATCGTATGACCTCAGAATCTACTACCCTAGGATGGTCAGTCCTTGGCTGATCTGCACGAAATTTCTGAAACCAACGAAATGAAATGAAATCTTTAAGTTTAACGTCCCACGCTTATGCCGGTTAGGCTAAAGGAGACGGTGATAATGAGAAATGAGTGAAATGGTGGAATGAAGAAAGTGGGAGGAAACGGGAGAACCCCGAGA
The DNA here is from genome assembly GCF_964235325.1 of Thermobia domestica. Taxonomy (NCBI): domain Eukaryota; kingdom Metazoa; phylum Arthropoda; class Insecta; order Zygentoma; family Lepismatidae; genus Thermobia; species Thermobia domestica. Next base: position 42,921,986 of record NC_137454.1, on the reverse strand, counting down.
AAACCCACGAGCACGATGTTTGTCCACCACAAAGTCCACACGGCGCGAGCTGGGATCGAGCCAGGGACCCCAAGCACCGGAGGTGAACGCTCTACCACTGAGCCACCGCGCCCCCCTGAAACCAACGAGTTACTGTACTATGGTTCATTTCACCCTTTGGGTTGCTGCCGCAACGTTGTGCCATCGTTATCGTAACTGAAAACTGACTGAGAATACTGACGGAGTGGCGGCTTTCGTATTAAATAGACCGCATGCCACACTACCATTTGGCACCTTCTACTTATGGTCGATTGTGGTGTGAAGGCGCCTGCTCTTTTTGGTTGTGGAAATATTGCAAGACTGATTATTAATTTTTGTACAACACTTCCCTTGGCCCGCCCAGTCCCTAGACCTGAACATTATTAAATATCTGTGGCCAGTTCTAGAGCTCAAACTCCGGGGAAGTAAACCCCTCCATCTCAATGACGGAACTGAGAGCTGCACTGTATGAGGAATTATACTATATTCCCTTGGAAATAATTCATGACTTATATTCCTGTACTCCGTGACGAATCAAAGCTGGTCTCTGTTCTCCAAAGGCTAACGTTGGTCTCACGCCGTATTAAGTAGGTAAGTTGCATTTTCTTGGGGCGTTTCTATTATTTGATAACTATATGTATTTCATTTAGGTACGTTTTAGGTGTTTTATCTCGTGAATTCTATTTAATGAAGTTTGTCATTAGAAACATAGTCCGCAGGGGTTAACGCAAAAATCGGTTGTTCTTCAGTGCCTGTTACTGTATATCTTTATGTTACACATGTGCTTCTTCAACTTCTGAAAATTTTTCCCAGTTAACTGGGATCGGCTTTCCTTACCGTTGTCCTCCACCTGTTTCTGTCTCGTGTCAGTCATATCCGTTGTATATTGTTATTTACAAAATGTTCCCACCTCTATGGTCGGTTTTGCGCTCGTTTTTCATTCATTTCTATGGCATCCACTCGGTGAGCTATATTCCGAAGTTTTTCTTACATGTCCAAACCATCTAGGTCCACTTTCTTGGAGCCTTTCTACTATTGGTCTTACCCTTACTGTTTCCCGGATCAATTCCTTCTTAATTTTGTCCTTCCGCGTCACCTCATACATTCACCACATATCTTCATCTCTCCAACGTGAAACTTCTGTTTCTATCTTTTCTACATTGTCCATTCTGCTCCGTATATGACAGATCTCGTTACTGTTTTGTGGATGATTATACAATACTTCCGTTGTTTATATCTTCTTCAGTTCCTGTATTTTCCTGTAGTATTGAGGATTTGAACTTCAGCCCCCAATTAGGAATAGATATTATTTGTAACGCGAAACTCAAAGAGTACCACGATTTCGTCCGGGGTCTCGACCAATTCTTGGAAGGAAAAACTTCCCCTGAAGATTAGACGGTGCCACGTCCAGTTAAGGATTTCTTTGCACCACAAACTCCAAACTCCTTTTGCCGCGCAATCCAGTGCTTGGCTGAGCGAGAGCAAACGTATGTGATTGGAGACGGCGACTGTTTTGATTGATCACGTATTATAGATTATTTTTTCATTGGAGACGGCAACTGTTCTGATTAATCACATATTATAAATTATTTTTTTCATTGGAGACGGCGACTATTTTGATTGATCACATATTATAGATTATTTTTTCATTGGAGACGGCGACTGTTTTGATTGATCACGTATTATAGATTATTTTTTCATTGGAAATGACGCATCTGGAATGGATATTTCATTGCACCAACGTAATATTTACTACAATTTATACTGTTCAAATACAAAACAAAGGGTAGAATTCCTAGTTCAAATGGCCGCTGGTTCGAGACTATGAGAGTTTATACTGGTTAACATTGTATACCACTACAGCAGGGGTTCACAAACTTTTTTGACTGACGACACGCTTTACTGAGCGCTACTGATCATCTGCTACAATAAAAAGAAAAATTTTGCTGAGGGCACTGACGATAATCTACATGGGTACTTCTAAATTCAAAATTTAACGAAATCGCTTTCTTGCACTTCACTCCAAAACAATAAAGTTTCCAATTTCGTGAAGATCGGGGAGCCCTTAAGTAATTTTCCTCTTAAATTGATGAAGCTAAATCGCTTTATCACGCCTGAAAACAATCTTTCGTGAAAATCGTTAAGATGATTAGAGTATATGGTACATTAAATTGAAGTCTTAAGATAAATCGTCGTGTTAGTTAGGTTCTTGCATTTGTATTTATAATTTATGAAGAGTTGGGACTTAAGGTTTTTTTTTTTTTTTTTTTTTTTTTTGATATAAGAAAAGACATATCTTCAGATATATATGTGCAGACGATTATGGACGTGTTTTCACTCAAATATTATGAATTCATAAATGGTTAGTATATTCATTACTCTGTGATGAACATGGATATGAAGATATAATTTTATAAGGAAAACAATTATTAACTTCCAACAATTATATTATTTCAGGTCATGCTGATGTTTCTCGTCAAATTATCAAGCAACATTGTCCTCAATATAGATGATTCCCATTCTTTTACGAAACTGAAGGAGAGATCAGTGTCAATGATACGCTGTCATAAACTACAATGTTGAAACTCAGGAGCCAAGAACTGCTCTCCAGGTGAGAAGGAAGAAGGACGAAAAGTACCTGAAGAACAATTTATATTTTGTTCCTGCAAGAATGTGCGGTAATAGGTTTAGGAACATAAAAGTATCGGACAGTGTCATTATTATGGTTTTCAACAGCAATAAATTCGTAAGTTTGTGTAAATATGGATAATAAATCAAATTATGTTATTGTATGTTTGTGCCCATTATAGGCTGAGAAAGTGGTGTTATACTGTTCGTTGCCGTATCTTTGAACACACCTAGATGTAATGTATAACCATTTTCAGTATATATTTTCATTCAGAACAATCCTAGCAATGAATTGTTTGTTATACTCTTTACGAATACAAAAGTAATTCTACATTTTTCATTTCCTGTTAAAATTTGTCTTAAAACTCATCTAATGAGTGTTGCGCTTTCATTTCTTTTTTAACTTGTACTGATTATATTGTAATCAGTGCCATATATAAAAAAAAAACTTGTTTATTTTATCAATAATGTGCGTGTTTGGAAAGAAATATATCGTACATTTTCTGTGGGATGTGTACAAACACCAAAAATAAAATCCATTTTAACACGTTGATTGTGATGTGTATAGAATTTCATACACACGGTTGTGCTGTGCAGCGCTGCGTGTATGATTTTTCCATACACAGACAATATATTGTGCTTTTGTCGCTTTTTTTAAGGTGTGTATGCAATTATATAAATATAGCGTAGAAGTCAAAATTTAATGTCCACGGCGCGTATATGCAAAATAATACACAGAGAAAATCATACATTTATGCACCTAAAACAAAGACGAAAACAACGTATTACTGGCAATCTGTTGCCAGTGGCGCACAGATGATAACGGTCAACATTATATAGTGGCAGTCAAGGTGTCAAGCCAACTAAATGTTTGCAATAACAGTGTTTTTTCATTGTCACGCTTACAAAGAAGCCGCACGTTCTGTCAATTGTGAAATATTCTGTCAAAATTCAGATTAACCAAAGCGTATTACCTTCTACTTTACATAGCAATTCTGTACAGCAAATTTTATATATGAACACCAGGCCTTTATGAAGTGAATTTCAAGTAAGATGGCTAACAACTGAAGTTTTTCATGAGCAGATCTATTGGTAGCCTTACAGTATAAGTACAGTATAATATATATTGAATATGTCATTGTAACCCACGTTTCCCTAGATGTCACTTTGGAAACTGATCAGCATTAACTGCCACTTTCCCAGTCTATTTCGGACTTGGTCAATTTTTATAGATGAGAACATACATAGTTATTAAAAAACAAAGTGCAGTTGACGGCCTAAAGAAGTCACTCTGTTGGTGATTGGTGTTTTTGTACTGTATATATATATATATATATATATATATATATATATATATATATATATATATATATATATATATATATATATTAGTGTTTACAATGCGAAGAAAGATGCAAGCGATTCAGTTAATTAACTATAATATTAATTGATCGTAAATGCATTTAATGTAATAATTTATGTTCACGGTGACTCAAAAAACGTTATTTCTTTACAGGGCAAACTGGATTTACCTTATTTATATTAAGTTAATGTAATTAATTTATTAACATACATATTTGTAAATAACTGTAGAGACCATAAAAGCAATTAAATATATACTTTAATATGAAGTACAAAGATCATTACCCTTAATCGTATATAAAATTATTTTACTGAAAAATATTGTGTGGAGGTGATCCATTGATAAAAAATTATAACGTCTGTTATAAAACTGAAAAACAAAAGACAGTCATAATTCAGGTTTTACATAATTATATAATTTGCAGACGTCACCAAATTAACCCCCGTTCGTAGCAGGGCTGATGTGTAATCCTGTCTTGAATTATTTGGTTATATAATACTGCCAATAATGTCCTCAGATTTTCGTTTGGTATATATATATATATATATATATATATATATATATATATATATATATATATATATATATATATATATATATATATTTTTCATGTGTTCTTTGGTCAGATCACATTACTTTGTAAGTTACAGCAATGTATGGGTCAGCAAGGTTTCAGAGTAGCTCGGGGGGAAATTTTCCCCCGGAGTGATTATCCAGCCGTGCTGAATCTAGGTTACACGTGTTATACCAAAAAATTCTAGAATGTTTTCAAATATTATTGCTTTTACCCTGCTGACTTCATTTTTTTTTTTTTTTTCAAAAATTACTCCTTAGTAAAGGAAGAGAACTATACAAAGGTACAATTTAAGGATACTCGAATTGGCAGCAAAACAATCAGTAAATCGCGTGAAGCGGATGGTTAATCATTGGTTTGTTTGTAATTACGATATTTTCCTTTTTCCATCACTTATAACCGTTTTGGATTCGACTTAAAATTATTGTAATTTTCTGAATTGTAGTTATTTTGTTTGTCTGCAACGAAATTATCATATGCATACTGTGATCACCCCTGACTGTGACAGAAATGAAGGGAATTCGTAAGGATCTATGGCATTTTTTTTTCTTTCTCGAATTTGTCTCTGGAAGGTAGTCCCACTTTTTGTGACCAGAACTGTACCATTATTGTATAAAAGTAAGTTTCTATTTCTAAATGGGGCCTCCTAGCAATATTTTCAAGTAGTCAGACATTCAAGACTACCTCCCTGTTCATGAACCACATACATGTAGTGGGTCAATAGGAGTTGACCCACTGCCACGCACCGACCCATTCTGCTCACACGGGAGGGTCCCACAAGCTGTCGCTAAAATCTGATTACTACATAGCACATCTGATAGAGCATCATGAGAAATGAACATGAGCAAAATTTAAGGTGCTATGGACAAGAAGGATAGGAGCTAGGAGGCTTCAAAATTTGAATAGCCAAAAAATTACATCATGGAATTATATACGTTTAAAGTATATATTTCTTGAAAACCGTTCAAGCAATCAAAACAAAAGTTGCTCAATATAATAACAGCAAAATGCCCTATCGAAAACCACAAACAGTGTTCAGGTTCAAGGTGAAGCAGTGTTGCCAACTCAGCATAAAATACTTTATTATAAATAGCACCATATACAAGTGTGCACAAATTTAAAATGCATTATTATCAATAAACATAACACTGAAGTGTAGTGGTACAGTGTTGCACTGTTGGGAGCTACATGTGCTGAAAATTTACAATAGAGAAGTGTGATATGTAGGAACTAGAGACCTGCACGGGCCGAATTTTTCGGCCCGAGCCCAATCCAGCCCGAACGTACCTAGGCCCGGCCCAGCCCGGGCCCGAAAAGTTTTACAAATTTTCGGCCCGAGCCCGGCCCGGCCCGATAAGTTTTTCAAAATTCTTGGCCCAAGCCCGGCCCGGGCCCGATAAATTTTAAAAGTTTTTGGCCCGACCCCGGCCCGATAATTTTTTTTTTAAAATTAGCTCAAGCCCGAATCTTTCTGAAAATTTAGTACTAAATTTGACCTAACCCTCAAACATTTTCTAAACTTTGGTTCACAACCTGACGCTTGCCTTCCGAATTGTACCATTGCCTCCTAAAACTTTCCCTGTCATCGAGAGAACAAAAACTCCATTCCCTGTAACAAAAATCTAACTTAATTGATTTTTAGCATAAAGTGAAGATGGCAATATTGTTTAGCGACAGGCAAAACATTCCGACCCCTTCTTTTTATATTTTGAGTTCAGTGAAGGTCAAGGTCAGAGCTCAATTTACCGCATAATGCCTGCAATCCTCTATAGTGAAATTGGAGCCGCTAAGCAACACAAACTGTAAATAGCTATTGCATTCTTTGTAACATTTTTCACGGACATACTTCTTCAACGTTTGGCTTTATTCCAATTATCGTTTAACGAAAGTCAATAATTATTAAAGAATTGCAATTGATCGGCCCCAGCCCGGCCCGACCTGAAGAGAAATCACTGTCGTCCAGCCCAAGCCCGGCCCGGCCCAAAGAAATAACAGTGTCGGCCCGCCCAAGCCCGGCCCAGCCCAAAGAAATAACAGAGTCGGCCCGCGGGCTGGGCCCGGCCCGTGCAGGTCTCTAGTAGGAACAAAGGGTAATAAAGGAATACATTAGAAAAAAGTGAGGATTTTGCAATATACTTCTGTAGCCCCGATGAATAAGCAGACAACTCGCGAAAACAAAATGATACACGCGAGGAAAGAAACATGTTTTCTAATTCTGTAAACTGGTTCTCCAGGTTATCTTATCAATATTTGGAAGAGTATTTTCCTGGTTGGTGTCTTTAATGTTAAGTGACATATTCTTTTAGTTCCTCTCATACATACCATATGATTATGTTTGTACACTGTAATATTACCATATTCACATTGGAAATATAATTATTTTGTTACTACCTTCATTTCGTTTTTAGTCGGACCGGATAGTGGTGTGGTCTAGAAGGCTAGACAACCGACATATTAGACATCGGGGTTCCAATCCCGCCTCGGACATGTTTTTGTTTTTGTTGTACTTTTCAACTTACATTTCATTGTTATCTTTCTCTTTCATAGTGATTCGGATCCCACTTTGCACTCATACAGCTTCGGAGCTGATACAAGACGTAAAAATGACATCATTCAATTTCGTTTTTCAAATGCATCAATATTTTGAGACACTGCTGATATTTTGCTATGTTATACTATCTGTGTTATGCATTTGAAGTAAATTCATAGTATGAGACCCATATTCCTTTATTACCGTCTGTTGCCACATATCAGACTTCTTCATTGTACATTTTCAGTACTCGTAGCTCCAATACTGTGCAACACTGTACCACTACACTTCACTGTTATGTTTAGTGATAATTGTGCATTTTAAAACTGTGCACACTTGTATATGATGCTATTTCAAACAAAATATTTTTATGCTGAGTTGGCGACACTGCTTCACCTATGGCAACACTGTTTATGGTTTCCGATAGGACATTTTGTTCTCATTATATTGTGCAATTTTTGTTTTGATTGCTTTGACGGTTTTCAAGATATTTACTTTAAACGTACATAATTCCATGATATAATTCTTTAAATATTCAAATTTTGAAGTCCAGTAGCTCCTATCCTTCTAGTCAATAGCACTTTAAATTTTGCTCATGTTCATTTCTCATGATCCTCTTATCAGATGTGCTATGTGGCAATTAGATTTTAGCGACAACTTGTGGGGTCAGTGCATTGTAGGCAGCATCTTCTGAACACTAGTGAATTTGTCTACGCTTTACTCTCAAGGCCTCAATTTTTCTTCCTTTTCCATTTGTTTCTATTTACTTACCTTAGATGCAGGGGCGGATCCAGGACCGACTTCTGGGGGGGGGGGCGGTGGGTTGTCATACTGCTACTTTCAAGGGCACCAAACTTTGGAATGGGTTTTATTTATATGTATAAAATAAGAAAGTTTTCCTCTTCTGGGGGGGGCGATCGCCCCCCCCCCCTGAATCCGCCCCTGCTTAGATGAATATGTCTTAAGTGAGAAAAGATCTTCAGGCTCTTTTGGATATTGTTATTTGTAATTGTAATAATAGCAATAGAACTTATGACTTGGTTTTTGAGACACACAGCCCGAGAGTTTTTAGAGGAGGTAACTACTAGAAAAATACATTTTTGAATCACTTGTAATATATGATCATCATATAACAAATGAATGTAACTGTGTGCGCGTAATCATCACGGCCAAATTGTAAAGCCAAAGAAAATTACTTTTGGTACATAGTTAGGCCTTAATCTAAACTGGGACGTTATCATATCGCTTTCATTATAAAACATATCTTAAAGAAATAGTGGGAGTCTTGAGTTTTTGCGAAACCGTTCAACTTAGGGAGCTGAAATTCAGTATATTAAGGGTCTTCACTACAGCGAAATTAAACTACCGCTAATTTTATTTTTCTGTAATATTTTCAAAACAGAAGTATTCGAAAAGTAGAAACGTAGTGCACTGCACAATATTATTTTGCATGTGGTACCGTTATCACAACTCACCTATCTGCTTTCGATTTGCAACTGCAGTTAGATTTAGCATTTTTTGCTGGTTCTGTAAATAGTGGCATACCAGAAGCAGATTGGTGAATTGTGATAAAGGTATCATATGCAAAATCGTATTGTCTAGTTTACTACATTTCTGCTTTTCGAATATTTTTATTTGGTTTGAAGATGTTACAGAAAAACTCTAAAATTAGCGGTAGTTAGTTTCGCTGTAGTGAAGACCCTTAACTCTTTATTAAAAATAATGTGTACCAGCATTTTTTTTAAAATTATCTTTTATGGGGGGAGGGACTTTCTATATATGGGAAATTGGTAGTAGGTTGATTTGTAAAAATAATCGAAAATGATCGATGTTAGTTGAGAAACAAAAAATACAGTGCTTCGCATTATATATCCACTGCTTTCTGTTATAATTGCTGAAGCTTGTGTTTACTATATGGAGTATTCAGAGCACAAGGAAATCAAGCCATCAAGTTGTGTGAAAAACAGACATAAAATTTGTACTGTAAGCTTAATTACATGGAAATTTCAAGTTTGTACGGTACGCTTAATTATATGGAAAATTTTAGTTTCCTTTACGTTGATCTACTTTTCCCATGATTTGGGACTTCCAAATTTCATCCTTTTTTTCCACTGGAAAGTATCTTTAATTCAACAAGAAAATATATATGATAATTGAATTAATCGTAATTTGGCCCGTGACAAACACTTTATCATTTTATTTCGTAAAAGTCAGATCCACCGTTATTGTAACAGAGCAGTGCTTGAGCGATTGACCGTAGAAATCACCGCCTTCTCGATTCACTTACCTGGCTGTTCATTCTTTTCAAAAACCATTGCCTCCCGCGTGAACGCTTGTTTTCTAATTTCGACGCTAGAGTGCAGCACGTACTGCTCATTTTTTCTGAGTAAATCTTTATGGTTTGCATAGGAATGACCACACTTTTCCAATAGTTTAGAAAAGAAAATGGTCTTATATTGTTGGGTATTATTCTGCAAAGCAAGAAAAGGCAAGTTGGAATACAATGGAGCGTTATTTCATGAAATACCGACCGATAATGAACTATGTAAGAAAATTAATAGGGGTATACATGAGGGATACTAGATTTTCCGTTTTTTTCTCAAGCCTTTGGCAGTTGCATATTGACTCTCTAAGTCAATAAACTAACTGTATACTCCACAGTTGATGAGTTGAACAATGAGGTATATTGGCGAGGAGTTATAAAATGAAAAAGATCTCCAGTATTAGACTTCCAAACTATAATATAAGTGTTGGCAGTCTTTTAGAACGGCTATGTCCTTCGGTTGACAGGTATCAGAGCAAAAACGGCAAGAGCTATCGACATGCAGTTTTCCGGGATCGATTCAGTGTCCCAGGAATATCTTCCATCTCCTTGGACTACCTTCTGCTTAAGCCGGAATTGGTTGAAATCGACCACTTCCGGTTTCAACAGTAAAGCTTATAACTCAAAACGGTGATAGCTAGCCACAAACTGTTTTCGGAAATTGATTCATGGTCTCAGGGAAATAACCCATGTGCACCCCTATATTAGTAAAACTGGAAGCAGGGGCAGATCCAAGACCGACTTCTGGGGGGGGGCGGTGGGTTGTCATACTGCTACTTTTAAGGGCTCCAAACTTTGGGATGGGCTTTATTTATATATGTATAAAGTAAGAAAGATTGCTCTTCTGGGGGGATGCGATCGCCCCCCCCCCCGCCCCTGACTGGAAGTTGAAGAAATTCAGTACTACGTCCAGTTTCAATGTTGATTTTCATACAGCAAAACCGGTAAGAGATTTTGCGAAAGGTTTCTCAGTAATCGATTCAGTCCCAAGAATGTACTCCATGTCTTCAATATAGTATTCAATTTGCATAGCTTGGAAGTCTACTGTAGTTTCACTGTCTGAAACGATACTCACTTGTATATTTTGGATATTGTTGCTCTCGAGATCATCATAAGAAGCTATTGCTATATTGTGAGACAGCTTTGTCATCTCGTTTCTCATAGACAGTTGCTCTTTCGTATCGTGGGCAACACTAAATTTAATATTAAACAATGTATTTGGTCTAGGAATTAATTCGTGCGGGTGGACAAGAGATGGCGCAACGAACGGAGCGTCCCACAGTTCCGTGTATCCACACATGTGTTGCAAACCCCTGTCATCGCGTATCGTTCGTAGTATAGGGCAGTGGATTAAAGCGTCAACAACACCAGTTTGTAGTTAAGTGAACATGGCGCAATTTGTGCCTGATAAAGTGTTTTTGCGGGGTGTCCTGCTGCATTACTTTAACATGCAGAAAAGTGCGACTGAAAGTCATCGTATTTTGGTGGAAGTGTATGGTGACCATGCTCTAGCTGAGCGAACGTGTCAGAAGTGGTTTGCACGGTTTAGAAGTGATGATTTCGGCTTGGCAGACCAAGAGCGAGCTGGACAGCCAAAAAAATTTTAAGACGAAGAATTGACAGCATTGCTCGAGCAGGATTCGTGTCAAACGCAGGAACAACTTGCAGCAGCATTAGGCGTTGATCAAACAACAGTCTCCAAACGCTTGAAAGCCATGGGAATGATTCAAAAGATGTCACATTGGGTTCCACATGAATTGAAAGACAGAGACGTTGAAAGACGAAAAACCATTTGCGAATTGCTGCTTCAACGACAGAGCAGAAAGGGGTTTCTGCATCGAATTATTACGGGTGATGAGAAGTGGATCCATTACGAGAACCCTAAACGAAAAAAGGCCTGGGTGAAACCAGGTGAACCAGGTCCATCACAACCAAAACGAGATATTCACTGTGCAAAGGTTATGCTGTGCATATGGTGGGATATGAAAGGTGTGGTGTACTATGAGCTGCTGCAACCGGGTGAAACTATGAATGGAGAACGTTATCGACGACAATTAATGCGTTTGAAGCAAGCTCTGGCCAGAACACGACCAGAATGGGAGAACAGACATGATAAACTTATTGTTCAACATGATAACGCTCGCCCACATGTCGCAAAACCGGTCAAAACCTATTTAGAAAATGTCGGATGGGAAGTTTTACCCCACCCGCCGTATTCACCAGACGTTGCTCCTTCGGACTACTACTTGTTCGATTGCATGAACAACGATTTGATTGGACAGCGGTTTATTTCTTCAGAAGATATCGAAACATGGGTCTCTGACTGGATCGCTTCCAAGGATGAGGACTTCTTTCGCCACGGAATCCGTACATTGCCTGACAGATGGGCGAAAGTGCTGGCTAGCGATGGACAATATTTTTCTTAAGGTATTTATGTATTTTGTGTTTGTACTACAGCTTCAATGTGTGCGTACCAACCGCACGAATTAATTCCTAGACCAAATACAATTTAGCTTAGAATAACAACAATCTATATTACATGTTGTGGTGTGGTTTGCGATAGCCCAAAGTCTGGAAAGTGTATTAGAAAAGGTACAATTATTTGTGTTTAACATTTGTATTAGTAATGACTAGTGTTCGGGTTTAAACTTCCTTATTATATATAGGGTGGCCCAAAAGTAGGTATACAGTAACTTACTGATCAACCCATTGCTTTTTATATCATTTCTTATTGCTATCCATAAGGTAGACTTAGTTTCTTTATTATTTATTCTTAATGTCTTTGTACTTATATCTTAAGCTCGGAACAGCCGAAGCAAATAAACCTATAAGCTAGAATGATATACCTGATCGATGCAGGGGTGTAGGCGTATACCTACTTTTGAGCCACCCTGTATAATTACATTTTATTTTTTCAATGACTACCGCATATTATATCCTTTACGCAAACCATTTAGATTTCTTTACATTCTTTCTATTAACATGTATTGTATACGTACAAATGTCAAACTGCAACGCTACAGGATTGACTGTCAAACGGTAGGATGCCATGGTAGAACCTGCCATCTAGTGGCGAATTCGTGATGAAAGGAACACGCATTTTTTGGCTGATTGAGCAGGCAGGTAGAGGGAGCGGACGCATGTAGAAGGCAGTGGTAGAAATTTAAGCTCCGATTGGTGAGAATTTCAGTCTTCTTTTATTACTCTCTCAGTAGAGTAGAGGGCGTGGATCATGGGTCAGAGTTGATGATGATGGGTCCGTAGGTCACAGTAGGTGAAAGTGGTTCGTGGTGGGTCGTTTTTATCGACCCACGCCATCTTTGATGAAGGATAGGGGGATCCATCACAGTGAAAACGGGCCCAAAACTAACTCGAACAAAACCGCAAGCCAGAGCCCGGATAGAATGTTATAAAACAGATTGAACAGGAACATACAACATATGCCTCAAAACCTAAAAACAAGGCACTGCTGGGGTTGTTACGTGAGGCATGGGCTATTTCAAATAATAACGCAATGTCTGACAATATGAAGGTCCTTCATGCCACAAAAGGGAAAGTTTCACCATGTCTGTGTATGGGACTAGAAATTAAGGAGCTGGAATGGAAAATATTAGAGAAACTATACAAACTGATTCGTTGCAGGAGATAATGTATTGGACACGTTAATCCTTCGACTTAAGGCAATCCTTGATACATTTACTTATCTATCCTTTATTTACATATATCTATTTGTAATACAGAAACATCTGTCTGTGAGTAACGCTTATTCCTAATGGTTAACAACCGCCGTTCCGCTACGTTTGCTGCCTGCCTACCTTTATTTAAAAATGGATAGTGATTATGCTGAGCAAGAACGTACTTTGTTTCGTAGATAAGGGCCTATTAAATGCAAACAAGGTTGCAATTACTTATATAAAATCCCCAAGTACGAGGGAGAATCACTAACTAAGGCTATTTCAGGACTTTTTTTTTTTTTTTTTTGTCTGTTATAGAGGAGTGTGTGGTACTTTAATACATAGAGTTGACAATTGTGCAGTTTCAGCCACCTACGGCGGTAGTTCTAAGTAAACAAATAGCGACTCATTTCAAAAACTGGTCTCGCAAAGAAGTCCGCTGAGTTATTAGATTTCCGTAGGCGAAACATTTCAACGGCAGCTGGTAGAGGTTTACGGAGAGACTAATGTGTTCGTCAGCTTGCCGGAGAATGATGTCGAAAGTTTGCGGCTGACAGTGAAAACGTCACCGACGAGAAGCGCAGTGGCCGAGCCCAGAAGACTACCACCCTGTTGAAGTAGTTACGCTAGGATATCATCGACCACCCTGCCTACAGCCCCCGAATCTCGCTTCAAGCGACTTATACCTGCTCCCGCTATTGAAGCAGAAGGCCATCGCTTCGCTTCAGAGTAGGTGAAACACTTCGTGACAACGTAGCTGAACACGCAAGAACAGGATTTTTTACCACGAGGAATTCATCCCATGATGCGACAAGTGACTCAATTGATATGGAGACTATGTCGAAAAATAACTTAATGCTGGCTGTAATGGTTGTATGAAATAATATATACAGTTTCATTGCAGACGTTGTAACCTTACTTTCTGAACATCCCTCGTATTTATTCCATGTCAAGCCCAATATATTAACTAAGCAACATGAACATGGTATATAAACTACAGATGTTACCGTTTACCGTTAAGACAGCATAATTTAACATACTCTACCGCCAACCCACATGAAGCATATACTGCCATTAACTGATTGTAACCATGTTTATACAGGGTGTTTCGAAACAACACCGACAACGCTTGGGAGGTGATTCCTGACACCAAGATAAGACAAAAAGTATAGACCAACCTGGGTGCACAAATGTTTCCTTTCGGAGTTATAGGCTGCCGAAAACGTGAAAAAATGAATTTGAAAAGTCCATAGCTCCAATACTATGGACCTACCGTAGTCAAGACTTCACTTAGGAACTTACATAGTTCGGGTACGGGTATATAATTTGAAGTTCTCATCAACTACCTCTATAAAAATTGTTGCAGAAGTAGCACAGGATTCTGAAACATGCATATTTGGATAGGGCACTTACTAGTTCCTAAGTGAAGTCTTGACCCGACTACGGTAGATCCCATAGTATTGGAGCTATGGACCTTTAAAGTTCATTTTTTCAAGTTTTCGGCAGCCTGTAACTTCGAAAGGAAGCATTTGTGCACCCAGGTTGGTCCATACGTTTTGTTTTATCTTGGTGTCAGGAATCACTTCCCAAACGTTGTCGGTGTTCTTCTGAAACACCCTGTACATGAGCATTAATATTTTGTGTAACTGCAAGTTACTTGAGCAAACTAAAAATAAATAAATAAATAAATAATCTAAACTTTTAATTCAGCACGATTTTAACCTATCTTCCAGCGAGCAGAAGGGTTGGTGGGATCAACAAGTTCATTTAATAAAATAACAACAAGGGCGTAACGTCAATGGCAGCTGTAAAAGCGCCACTTCCCTTGAATCAACAAAATGCGTCACGCAGAATATTACGAATAATACATTAGATGTAATATATCCCGCTAAATACAAAACTACGCTATGCTATTGATAAATAGGTTCATTCAAAATAAATTATAGCCTTTCTATTTCAAGTGTGCCTCGGAAAATATGTGAAACGTACTTCGGCTTCATCCCCGCAGGGCTCTTACCTTTGTTTAGGGAAAAGTAGTTAATGACCTCGGCTGTGTTGCCAATTTGTTATTCAGCCGTTTGGTCTTGACGAGTGAAGATCGTAGGCTACTTAGAATGGCTCACAAGACAGTGCACAGCGGAGTCCGTGAAATAATTCATTGTAGCAACGCTTTCGTATCCAACAAGAGCTCCGCCAGAGCAACTTGTCCTTCCTCTCTCGAAGGAGGTACGGGAAAACACATCGACAGCAGCGCTAGCAGGGGTACACTTGAAATAGAAAGGCTTTAGTGTTGCTGTAAATTCAAAAACACAGATTCATTCACAAAAGAACATTTTTATTTCACATCAAATTGCACAATTCGTTTACATTTTTCTTTCATTTTCTTTTCAGTACAGTAGCAGCAAATATTTACAGTAAAATCATCATATGATCCTTGTTTTTTAATATTTTTATTTGATCAACGTTTTTTAGTGACGGGTTTAGAACCTACAACAAGATTACATTCTCTTTTCTTTCTTTCTTTGAGTATGAAATGCACAAATGTGATTAAGTGATCAAAACTTTTTTTTTTTTATTAGTAATTCCACACCAAAATGTAATTTGCTGCTCTTTTTTTTAAAAAAAAAAAAAAAAAAAAACTTCAAACTGGTTTCACCCCGAAAACAATAAAGCAAATAGTGCCTTTGATATTTTACTGGAATAAACAATTATACATTTCTCAATGTAAATGTAATGTGTCCGCACCTGCAGACTTTTTTTTAAATCTTGGTAACTTTGTTCAGAAAATATTTTGTCGCGAAAATATTAAATACATATAGAATACTATTATGATAGTACACAAACAATGGTCAGTCAGTCTTGTTTAAATCCCTGATTAAAAAATGTCAGTCTTTTGATTAACACAACTCATAAGAACACTTACACCACAAAGGTAAACACATATCATCTGCTGTATTTCTTTCAGTGCCCATAGCTGAAAGTGCATGGCTTTTTACAATTAAACATGTATATGATGGAATTGTATCTATTAAGCCCTTTCCTGACTTTGAACTACTTGCAGCGTCGTAACCGAGATTGAGTCTTACATGCTCTTGTTGTCCACCTGGCAATATTTTGTTTTACCGTGCAATTAAGAAAGTTTTTGTTTAAAAAAATAAAAGAAAATCAACAGAATATTACTGCAAAGATTACGATGTATCAACTTAGAATTTTTTTTCCCCTCTAAATTTGGAGTAAAAACTTTAACGGAAACCAATTTTTAGGAATTTTTTTTTATTTATTTATTTTTTCCTATGTCAAATTTCGTTGTACAATTTTAGGTTTCGGCTCACTCTGGCTAAAAGAGTTATATACACGTTTTATCTCATCCTTTGTTCTCCCTTGCACATCCAAACTTAGTTTTCAACGTAGGTCTGAAATAGCATTTGTACTTTCAAGAGCCTTTGATAAAATTTAATATAAATTGACAGAAATTTCCTTTCCTAGTTGACTTCTTTGAAAGATTGTTCAAAGGACAGTACAAAAAGGAACCACTAAATGTGGACAGTGTTAACTACTACTTTAGAAAGTTGTTTACAAAGTTAACTGCCACAGACAGGAACCGCATTGCAGTAAACGACAATATAAGCTCCATGAAATATGAAATACATTCTTAGAAGAGCTGCTGCATTTGGATTTAAAGTAATCTAACATTTAAAATTACGTGTAAAGTCTTGTAGCAAAAGATACACCTATATATCATTGCTGCATTAATGGATAAAATTCATCGGAATGAATTTGAAAAGTTTCAGTAAACACCCACAAGAACACAGGCGATAATGGAATCCAGAACTACTGTGGAAAGTAAACGCCACTATACGGATGAGAACTCAAAATAAATCGATCAAACTTTAGATATGCTATAGACAGCCATAATCAAAGACATTACGAATGCTATGGATAATCAAAATCAGCTATGGATAGTCAAAAAAATAAATTAATTAATTAATAAAACTAGAATTTAGATTCCAAAGTCTATGGTAATGTAGAAAACTGAAAAAGCCCACATTTATATTTATATAAAGCACATTTATATAAAGCAAGGTGTAAAACTTTAACGTTGTTGAATACCCGCGCCACTTGATTTTTTAGCCCATGGATTTAAATGGGGATATTTTCTTTTGATTTCTTGAAATTAGTTACTTGGAGAAATCAATGTTTTCTATCTATAATGTTAATATTTAATAAATTTAATTTAAGAAGTAGTAAATTTATTATGTATAAAGTAATTTTGAAAAACATAGGGGCTAAAATTGAAAGAAAGGAAACGAAGATACCGTTTGTACTGAATACCATTAAATATACTGTTGAATATGCAACATGGAAATTTTACAAAAATGTGTCCCTTTCATGCGAGTTTCGAACTATTTCATCTTGGATTTCTACGTTAATATCTTCTTATTCATTTGTATAAATAAATAAAAAAAAAAAAAGTACTTTTATATTTAAATGAGTTATTTTGTACAGAGACGTCGCATCAAAAATTGCTCTTATAACCAAAAATCTATGGATACAGTTTATGTTACAGTTGTCGGGCATTAAATTTCATGGAAAGTCATGCAAATAGCTGGAGTTTAAAAAAAAAATAATAAAATTTCACTTTGGATCGTAGTCCGTCTGATAAATTTGCGAACAGTAGTTACAGATTATGGTGCGAGTCTACGTAAAAATTACATAACTTAATACCACCCAACAAATTACTTGGACATACAATCGTGGACATACATAGTTAAAAAACGGTTTTCTCTTTTTTCTTTAATTACAGAACTATGTTACTCAGTAAGATTTTATTAAGTATCAAAGGGTCTTTCCTTTAAAAAAATTAGTCACATATAAAATACTGTTTTCACATCATAGTATTAGGACTGTATTTCCCATTAGGCTGACTGGGCCCGTGCCTAGAGCGCAATTTTTTTTAAGGGCGCGAAATTTTATTTATATATCTTTTTAGTTAAAAATTTTGAAAGACTAAGCAAAATGAAGCAAGTATCTTAAAGTTCGATAGAAGAGCCGTTCATTTCGAATCTATGCAGTAATAAATACAAACGGTCTTCTATATTACCATAGAAGCGTCCCGAATTACGCAATAACGACACACCACATTTTTCTTTCTCTGCCAGGCATGGTTTCCACGGCGCTTCAATTAATTTGCGAACAAATGGATGGAGAAGAAGGGAAGAGGAGGCGATTGATTTGTTGTGGAAGGGGCAAAGGCAAAAGTGCCTAGGAGCGCAGAAATGCGGCCCTGCATAGTATACAAATTTAATTAAACTATTTCAAAGTTTTATCATTGATCCGCACGCTTATCTTCTCTGATGACTGATACAATCGCTAGCAAAACTGAGTACACGTGCCTTTCATGTTCCTTTATCGTTGTCTGGAACGAACTGACCGCTTGGAATACACTTTACAACATTGTATAGTTCTACGTCAATAGATAACTGAATTAAAATTGGCCGAACTCGTTATGAAACTACAAAAAGAGGAACTGCATGGTTTCTATAGCCTACTCATTACTATGGTTACTGTACATACATATAGACTTTTAGATATCAATTCCAGCTATGGGCACGTTATATGAATATAATATGCAGTAAACACGTCTACACTTCCCTGAGTATCATAAGAGAATAAACAATATTTAAAAAAGGGGGGAAAAAAGTATTACACTCATCACAAGAATTACAAAACATTCATGCAAAGACATAGGACAAGTTTCCAAGCTAAAAAACACTACTAAACTAAAGGGCATACTACATCCAATGTAGTGTATTCTGTATAATTAACACTCCACGCATTTACACCTTTCTTTTCCAAGAAACCTACATCTATAGAAAAACACTATATTGCGTAATATTATTACTGGAATAAAAATTAAACGTACAGTAAATATACATTTATTTGTATATTATTATTTAGTGACAAATATTCTTCTCTTTTATATATATAAAAAAAAATCTTGAAGGAACTACGTACCATTTACTCTTATTATACAAATTCTAACATCAGAAATAGATTATACGAACAGTAGAACACGATACTACAAGGTTGGAAGCAAACTATGGTCCGCTACCAACAGCCTCTTTTAAGAGGAACTTTGTTTACTTGTAATCTAAATAAATAATTATATATATATATAAATTTTTGATATACCTATGAGGTTGTTCTTTTGAATTTTAATATTTTAATAATCTTTAGCTGTCATTGTTGGACAGTAATTTTTTTTTAAAGGTTAAACCAACGACATTAATTAGTAAGCTCTTTGTGTCCTGGACATTGGAGGTACCTTGAAAGTGAAGTTTAGTTATAACCACCAATCGTGAATTACTGAAAAATCTATAATAACAATACCTCTATTTTAAATTACATTGTTAATATGGAACCTCTTTCACTAAAAAGCAAAATCCTCAAGAGTCATGTAACATTCGCTTTATACAGGGTTAGCATAAATGATTCATTCGTTTTAAAAAAAGGCTGTGTTTTCAAAAGGATTACACGTACACACATGAAATATATATGAAAAGGACTACAAATCTTTTCAATCGGGTCGTGGCAGTACGAGGTTAGTACCTGTCGAAAATCGAGGGAAAGCCAGAAAAGACGTCGAGTATCGTCTGGACGTGTCGTGTCACCAAAGGGGCACATATTGGTGAACATTTGTAGAGGGTGTTTAAACTTCGTGAGTGTGTGGTTCTTTTCATTTAGTATTACAACGCAATGGACACATTTTCAATACAAAAACAGAACTCGGTAACAAGTATACAGGATGCTTTGGGATGAATATTAGTGTAGTCTCAGTGCATAACTGATGCATGCATATTGTTAGGGGAAAAAAAAGTCACCATCCTTATTTTACACCGAGACAGTTTCCGAGGATGTGACCACCTTCTTCGATCAGCGAATCTTCGTGTCACATTCTTAGTTCATAAGTTGGTTTCTTAACATCAGTTGTGAATTCCGATTGTATCTTGCTGAATGTGATACAATCGGAACGGTTTCCTTATCTTGAATAGTACAAAGTTTTCGCATTCAGCAGGATAGCAACCGGAATTCCACCTGAAATGAAAAAAGCGATTTACCAATTAGGGATGTGAATAATATTTGCACGAAGATTCGCTGGTCGAAGAAGATGGAAGCATCCACCGAAACTACCTCAGCACAAAATGAAGACGATGGGCCAATAGGTAAACAATCTTTTCCGTAATATTAACATAATTACTTACAACTAATCATCGCTGATAATAACTCACAACTATATATTTCCAAAGAAATGCGTGTAAGATAACCGTTATTGGCCTTCTGTGTGGATTCCTTTGAAAGTTGGCGAAATAATACAAAGAGCTTGGGGTATACGGTAAAACAGATAGCGGGACACAAACATTCAGCTGTGTCTGAGCAATCAAATTTCGGTAAATTGTATTGGTTGATCCTGTCCCTTTAACTATATCGTATACGTGACAAAGCTGATCTTTCCATATTATATATATTCACAAATGAAAAAAATATCCTTTCTAGATTTTGTTTAGATAGTGATAAATAATAATATACTATACTCCCATTAATGGCATATTGACATATTGTTAGTCTTCCAGAAAAAAAAAAACAAAATCCTTAAGTTATGCATAGGATTGGAGCTTTTATCATAAGTTTAAAATACTTCTCCAAGACAAAAAAAAATAAAAAGTAATATTAATAAGGGTTAATCACCAAGATTTATCAATTTTAAATACCTTTCGGTCTATAACAGGGTGTCTACTGGAATACCAGAAAGTAAATTCATGACTTTTTTCATGACTTTTCATGACCTTTTTGTTCAAATTTTCATGACCATGGCGATAAAAATTTACCATTAGTAATACTAAACCCTTACCATCAGTGGTGCATCGGAACTATGCGGGTTGCTAGTCTTAAATATCACTTATTGTGAATCTTAAGGAAGACAGTAAAGTACCAGTTAGCCAGCACTAACTGGTGGGGAAAATTCTCACAATTACTGACCTGATACAACTGTTTCAGTACATGCAGTACGAGGTATAAAAGTATGAAGTATAAAAATATACTCTGAGATTTCAGATTTTCATGACCAGTTGGGTAAATATAGGACTTTTTCATGACTTTCATGACCACTACGCAAAATATATGACCTTTTCATGACTTTCATGACCAGTAGACACCCTGTATAACAATAATTTAAACTTATCTTAATGTGGTTTCGTAGCAATATTTCAACTGCTGAGATCTAATCATTGTTGCAAGTGTTTCATAATGCACAAATATATTTACCAATTAACAGAGTTACTCAAGCACAGTTGGGTTTTTTGAATGTGATCATCACATGATCAACTAGAAACACATTTACATTTGACAAGACGCCTTATTGGTTTACAATAATCGCTTTTTGCGATAACTAAAATGGCCGCACGTTATAGTGCTTTACAGTGAATATGTAAGCAGAATGGAAAACGTCTTTTCTGTTTACCTAATAGTATAATAAATATTTTCGATGTGTAAACGCTTGCATATTAATTTATCAGTAATAAAACATTTAATTACAGAAGTTAATTAGTACTGATGCAGGAATAACTTTATTTTTACATTTACACACAAACAAAAGAAGTTCTAAATTTCTACATACTGATTTTTTAATTTAACAAGTAAAATAATTCGAACCTTTTTTTCCCTCTCCTAGTATTGGCTCAGAAAATAAGTGCTCGTTCTCAGCAGTTGAAATATTGTTGTAAAACGACAGCTTTTTTTATTTATTTATTTATTTTAAGTGTTTTCAAATCAAAAATGTGCGCTTTGCATTGTATTGCCTTTGTTCGTTCGAACTTTAGCGAAGAAGCTCTGATCACTGTTGCTTTATCTGGTTTTACCAGTACGACAATTTCAGGGTTAAAATTACTCTGATCAGATTAATACCCATCTTTTATCTGAACTGAATTTATGTAGTTCTTGAAACACTAATTAACTGCGGTTCCACATTAACAAACACGCATTTTACAGTAATTCACATCACATTAATACTATAAGAGAATAGTGACGTGTCGATATATATATATTACTTTTTTTTGAAAACTTTTCTCACTGGAATAGTTCACAGCTCGATTCTCCAGGAAATCGGACACCATTTTACAATCTGCATATCCTAGTAATAATAATAGTAGTAGTAGTAGTAATAATGAAAGTAGTTCGTTTTCAAGATTTGTAAAATACTGAACGAAGAAAGGGTAGTTATTAAATGTAATAGCGTAGCATAGACAAGGAAACCACGCAATAACTGAATTAAATATGTTTGTGTACCAATAATGCAATTCAAATTAGTTTTATAGTTAGATAAATCCTTGTTGCAGTCTGAGTACATCCCGAATAGAACAATTACTTATGTTCTGTAATTTCGTTGCATATCGTTGCTTCTCTAGCTCAACGCCAGACTAGTAAAATGTGATTTTGGACCATGTTCCTTTGACAATAATAATTTGTATCCAAATATTTAAACATAATATAACATTTAAATACGATGCATCATTCATCATCAAAACTTAACTTCAGTAATAAATATCCTGTGTTACAGGAATAAAAGAAAACCTTAAAACATTTTTGTCTCAAGTTTTCAATTAATATTAAACCAGCGTTATCGATATACTATCAATTATAACTGATTTGTTCATTGTGATACAAGTGTATGCTACGCGCTTAAAAGCTAGATATTGTGGTTTGAGAAAACCTTGTTCTGCTAGTTAAACCTGATGCAAGTAAAAATAGAAATTAAGTTTCTCTCTCTCTCTCTCTCTCTCTCTCTCTCTCTCTCTCTCTCCTCTCTCTCTCTCTCTCTCTCTCTCTCTCTCTCTCTCTCTCTCTCTCTCTCCTCTCTCTCTCTCTCTCTCTCTCTCTCTCCTCTCTCTCTCTCTCTCTCTCTCTCTCTCTCTCTCTCTCTCTCTCTCTCTCTCTCTCTCTCTCTCTCTCTCTCTCTCTCTCTCTCTCTCTCTCTCTCTCTCTCTCTCTCTCTCTCTCTCTGAATATAAAGCTGAACATAATTGTTACTGAATATCAAAACTCCCTTTTTAGAGGTCTAAAAATTGATTGAAATTTAAGACTTGTATAGATTATTACCTTATGAAACTTAATACACCACAGTTAAATATTAATTAGAAGCGCATTACAAAATACTCTAGAGCGAAGAATATATATATATATATATATCGGACACGCCACTAATACTCCATACCAATAATTTTCAACTGAAACTTCCTCTAAATGTTCTTATTTAATCACTACTGTAAAATACTTATTACCACC